>NC_088301.1:6436280-7036280 GCF_032854445.1 Liolophura sinensis
TCTTGCAGAGTTGACACTTTGCATGTCACTGGATATTTCAATGAAATCAGAATTTTGATTTATGTCATCTGTCATATCCTCAGATCCACAGAGAATCGAGATTAAGTTTTATACCCAGACCAGTTTATAATAACAAAATAACACACACTACTCCACTTATTCAGTGTTAAAATTAAGTGAAGTGATTTAAATTTGTTGCAAACCATGTATTAGGAAAATAGGTAATATATCCCTCTTGTTGCTCTGCCATGTCACCATATAGTTATGGCTAAAGATTTTTTTGTTGGTGATTTTTTTTTTCTTTCTTTAGTGACCCTCTTGTTTGCTCTGCCATGTCACCATATAGTTATGGCTAAAGATTTTTTTGTTGGTGATTTTTTTTTTTTCTTTCTTTAGTGACCCTCTTATTGCTCTGCATGTCACCATATAGTTATGGCTAAAGATTTTTTTGTTGGTGATTTTTTTTTCTTTCTTTAGTGACATTTGATCAGACTAGCTCATAGTTCCTTTAGGACGTTTTGTACATATCATTCTGCACCCCCTCACTTCCTGCTTGGTACTAAGCTTTTAGGGAACCTCCATGCCAGTGCTTAAACCACCGGGCCTTTTGCAAGTACTTGATAAATCTTTTCACTTAAGGAACACTAAGTTTCTTAACTGAAACACCAAGAGCTGGATTTGAACATACAGCCTCAAGTGCAGTTATCTCAGACTTTAATAATCGGAGCTAGAAAGGTCCCTATATATAGGTAGAGGTATTGAATACAGATAAATTCTAACCTGTCTGTCGTCAACGATTTGGCTGAAACTTATATATTATATATATATAATATATTATATAATATATTCACAATCATCATTTATTCAAAGCTATTTATAAATGTCCAAATTTTGAATTTTCAGAACGTGAACAAAAGTTGGTTGATGCAGTGAAAAGCCGATCCATCTCTGCGCCTGAATTCCTTGCGGCCTTGAAAAAGAAGAAAAAAGACAAGTATTTGAACATTGAAGTCCGAGTAAGTAAGGGTTCTTGGTGTTACAAAGCTTTTTTTATTAAGGTCTAAGTCTTAATGGAACTTGCATTGTCTTGTTACAGCAACAATTTTCCACTTACATGTGTTTGTAGCTTGTTTTCTTACTGCATTGGAGACGATTGAAATCCCCATATACGACCACATGCACAGTTCTGTAAAGATACAGTCCTATATTAAATTTGCTTGCTATTGCTTTTGCTTGTTATGATGATCGGATTATTTGTGATGAGTACTTCACTGAAATAGGACTCTTGTCAAGTTTGTAAATTGACATCATGACCAGAATTAGAAATTACCTTTCAGGAGCCAATTCCAATGCTCGTAGGCAGCAATTGAATTGTAACCTCGAACAGTATAACCTTGTACACTCAGACAAAATAAGCAGGGCAATGGAGCCACCATTAGAGTTTGGCCTTGGTTAACCTGCAAGCCTGCTTCAATTATTATAGTACACTTAATACATGTATCTTTAGTGTGAAAAAGATGTAGGAAGTTCGTCATCTTCAAATGAGCAATATAAAATGCTCTCAGTGACACAGAAAAATGAATGCTATGACTGACACCTTGTGCAAATGCAGTTTGTGAACTTTGGGGTATTACTGTTGCAGAACAAGTCGTCTGCCTTGAGTGAGAAAGTACAATCTTGAGGGTCCCATGAAAGACTTAAACCCCAGTCTGAGTGAGACAGTACAATCTCTGCTGTCATCAGCGTCCATGTTTCATACTGAGAAACTAATACAGGCTTTTAAGTTGTGATGTAGTGACAGTGTCGCAACTTAATGCATTTCTTAACATGAGATAATTATGTACAAAAATCAATATTGTCCATGTTTGATGAATCTTATTATGTGACATATTTATTTTAGGGCATTTGCAAGGTATATCATGTAACTAAAAGTTATGTTTTGTGGTGATAATTGTCATTGACATGTATACAGTGTTAAAGTGTAGTAAACTGATTACATAACATCGCATTAAGGGAACGTCATCACAAGTTTAACGTCATAACTCCAAACCTCCGTATATAAATCACTTATAAACTTTCAAGCCAAGAGTGAACAGTATTTACTCGTTAGTTTGATTGGTGTTTTACGCTGTTCTCAAGAATTTGCACTTTATATGATGGTGGCCAGCGGTGGGAGGAAACTGGGCAGAGCCTGACGAAACCCAAAACCATCTACAGTTGCTGACAGACTTCTCCATGTACGGCTGGAGAGAAGCCAGCATGAGCTGGACTTGAACTCACAGTGACCGCATTCGTGAAAGGCATCTGGGTCGGTGCGCTGCGCTGACGTGCTAACCCTCGCGGCCACGGAAGGCCCAAGTCAACCGTAATAATTCAGCCATTATTAATGACAACTGATACCAGCTTTCATTTGTTCTGGAGAAAAATACTAATCAAAATATTATGTATGATTTTTGGTCAGACAGTTAATATCATAGACACAAGAGTATTTGATGTAATGTATACAAAATACACTGCTCTTCCCAATACAGGTAACCGACACATCTTATGACTTATTGATGTCATTGATGCGGCATCCAAAACAATTACGCAATATTAGTTCTGATGAACCATTGCATGGGCAGGTATTATGGGGAAAAAGAGATGAGTTTATGTGCTAGATGTAATTACTATACATCAGAACATGTGTGGCCTTGTACGTGGGAGGAATACATATAGAGGTGAAGTGTGATAAAACAATTCGTCTTTAGTTGTAAGAACCTGCATGAATGTAGACATGAATGCTGAATGAATTCTTTTCAGTGAATATTCCTTATTTGGACATCCATTTTTAATGAAGTATATTTTATAGTAATGGAATGATGTTTAAGAATGTTGCACCGGCATTTTTTCTGAAATGATTATAAGATATATGTGTATATACATGATATGTGTAAATCCTCACCATTTTCAAATATGAAATAGCATAATTTGTGCATATTTCCAGTTTCATTTTGGAGGTAAAACTACATTGGTGGGATTAGCCAGATTTTGAGCTTCACAAAAAGTATTTTAAGTTAACAAGGAATGTTGCCTACAGAATATACTTGAATAAACAGCTTGAAAACAAGTGAACAAGAAAATTACAGTACTCATTATTTCTTTAACAGACACTGCATGAATTTAGGGTTCAATTTAAATTTCCCCTAAATTCTTGATTAAATTTTGCAGTGAAGATGTTCCAGATAACCTTTGTTGAATGTGCTGATAATAACGTGATCTCATGATGGCCTGTATATATTGTCATGTGACATCTTTAACCGGTTACTCAGCGTATTTGTCACCATTGTAGGCCATTGTACAGAATCAGGAGGAATATGCTTGTACTGTTGCCTTCAAACCAGAGAATGTATCCCACAACAACCATCCAGACATCGTCACATGTGAGTATATAGTCTGCTACACTGATGTCCATCTGTCTGATTGCCTGTCTGTCGATCTGCTTGTTCATTATGGGGTGCAGAGATACGTTTTCAGCTCTGAAACTAAATTTATTTATTTATTTATTTGACTGGTGTTTTACGCCGCACTCAAGAGTATTTCACTTATATGACATCGGTCATCATTATGGTGGGTGGAAACCGGGCAGAGCATGGGGGAAACCTACGACCATCCACAGGTTGCGTAAACTAAATGCAAGGAAAAC
The DNA here is from genome assembly GCF_032854445.1 of Liolophura sinensis. NCBI lineage: Eukaryota > Metazoa > Mollusca > Polyplacophora > Chitonida > Chitonidae > Liolophura > Liolophura sinensis. The sequence continues at coordinate 6,439,966 of NC_088301.1, forward strand.
ACTTTAATGAAATGCATATTGAATTTATTTGGTTTTGGGGGCCTCCGTGGCTCAGTTGGTTAGCTTGCTAGCGCAGTGTAATAACGCAGGAACCTCTTACCAATGCGGTGAGTTCAAGTCCAGCCCATGCTGGCTTCCTCTCCGGCCGTACGTGAGAAGGTCTGCCAGCAACCTGCAGATGGTCATGGGTTTCTCCCGGGCTCTGCCCGGTTTCTTCCCACCATAATGGAAATATTCTGGAGTATGGCGCAAAACACCAATCAGATAAATAAATAAATAAATATTTGGTTTCAATTTTTTTTTCTTGTTTTGGAATTTTTCCAACCAATTAAAAGGGTTTTAAAACATCATATTTTAGTGACAAAAAGGTATCAGTGATGTCACATTCATATTTTTTGCTTGAAATAGTTCCTTTTAAGCTCCATTCAGGATTATGCATTCATAAATCTACCATAAATCATTAAATTTGACCAGAAAAGTATGACTTTAAATCCAGTTTTAAAACATAACTCATAATATTTTCAAGAATGAAATGTGTTTTTTAGATAGGGGCACATATGAACTTCACCAATATTATAAAGAAAACACGTCCAACATTCACCAAACATGCCAAAACATGCTCTGGACTGGTGGACGAATTTGTTGAGGTTTTAGGGTACATGTATGAGCATGTTGAATGCTGAAATCTGGCTGTCTGTGTGCGTTCAGTGGAATAAACATCATTGGTCCCAACTTGATCACAAGTCCACTGTAGATTCCAATTTCATTTCAAATTCATTTTACGATGTTCAAAAAAATTTTAAAAAAATAAATAGAACTATTTTTATGGACAGTAATTAATGGTGTTCCTTTTACATAATGTACTTTGTGCTAATGTTTTCTTTTCTTATAAGATGAAGGTCCTGTATGTTTTCATGTTAAAATGCACTGATTGTTGTAAAGCTGTGTTGTCACTGTGCAAAGGAATGTCACTATGATGTCATGGCATCAAAACTGAAACTTCCCATATTAAACATGCTCTCAAGCATATAAAAAAAGACCGATCTAAAGAATAAAATAATTCATATAACTCAAATTCTTTCTCAGGTTTCATGGTTTCCCAGATCAGGATATTAAACAGTCATGACAATAAATGAAGAAAATATTCTAATAAAGAAAAAGTCTGATTTTAGCTTGGACTAATATAACATTATTGTTATTATTATATTAGTCCCAGATTTTAGTTTCTATTATACATGTAAGTTGCATCAACACGTAGATTTAATTTTACTCCTTTACTGCACTAGTATATATCAGTATATCCTAACCAACAGAAACCAGTAATAGGTTTCTGGGAAAAGACTGGGAAAATGTACAAAATATCAAAAATGCCCAGATCAAGATGTTTCTTCGGCAACCCGGATGCATATTTGTGCATACATGTAACTGGATAGAACCAATGATTGACAACCTACATGCACATGTGACTGGATAGAACCAATGATTGACAACCTACATGTACACGTGACTGGATAGAACCAATGATTGACAACTTACATGTACATGTAACTGGATAGAACCAATGATTGACAACCTACATGCACATGTGACTGGATAGAACCAATGATTGACAACCTACATGTACATGTGACTGGATAGAACCAATGGTTGACACCTACATGTACATGTGACTGGATAGAACCAATGATTGACAACCTACATGTACATGACATACATAGTGTATTATCTAACATGAGCTTTTGGTAATTATGTTGATGTGTAAGGTTCTCCAGAGATGTTCCAGATACATGTATTTACTAGAATATTTATTAGAACATATTCAGGGAAATGCGTTTTGAATTTAAAGGTACATATTATATCAGATCATTATCCTTTTCTGCCACCTAACCTGCTAGAAAACCCTCTTCCCTCCAAGCGCGCACCCCCCCACCCCCAGTGCACTAGAATTTGTAAATAACATTTTGTTGGGAATGTGTGTATGCACGAGTGACTCAAGGAAGATTGGTTTTGTAACTAATTGAACTCTCTCAGAGAATTAAGTATTATTGTTACTGTTATTATTATTATTATTACATGTAGATGTATGCATTCATGAGAGAGGAGAAAATTAGCGAAAGACATATCAAAGCGGTTTCCAGCACTGATGGGGTACAAGTATTATGCACTAAGGATTTTGTTTGCCATTTTGATCGTTGTTGACATAGAGATAGTGAATACGTTAAGGATTGATAACCTGAGCAGGATCTTTAACCACAGCACTCGCTTGACATGCCTTCCTTCATCTGCCACCAACCTTACTCATCTTTCATTCTCAGCTATGAAATATTAAACTGGTCTATTGATTACTCCGGTAACTGAAGGTTTCCTGGGCAAGCCTATATATCTGCGACGGCGATGACATAGGAATTAACACAGCTAGTACACACCCAGCCACAGACTGCGAGTTCTGTGAGAATTATGCTAGACACACTTACACAAATTATAGCAGATTTAGTGTTACAACTCCCAGTTTACAGATGTAATGATGGGCTTCCTGTGAGACTCAGTGATCAGGTGTCATTTTCACAGCCAGTCTGTGAACATGTCAATTTAATAAGACCCATTGTAAGTGCGTGAACCACACAATACAGATCAGATTCCAAGAGCTTGTGTTGGTTGATAGAGGGAGTCACCAGCTAAGGTAGATGAACACTGTAGGCTGCTCAGATGGTAGTAAAAGCTCAAAGAGTGAATCCTGTGTATACAATCAGTATTCAATGTGCCTTATTTATTGTTTTGTTTATTTATTGTTGTTGATTGTTAAACTCAAGAATTTTTAGCTGACACCATCAGTCATTTTCATTGGTGGAAAAGAGCAGAATGCCAGGCATAAACCATTGCCCTTTGGCAAGTTAGTGATCAACATTTCCATACACGTGACATACATTTACACGTATCTATACTGTATTCGTGGATAGACATATACTTCAAATAACATGTGTACTTCAAATGTCATCAAATTTCTTTTGTGGTTGAGACTGTGACATTCAAAAGAACAAGATATTTGGCCAGAATCACTTACATTGAGTTTAAATATACACAGTTGTTTGTTGATCTTTTGGCCTTTTATGTCTATAGCTGAATGTGGTAATTACACTTGCATTTTTAACCCTAAATCTGAGTGCATGCATCTTACAAATATTGTATTGTTGTTAAATTTATCCTATCCACGATAAAGTATACACAATAGAAAGCTTGTAACAACATTTTAAATTACATCTGTTTTATAGTAGAAGGTTATATGGTGATAGTTATTACACTCACCTCTTACAAAACAAATCAGAAAAAAAAGAACTGTGTTTTTGATAGGCATAGATCAAATGATTTAGGTGGGGCAGCACATTGCATGAATACATATATTGACATACATGTGTAAATCCCTACTCAAAGAATAAGCAACATCAAACTGTCAAGATGATGCCTGTCATCATTGACTATGCTAATAGTCAATATAACATCAGATGATCGTCACCATATGGCAACAATAACCTGGCGTTCGTTATTAAACCATAATTAGTCGTAAGATCTGAGACAAACTAACATCATCTATTTTGTAACTTGAGCCTTTATTTATATGCTACATCTAGCTTAATGGAAATTGTAAAACTGCTCTGAACTTAAAGCTTGGACTTAATGCTAAATCATCTACATGCTGATCGACATATATACACCGTAAATAAGGAGTTACGAGTCTTTGAACCTGAAATCTTTAAAGATCTAGCTAGCTTTGTTAAATTTCAACATTTCTTTTTGTGTGATGTAACTTCCTTTGTCCTAATATCTTTCTTATATCCTGTATAAGAGATTGTACAGCTTTGATAATTAATATCTGATTAACTTATATATGGCCATTGCAGTAAATAATTCCTTTATAATCTACCTGACTTTTGAAATATTGATGTACACCTGAAATCTGAGAAGCAGTTACAGATGGAGCTGCATGTATACAGTCATAATTTGTAAGATACGATACCTGTATTAATTATGAGTTTTAGGAGACACTTTAATCTTTATAAATGCCGTTTTGCGAGATAACCATACGGTGGTTTACATTTCAGACACACTCAAAACCATTTGTTATACTGTAGGTTTATCTCATAATTCTACTTCATAATTAGAAGTTTTCTCAGGTTTAAGAGTAATTTATACATGTACTGGATCAGTGTGATATGTATTCATACAGATGAGTCCAATGGCCTAATTGTTTAATCAGGGTCACAAGTTTAAGCGAAAGGCCAAAATCGTTTGGTGAAACAAGCCTCAGCTTATATAATATTGTAGCACGTAGATCATGTGACAGCTACATATCCCAGAACTCCATTTACATGTATGTATGCACAATTTACGTCTGAGTCATGATTAGAATAGGGTTTTCAATGCAATATCAGTTAAAGGTATAGCCAACGTTTGTCTGAAGGGAAACAAAAATATGCATACTAAATACAACTTTGCAGAATGGGACAATGAATTCAACTGCATCATGATGCATGTGGGAATTAGAGTATGAAGAAAGCACAGATGAATGAGGCAGAAAGTCGCTGAACTGGTCATTAGAAGCTGAATAGTTGAGCAGTCACTCACAGCAGCCCATTATGTGTATATACACCTGTGTATAACCCACCTGGTGTGAAGGAAGTTTATTTGTGTAGATCGGAGGAGAAAGATACCTGCTAGAGCCAACTTCAACTTTCTCTTTGCCAGTGTCTGGACTTTTAACTACAGTAGGCCTACATACTAGATTGATACACTTTAGTTAAGTATTTGACTGTTATTTAAGGCCTGATTAAAGATTTGTGTGTCACCTGACTTAGGGTGAAGGAAACTGATTTGTGTAGATCAGAACTGAGGAAAGGTAGATGCCGGAGCCAACTTCACCTTTCTGTTTACCATGTTTGATCGCGGACTTTATCTACACATACACATAAAGCCCCGAGATCAATGACAATGTGCAGAGAGTGTTTGAACCCATGTGTTATGTAATCTAGTAGCTGAGAAGATGGCACCACCTTAACCACAAGGTTACAATTCAACTCATTAATCTTACAGCAGACTTTTGAGATAGACGATACAGTATAATGAATGGTTTTGAGTCTGTCTGAAATGTAAACCACCGTAGTTGTCTGGCAGAATGGCACTTAAGGATCAAAGCGTCCCCTAGACAGTAAATCTCATAATCAATACGGATATCGTATCTTACAAATTATGACTAAATATCTCCATCTCAGATTTCAAGTGTACATCAATATTTCAAAATTAGCTAGATTATGAAGGAATTATTTACTGCAATGGCTATATACAAATTTATAGGATGTTGATTATCAAAGCTGTACAATCTTGTATACGGGATATAAGAAAGATATTAGGAGAAAGATGCTTGTGGGAAGTGTAATGTGCACTGAAGCCCTACACTTGTCTTCCACCAATATGGTGTGCACACATGCAATCTGTATGTCACTAGCGAGGAAGTTTGTCAGTAACTTATGAACTACCAGAAGTACCAAAGGTTGATCGTTTTATCCCAGGCACTCAGGTTTCCTTGACCCATACAATCGACCACCATTATACCTGTATAAATAAAAAAATTCTTGTATATGGCATTAGTAAACAACAACCAATTAAAGGAATAGACATTATCCTCCATATACGTACATGTAAAATGAAGTTCTTTTATAGAATCCATGATTCATTAGCAGTCCTGTCCATTAAAGCATGTACCTGTAGGCTTATACATCATATACAGTATAGAGGCCTTTGATATATTTAGGCTAGCTATGATGCATATTAATTAGGGTATGTTCTTTATTATTAAGACAGTCTGGTTATGCAACTTCCTAGCTCCCTCTTTGATCTTGACATGCTCACATAAATCTCTTCGCAAGTCTTCACTGACACATCATCCACCTTGCATGGCAACTACAGCCTTGTTGGTCCATCATGAGAAATGTTTCAAGAATTATAACTGATGATTTTGCTGCCTATGTGTGCTGTTTGCTTGAGTTTATTGATTGACAGAAATTAGATTTGTACAATCTACAGAGCACACATTGTATTTAATTTCGTTTTTGAGCTTTTTTGATTTTTATTACCATATTTGTTTATTGCTGTATAGACAGGTGTATGGAAAGGTCAAGTGTACAGTGTAGAGGCCTTCACTGAGGTGATCTTAGTGACCGATGACTACACACAGTGTAGAGGCCCTCACTGACGTGATCTTAGTGACTGATGACTACATACAGTGCAGAGGCCCTCACTGACGTGATCTTTGTGACTGATGACTACACGCAGTGTAGAGGCCCTCACTGACGTGATCTTTGTGACTGATGACTACATACAGTGTAGAGGCCCTCACTGACGTGATCTTAGTGACTGATGACTACATACAGTGTAGAGGCCTTCACTGACGTGATCTTTGTGACTGATGACTACACGCAGTGTAGAGGCCCTCACTGACGTGATCTTTGTGACCGATGACTACATGCAGTGCAGAGGCCCTCACTGACGTGATCTAAGTGACCGATGACTACACGCAGTGCAGAGGCCCTCACTGACGTGATCTTAGTGACCGATGACTACACGCAGTGCAGAGGCCCTCACTGACGTGATCTTTGTGACCGATGACTACACGCAGTGCAGAGGCCCTCACTGACGTGATCTTAGTGACCGATGACTACACGCAGTGCAGAGGCCCTCACTGACGTGATCTTTGTGACCGATGACTACACACAGTGTAGAGGCCCTCCTCACTGAGGTGATCTTTTTGACTGATGACTGCATACAGTGTACAGGCCCTCACTGAGGTGATCTTTGTGACCGATGACTACACACAGTGTACAGGCCCTCACTGAGGTGATCTTTTTGACTGATGACTGCATACAGTGTAGACATGATCTTTGACTGATGACTATGCAGAGGAAGCTCTTACTGTCAGTACTGTAAATGTTATTCACCTAAAGTTTAGCATCTTTCAAATGACACATTTTGCTTCATTGACCTTATTAAAGCAATTTTCAAGTCTGAGTAGTGGCATTAAAATTATCACTGTAGAAGCCTTGATGTGCCTTTGAAAGTACATTTTTACGTACACCAAACTTTAGGTGAAATACCATATTACGTGATTACAGCTTTGCTGTAGCTATAGCCACTGTACACTAAGCTGTTCCATAGCCTGCAGGCTAGCCGCCTCAGCCAGCTTCACAGTGTCAGATCAAGCCACGGCCTCTCCATACAAGTGATCTGGATTAATACGATGATCAATAGTCTCCCCAATTCCTGCTGAGATGTCAATTTATTAATTCCTTACCTCAGAAATGAATTACCCGACTAGGATGAGCTGGTGAAGCAGCCTTGTCAGCTGGTTTTTTTATATATTACATATTATTTTGGTGCTATAAGGCTTCAGTAAGCCTTGAGCGATATTCTACATTCTACAAATTTGTAGCGACTGATCAGTGAGCTGTGAAGATGTCTTTGATGAAAGCTTCTGTCTTACATATATGACATGTACAGTATGTACATATGTATCGAAAACATATTTATTATATAGATATATATATATCTGTATATGTGTTGTATACATACTCTGTGCAGTATATACTTGGAAGTTCTACATGTACATGTACTTGTATAGGCATATATGTAAGTGTGTTTACATCATAGCACTGGATTTTACCATGCATGGTTGCTTAATGTTTCTAGGGTTGGCTGAAGTTTCAAAGCTTAATATGAAGTCTATGCATGTTTATCCCACAGCCATTGTCTGGAAAACTGTGACTACCCATACATCCATCCATCCATCCATCCATCCATATATACATGATATACATGTAGTTAATAACATGTTTTTCAGCTGTTTTGATTTATTTTATTTATTTATTTGATTGGTGTTTTATGCCGTTCTCAAAAATATTTCACTAGTACAACGGCGGCCAGCATTATGGTGGGAGGAAACCTGGCAGAGTCCGGTGGGGAAACCCACGACCCACTCCACAGGCTGCTGACAGACCTTTTCACTTACGGCCGGAGAGGAAGCCAGCATGAGCTGGACTTAAACTCACAGCGAACAGCTGTGTTGATGCTTAACTCCAGCTTGGGATTATTGTCTGTTGCTGTTCAGAATATTTCTTCTGATGCTGTTATTGCAACAAAGATTGTGATATGAAGAATTCTTCAACTATGCAAAACATCAGTAGAAACATCCCAAGGGGCTCATGCTCTAACTAAGCTCTTTTAGGAAAATGTTTCTTTCTAATTCTAAAGTATGAATTTTTAATGCCACAATTTTCGCTGTGATCTTGTTTTTAGGTTTGGTTGTGTTATATAGCCTGTGCTCCTATGGTTTACCTATACACAACTACACATGTACCTAGAACTATCCTAGAACTATCTTCTGGCTGCCCTAACATAAAGAAGGTACTCTATGGCCGTCTAGTCTAAATTCATCACATGAGCTTAAGTCCAGCTCATGCTGGCTTCTAGCTCTCTGGGAAGTCTGCCAGCAACTTGTGGATGGTGGTGGGTTTCCCCGAGGCTCTGCCCGCTTTCTTCCCACCTTAATGCTGGCCACAGTTGTATAAGTGAAATATGTGTATTCTTCAGTGCAACGTAAATAAAACAAACAAATAAATTCATCACTTCCTCTTGATAATTTACAACCAGTCTCCAAGGTGGCCAACAAACCGTCTGTTTAAACCCTTTCTCCGTACTGCAGGCACTCAAGTTTTGTTGTCCTGTGGCTTAAAAATTGCCTTTTGTCATATTAAGTCACAGTTCTGTCTTAGTCCCAGTGTCAAAAGGCTGTACAATATTAGCTGTACACATAGGGTTGATGTTCTGCACAGTGTGGCAAAATTTTATGATTTATCACGTATTAAATAACATAAATTTCTGCCCGAGAAAAGCTTTTAAGGGCCTGGAGTGGAATTTTGTGACATTTAACTGGAAAGACGAAGTCATGGAAAAATCATGAAAATTTCAGCAGCCTTTAAGTGTATGAACCCTGTAACTACGAAACAGCCATTGATTGCCTTGTGATTTGCTTACTAACAGAGTTTTATGTTCAGTCGTGTCAAGTAACATTATCACAAAGTGATAAGTGACAGACATCAGTCATCTAGTTACATTTCACTTTTGTTGTTACATTTCTTTATTTCACACCCAGACACAATAACAAGAGTGAAATATTTTGTTTCATGACTTTCCAATTTGAGCCCAGCAGGAGAATGTCATATATTCCACAGATTTCGAAAACTGCCCCTTGGAGGGTTAGGGTTGTTGACGTATATTTAAGTTTTCACTTCTAGATCATCAGTTAATTTTGCTTTTAGCCATTATCAGTTTATGCTTGAAAATTTTTAAACATAACTGAACTTTTTAAGTACTTTTACCCTGTGTCAGAGTAATTATACATGTATAGTGTATTATTTTTAGTTTGACAATGTCATGATTAAAACATCAATCAAATAAATACATTGACACAACATGCCCCGTCTGCTTATGGCCTGTAGCTTGATTAATACCTTGAAATAATATAACTTTACTTCAGAATGGCTCAAGGCTTGTCGCTTAATAGCTGTATTAATATATGTTTACCTGAAATACCTGTATTCCTCAGGCATAACAAAAAAATGAATCGCCTGGTCAAGGTAACGCTTGTCTGTCAAATACTCAGCGGATCTGACTTGACTAGCTCATATTAGTTTTACGTTCATTCCAAGATTTGATACCTAGCAACTGCATGTAGGGTTTTAGCGGGAAATGTATTTGATATTTATTACTGTGCTGCAATATAAGTTTTGATAAATTTATGTACAAATGTACGTCACAATTAAAACTCAAGTTCAACTGCTCCTGGGTTTCTCCCTTGTCATATGTGGGAAAGTCTTAGATAAGTAAGTCAGTACAGGATGGTTTCCCCCCACCATATTAAGCTGGTCATTTAGGCTGAATGTTCATTTCTATATAGAACACGAATGCCCAATTCCAAAGAGCTAAGATCAGTAAGAGTCTGTACAAGACTGGTATATGCATTATAATTAAGACGTACAGCCTGGAGGGAAAACCCAGAGCAGCGATGTCAGTGTGATAGTTGGTGTATCATCATGGTCACAGGTAACAGGTGAAATATGGCCTCTTGTCGATTTACCTCATTTAAGGTCTTATTCTGTCCATGTAAATGCATAAATACATGTAGTAGCAAGTTCCACGCCCCAAGCAACATGGCTTTAGCAGAATTAGGTTAAAAAAAATGCATTGATGTTAATTTCAATCGACGTCATGCACTGTTCTAGAATTCCTCAAAACGCTGTGTTGTCATCACATTTAACGTACAAACACATTAAAATAAAATGTCCTACCATTTGCCAGATTAACAATTAACATCTGGACTTAAAGCTGCTGTGCGTAATTCCTCTGCGGCAGTACGTGGTAAGGTCTGCAGCAACTTGAGGATGGTCGAGGGTTTCAGAGCTCGGTTTCCTCCCACCATAATGATGTCCGCCATCACATACCCTAATTCTTCACCTTTTCAACCATCTATGTGACCAATATTTTGAAACATTCTGAGAGAACTATGAGGTGTAGAGAAATAATTTGCAGAGTTTTGTGAAGCTTGCTTCTTCTAATAGTGACACAAACTAATCATTTTTGGCCTCATTTTTTAAACAATGGTTTGCATAAATTCCACTGAAAAAAGGGCTATGGAGGTTGAAAAGGTTGAAGATTTACAATAAGTGAAATATTCCTGAGTACAGCGTAAAACACCAATCAAATAATTAAATAAATGAAGCGGCAGGTGCATGAACAATTGAGAGTTACATGTAGACTTAAGCATGTGACTTTATTGGAATGTATTTGGGCATTGTTAGCTGCTTTGAATTTAGGGACTTGCTATCCAATGGAGGAAATGCCCAAAGGTTTTAGTCTGATAATATATGGTAAACATTAGGCTATCATTAAAAACATGTTTGGTTGTGGTAACCAGAGGCTGAGCTTCCAAAAAATGTTCCTTATTTTTGTTGGGCTCTTGGTTGATTTGAATTGATGTGATATTTTTGCCTTGTTAATTTCTTCTGTATCTTCTTTTTAGAAAAAGCTAGAATTTGCAAAAGATGTCTGTAAAAACCTATTTATTTCTTATTCAGGATTGGGTTACCCGCAAGAAAGAATTGTTTAAGTATGACATTAAAATAAATATTTATGTTGGGTGTAACCCCCACCTACCCTTATTGTGTTTTTGCTAATTTTTTTTTTTTTTTAATGTTTTTCCATTCATGTTTATCTCCATGATAATTTCCTTAAATTCACCAATTTTTCATAAGCCAGTGTATATATAAAAAAAAATTCTTCACTGACTGTCCATTGTCTGATATGGTTGAATTGCTCACATCAAAGAATTATTTGAGAATAGCCTTTTGACTGGACAAACACATATTGCAAACCATGACAAAAGCAGCCAGCCACTTGTGTTGTCAGTGTGGCCATGCACTCAGTAGATGTGTTGACGTGAGATCAGTTTCAGCTAGCGATTGACCTAATTTCTCATTGGCTCATTTTCCAGATGATCACAGCAGGGTTTCGCTGCAGTCGCTTCCAGATGGCGTTGTCACAGATTACATCAATGCCAGCTTTATCGAGGTCAGTGACCAAACAATAGGGTGAACTGAAATTCTATAGAATTTGCCTTCAAGTGCTGGTAGACCATTATTAGTTATCAGTGTGTAAACTGCCCTAATTTTTTTCTGCCTTAATTTTTGTCTGTAAATTATTTGAATATGGGGGAAAATGATCTTATCAAATTGCTTTATTTTGCTTTGACTTATTTAATTTAACATTGTTGATGCATTTCACTGTGTTGTTATGCGTAAGTTATCAGTTGTGCCTCTGAAAAAAAAAGCCACTTTGTTCTTTGTCTTCTCAAGAAAACTGTTTATCTTGTAATTTACATCATATTTGTTTTATTTGATTGACACTGCATCTTCGTGAAAAATACTCATATAATTTATGAAATATGTTATTACAGAATAGACATGGATATGGAAAGTATGAATAATAACAATTTTTTAACAGTGCCCTACATTCACTATAAAAAAAAATCTTGAATTGTTGACACAGATATCCTAGTTGTGTTGTTTTATGAAAATATATTATAGCATCAAACTGTAAATGGGAAATCTAGCAGGTTTACCAACAAAATTAAACCTTATGCAACGCGTTTAAAATTTTACCTAATGGCATGTCATTAACCTGTTTCTTTGACAACAGTTTAACTGTTCCCTAGCTACTTTCTCCATAAAAAATTCTAAATTGTTGACACAGATATCTTATTTGTTGTTTTATGAAATATATTACAGCATCAAACTTTAGATGAGACATTCAACGTGTTTACCAAATAAATCATACTTTATGCAATAAGTACAAAATTCTACCTAATGGCATGTCATTAACATACTTTTTGACAGTGTAAAAAAACAAACATTAAGATACCCTCGCTAAAACTCCTGGTTACAAGTTGTAGAGATAAACATGTATATTAAAGGGCCGAGTAGGTAGCATATGCCAGTGCAGCTCATGCACTAACGCAAGAGCCTCTGAGCACCAATGTGTTTTCAGTTCAAGTCTAGCTTATGTTAACTTCCTCTCCAATCATATGCGTGAATTAAGGTCTGTCAGCAACTACCAGCGGGTGGTCGTGGGTTTCTATGGGCCATGCCAGGTGTCCTCCCAGGATAATTCTGGCTGCCATCGTATAAAATGAAATGTTCTTGAGTAAGGTTTGAAACACCAATCAAATAATTAAAGGAATTTGTTTTAAAGTGCAGTACATATTATACGTCCGTGGCTGTAATCCCAAACTAATAACTATACTAATCTGTATAGAAGACTTGTAGATGATAATCAGCTACCTAATACATGAATTTTATGTCGTCGGGCTGACTTTGGTAAATTCAATTCAAATCTTAAAAAACAAGGGGAAATAATCAAAATTGATTTTAATCAAATCTGTAAATGATAATGTGAATAAGTCAGACTGTTTTGTGATAAGTGAATGAAATTATACAAGAACAGTGTGGTACGTGTAGATGTAATATAAATCAGCAGCCACATCTAGCAACATGTGCTCTTGGTGGTCTCTAAACCATCTTCCTCCTTCATTAATGGTATCCTTTGAGAATTATACATGTGCTAGAACCAGATGGTGCCTTGTCTTGTAGGTTGCCATGGTTATAGGCTAGAAACAGGTGCTTTTTTCTTCCTCTCTTCTGAATAATTACCTGTAACCTGTCATCTTAACTAATTACTTGTCCTTTAATTCCACAGGGTTGTGGTGGCATCCCAAATGAATACATCGCTGCCCAAGGTAATGGCCCTACAAATATCTTGTACATACAATTGTTAACCTATATATGTGACACAGGTTTTTGCTTTTTTTAATTTATTGGATCCCCTGATAAGTGGTTGATGATTCTCTTGCGGCCATTTATGTAATCATTGAAGCATTCATTGAAGGACACTTGTCTTCCACTAATATAGTGTGCATTCATGGAGGAAAGTGTGTCATTATCTTGCCAGTGGTTGATGGTTTACTCTGGACACTTGCTCTGGTTTCCTCCATCATAAAATGACTGCCACAAGTGAAAAATTTCTAAGAATAGTGGTTGAAACAACAATCAAATCAATTACATTGTTCGTACCACTAATTTATTTTGTACTCTAATTCTGAATCATAGAATGTACCTGTATACAAGGTGTGTGAATTAAATTAATTGAATTATTTTAAATGTTGACAGCCTTTTTTTAACTTACTATTTATTGGATAAATGAATGGCTTTTTAGCAAATCACAGTTGGGTACAAACAATTGGTGTTTTTGTGCATGAAACTGATGGCTTGCATAATGCGTGTAATGAAATAATTTTGTGAATAACTATTTTTCTTATGACCAATCAGAAAGTAATTCATTTGAACTTGATAATGGTTATATGCTTTCCAGCTTGATTGCAGTATTTTTTGTGTGTGTGCATTGCCAACTAGCTTTGTTTTATTATTTTGGCTTTGGAAGCTTGTTGTGTATACAGTTTCGGCAATATGTACCGTAGCTAACTTTTGACCTGTGTCTGTGTGTGACATTGTGTCTAATCTTAATCTTTCTGCAGGCCCAAACCACAAACACAAGGAATCGGTGATAGTATTCTGGCAGATGATCTGGGAACAAGGTGTCCACTGCATCGTTATGACATGCTCACTATTTGAACACGCTGTGGTAAGACAGAATCATTTAGTTATCTGGCAGTTTGTAAACTGCTTTAAATGGTAAAGGATTAGAGTCCACATTCAGCATTTATTCATAATTAGCTGCCCCTGTATATATTATTAAATTGAATGCCATAAACTGTTGAAAAAGGGTACAATAATCTGAGTAACATGGCAATGAAAATCACTAGATAAGTGATGAGACTGGTTTTATACATTTTTTCCAGCCTTTACAAGCTGTCAGAGTTTGCCATTAAGTACAGTGTTAAAAAGCCACACATTTGACAACAAACATATCGCATTTCTGCAAGAAATGGTTTGCTGTTCTGCATACAGCTGTAAAAACAGGTCGTCAAAGAACCCAAGAGTTATTTTTACGGCGCTCACATCGTACATGTATTTACATTGTACACGACTAAAGGCCACTGTATGCATAGGCTGTTCGGAATGGCGACAATAACATATACTGGTAATTGTCATTGCATATGGGTATGAATTCTTTGAGGGAATAGAATGATATTTATTGTGAAGCAAACAGAAAGAAAGAATAATAAACAAATATTAAATCTTAAGATAAACACACGACAGGTATAGTGTGACTCAGCTTACCAGTCCGTATTAATTGACAGTATGGTTAGAATTGCCTGGACAAAGATCAGATTCAACGTCAGAACGAGCCCACTGTGGCTTCAAATTGATACAGCAGTATATTTGCTTCTGTGTAGCTAGAATCTCTCTCAAATATGACATCGTTTTGATATGAATTCCCAGGCTAGACTGGCTGGCCATCTTCGACGTTACCCGCTGAGCCGTACCGGGTCGGCTGGTTGGAAATTGGCTAGGGCCTGTAGATCTGTTGTTTAGGTGGATTTAAAGGCATTATTATGCTTCTCAGAAGCCCTCTCGGTAATATATGTGTAAACAGGTTATAATCTTTATAATAGGCCAGGAGTTAAATCTGGACACTGATCTGTTAAAATTAAATTGAATGGTGCTTGTATATGATTATAATTTGCCATTGTTTCCATTCCATAATAAGTTTGGGCCATATATGGCTGCCGTGTTCCTCCCACCATAATGCTGGCCGCTGTTGTATAAGAGGATATCCTTGAGCATGGCGTAAAACACCAGTAAGTTTGATTAACTGACATATCATTTTGCTATGGTTTTGTGCTACAGCAACAGTGTGCCAAATACTGGGAGGACATGTTTGGAAAGCTGAAGAATGTGGTGTATGGAGACGTAGAGATCCAGCTAGAGGATACAGAGTGCTTCATGCATATGACTGTCAGAACGCTGTCTGTTCAGAAGGTGAGATTACAGCCGGGAGGGGGACTTTCTTGTTAGATGAGGTTTGGAGTTGTTTGTAAGATGGGATGTGGGCTTGTTTGTAAGATGGGATGTGGTCTTGTTTGTGAGATGAGATGCGGGCTTGTTTGTAAGATAAGAAATGGACTTGTTTGTAAGATGAGATGTGGGCTTGTTTGTAAGATGATATGTGGATTTGTTTATGAGATGTGGACTTGTTTGTAAGATAGGATGTGGGCTTGTTTTGTTAGATGGGATGTGGGGTTGTTTGTGAGATGGGATCTGGGCTTGTTTGTAAGATGAGATGCGGGCTTGTTTGTAAGATGATATGTGGATTTGTTTATGAGATGTGGACTTCTTTATAAGATGAGATGTGGGCTTTTATGCAAGATAGTATGAGAACTTATTTGGAGTGTAGTATGTGAATGTGTTTGGAAGATGGTATGTGGACTTTCTTTCTGTTAACTTATTTGTAAGATGGGATATCATGTGGACTTGTTTGTAAGACAGTATGTGAACCTGTTTGTAAGACAGTATGTGAACCTGTTTGTAAGACAGTATGTGAACCTGTTTGTAAGACAGTATGTGAACCTGTTTGAAAGACGGTATGTGAACCTGTTTGTAAGACAGTGTGTAGACTTGTTTGTAATACACTGTGTGAAAATATAATGGTGGATTTGTTGGGATGAGATAGGAATTTTGTAGGATTTATTTATACCAGAAGGGATGACCACTTAGCAAGATGACTGTTAGGTAGAGTGTTTCTGCGTCAGATAGACCAGCATTAATATGGTTGCATTGCCATCACTATGTGCTTGTAACCTTTTGACCGTGCCATGTGTTATATGTGTCAACAGAAGGGTCATCCACCACGGACTGTCCGTCAGTTTGAGCTTTCTGGCTGGGGGGACCAGGACGAGCCTGATGCCGGCCTCATTGTGGAATACAGACGCAGAATTCGCCTCTTCACCGACTCCACAACAGGCCCCATGCTCGTTCACGGCAGGTAAACTCACCTGAATGCACCTGCATGGAAATGCTCCTGGTGACTACCAAAGCAAAAATAGTTTGCTTATTGTATGCGCTGTATTGTTGAGGAGTTAGGGTTTCCATACGTCTACAGAGTATTCTTCTTGCTACAAAATCTTCTCAAGATGGCTGTGGTGATCAAGCCCAATCATTCTAACAATCTTTCCTCAAAACTTCTTACAATAGTAGTTAGTGGTTCAAGTGCTCTGTATATTTGGTGGTTGCTTATGTACATTGTGTGAAGATTAGTTCAGGTAGTAATTATACGACCATCACCCAGCCCAGATTGTGTTACAGGCTGATAGATGTTGCCTAACTTTAGCACTAGTGGAACAATTAAATGGCATTTATGTGTAATGCTTTAACTTCAAATTAAAAGGGAGCGACTTTTTTGTTTTATTGTTTGGACACTCCAGTGTCCTCCACCTTTAAAGTAGAATGCTGTGAAATACATGAAAAAATCTTGAGTAAAGCTGATCATATCAATAAATATTGATCACAGTCTTCATCCCTTGAGATGTTCAGTTCATACTCGAGTGATGTTCAGTTAGTACTCTTGTGATGTTCAATTCATACTCCAGTGATGTTCAGTTCACACTCTAGTAATGTTCAGTTCATACTCTAGTGATGTTCATTTGAATGCTCTGATAAACATGCGGTAATCAATAAACAGTTTTGTTGATCTTAAAATTGTGTTCAGGGCCTAATGGGCCTAGAGGCTATTTCAGTGGCATAGTGCAGCGCAATGAATCAGGAGCCATTCACTAATGCGGTCATTGCGAGTTCAAGTCCAGCTCATGCTGACTTCCTCTGCAGACGTACTTGGAAAGGTCTGTCAGCAACCTGCAAATGGTTGTGGCTATCCCCATTGGCTCTGCCCGGCTTCCTCCCACCATAATGCTGGCCGCCGTCGTATAAGCAAAATATTCTTGAGTTCAGGGTCAGATAAATAAATAGGATGGTGTGCTGAGGTTTGTTTGAAAGGTAGAGTGATATCTGAGTGAATATTGCAAGTTTCTAGAAAAAAGTAATATTTTATGACATTTGTCTAGAAATGGACTTGAAGGGACAAAATTTTAGGTAATTTACTGTTGGGTGTTTTATGAAAGTGTTTGAGAATAGCTGCTCTGTGGATGTCGTCCTGTCAATGCTACATCTAGTGGTGTGTTTTTAAGGTACGGTGGAGGTAGAACAGCGGTGTTCATTGCTGTGGACTACTGCCTCAAACAGTTAGAAATGGACAACTCTGTGGACATCTACAGCACAGTTCTTCACCTCAGAAAGTTCAGAAAAAACATGGTTCGCACTCTGGTGAGTTGTGCACCCAATGCAGTTTTACACCTTTCTGAAATCCTCATTTTAGAACAGGGACAGATAGGCCTACAGTCAATTTTTAATTTCATGATGTTGAGATTACCATGAGCTGTGTACTCTTCACTCTACGTTATGTGCTGTGTTTATAATTGAAGTTGTGCCTCAGAGTCATGTCAGATTGTCTTTCCACACTTTGAAAGTCAAAACAGACACTATTAAACTATACATTCTTCAAACTATGGTGATGACAGATCATCTACATCTTCACCTTCCACAATTCCACCAATATCAGTCTGGGTAACCTAACTGGCTTAAATTGATAGATCACTGGCTCGTCGCATCTATCACACCCTTTACCAACGAGGTCACTTGTTCAAATTCAGCTCTGGCTATGACCGCAGCTTTGAGGGAACATGAATGTCATGTAGACATACGTCGTTGATGTACTCTCTACAAACCGGGTTGCTTCACCCATAAAACTTACAGCTGTCATACAAGTCAAAAGATTTTGAGCATACCAATCAAATTAAAAAATATATCCGGAATCAGTCCCACAAAACTATTCTACTTTAATTTGTGGAATTAGGGTGCACTTTGCACTGTGTCCACGTAACTTGTAACCATGGCAACACAATAACTACAGAACTGGTCCCCTTGGAAGCTATGGGCACGTAACATGACATGCACATTGTGAAATGAGACCATAAGCATTGCTGTACTGATGAAGTATTAAGTGGTGGCAGTGATCATTGCAGGCCCAATACAGGACAATCTATGAGACGGTGGGGTCTTTCATCAACTCTGGCCACACAGTCATCCCATGTTCTCACTTGCCTGCTGTGGTACAGCGCCTCTCTATCAAGGACCCCCGGGTAAACATGACTGGCATAGAACAAGAGTACAAGGTGAGCACACACCCAGCCATGGTGTGATTTAAATTTATATAGATTTGTTGGTTTGTTTGGTTACCACCAAATTAATGAAACAGTCTTGAGAATGGATTGATGGGCAGATGGATTTTGTCTAAAAGAAAATTTTTAGAGGCTAGTTTAAAGTATCGTAGAATTTTACTTTTGGTGCTGGAACACTCAGAATCAAGCAAAATGTGCAACTTTGTCTGGTTACATGTATATTGTCAGAATCTGGAGAAGATCATCAAGAGGATAGAGTTAGGAGAGTGTGCGGCTGGCCATCAGGTACAGAACAGAAACAAAAGTAGAGACATCATGCTTCAGCCACGTGAGTATATGCGCAGCTCTCTTCAGTAACATACTGTAGCAGGAAGACATACATGCACTCATTGGAGCAGGTTCAGTATAACTCTGAATATCAAAGCCATTTTTTGTTCTATAGTGGATGTTAAGAGAGTATGGGGTTATACTGTAATTCTGTAACCTGTTTATGCGTTTGCAAGGTGTGTATTCAAATATATTCTAAATCATTATTCAGTGTAGATTGACAAAATTATACTTTTTGTGAAGCCCTGAAAATGGTCAATCCAACAAATGTGGGGTTTTTGTCTCCTAAATCAGATTATAGATATGCATAAATTGCTCTTTCATATGTACAAAAGGGTTGAGAAATTAGGATATATATGAGAGTAACAGTGGAAGACATCTATGAAGGTGAGGTCTTTGATGATTAAGTAAAACTTTAGTGCTACACTACAAGACTACCAGATACTACAAGGTAGTAATCAATAAGATAAAACTAACTCACAGTGGCAGGGCCACATGTCTATATCAGTGGGAATCCAGGCCTACCACATGGACTTCTTATAGGCAGATCTTTTTCCTCTTTTGGACGTGACTGAAAATTTTGGGCTATCTTTCAGATTCTAAGACAAAAAAGCTTTAGTCGATAGCCAAAGATTTTCTTTGTGAAACAGACTAGATAAAATTGCTAATAGGCTAACAGAGTTAGCTGTCTAATTGTAGCCTTTTAGACTTTTGTAAAACAGGTCCCAGCTATCAGAAAAGGTTCTGATACACTTATGACAGTTATAAATGTTGAATCAGATTACCTTAATGCATGTATCATTTAAAACAGGTATGATTTTTTTTTTACTTGGACGTGCCTTACAGTGCAGACAGCTTTAATTGACCACAATTAACAGATTTGTGTTGACATTTCTCTGAATTATTTTGGGGCATATTGGTAATTTCTTACAGCTCTTCTTAGTTTTTTCCTCTCCAAATTTGATGACTATCCTGTTAGTATGTCTACAGTAGTCTGAAGTATGATATAGAAGTGCCAAACCAGCCTTGGACAGGCAATTTGCAATTCTTGTCTTAGTGACAATAAGTCATCATTTATGCGCGTGTGGGCGTTGCAAAGTTTGAGGTTGTTTGAAAACCACTTCTCTTCCACCAATAAGGTGTACATATATCTGTGCACCACATGTGGGAAAGTTTGTCAATATTAACATGGCAAAGGTCCCTGGTTCACCCTGGGCACTCCGATTTCTTCCACTCTTTATACTGACAGCCGTCGTATAACTGTAATACAACAATTAAATAAATAAATAAATATTGAATGTCAAAGAGATCATGAAAGGTAAATATGATGTGCTGATTGATCTGTGTCATTTTTGCCCTGACAGCTGAGAGATCACGACCTTGTCTTCAGACAGGAGAGAGTGTAGAGGACACGGATTATATCAACGCTGTCTATGTTGATGTAAGTGTAGAAAAGTCAACCATTCAGTCTCCGGATCCAAGCTCTCAAGCATATTAAAGAAAATATCACACAGGCAAAATGCAGAATTAAGAGCACTACAAAAGTATTTGCCACAAGAGAAATTTGAAACTGGATCATATAGTCTGCTAGTTAGGCTCTATCAGAATAGTTGACAAAAATATATAGCAGCAAAATTTGTTTATATTTTGAAATTTGCACTTGAAACAGACACTGTTTGGGCTATTGAAACAGGAGTGATTTCAGTGGTATACCGGGTAACAGTCTGTGAATTTTTAACATAAAAATATATTTGTAAACCATGTATCTTAGCCTGACAAACGTATGTTGATTGATTGTTTTTTTTCTCAGGGTTATCAGACAGTGAACAGTTTTATCGTTACCCAGTGGCCATACAAAAACACAGTAAAGGACGTGTGGCGACTGTTGTATGATCAGCGTATTGACACTCTTGTGGTGCTAAATGATGTCAAACATTGTCGGGTAAGTTATGCAGGTTATTTAAAAAGTGTACGTCTAAAAAAAAAAAAGAAAGACAAAAATATAACCTTAATTATTTCGAAAAAAGAATGGAAACAGACCTAAAGCCCATTTTTTTCTGATGTTCTTGGTAATCTATGAATCAGAGTCCAGGGGATGCACCATCGTAGAAAAATAGGAAACACAATGTCACGTTGTTTGTACATGATGTATATGAGGCTATTAAAAAGGCATCGTGAGATTTGCGTGACATCAGCGGAAACAGCCATGATCTCAAGAATCAGAAATAACTTGTTCCCGTTTGTCTAAAGCTTATAACATTGTGCCACATTCAGTTTTCTCTGTGCATAATTTTGCTTACTTTGTTACATGTATGCAGTGAAGTGTTCTTTTTAAACTCCATGTGGGATATTTTATTGATTCACAGATGTACATTTGCTTAAGTGTTCTTCGGCTTTGCTTGGTTTTTTTACTCATGTAAACTTCTTCCTTTGGTGTAGCACTTTGGTTGTTTGTCAGAAGGTTATGATATATATCGCAGTCTGAATTCTATGAACAAAGATCTGAAGGTAATATTCAGGAAAATGCAAGCGTTTTCACTTAGATCCCTTTTGAATAAACCAGACTTGTGTAATATATGTATTTATTTGTCAAATGTGCTTATGTACAGCTGTGACACTTCAAAGAAAAAAAATAAATATACATGGTTGTGGCCCCAGAAGTTTGTGGTGCTATACGAGTAGGGCCACATTATGATATGTGCGTGTGGTATGTGTTGTCCTAGTCTTAACACATCACTTTGGTCGATATGTGTACCAGTGTCATGATGGATTTTTATGATTTTGTACACCCTTTTGGCCCCAAATGGTGGGTGCAACAATTGGGCAGAGGTTTGGCACATCACATCATACATGTAACATATCTTTATCTTAATGTATTTTTACAGTCTTATCCATCCTTTTGGCCCAAAAAAGTTGGTGGGTCAAGTGAGCAGAGGTTTGGCCCAATTGGAGTTCGCTACATCAACTGTATCAAGTATCCTCATGTTGTCATCAGAGTCTTCCAGATTAGAAAGGTAAAAAATGTTTACAAAAATACTCTGTAGAAGGAATCATCACATCACATTCTACATTCTGTGTCTCAATTTGATATCAAGCCTGTAGTATCTTTCCCTTTGCAATGAGCACCATTTGTATTCTGTGATAAAGTAAAGGTTGACCAAAATATGAACTGAAAACAAAAAATTACATCATCAGTTTCAAAAAATACTTCATACTAGATCTTAGTCAACCGTTTCGTGTGATTTGGGGAATACATGAATGCGTTTTACATCAGTGTTTGAACTACTTTTTGAAATTGGTGTTACATTATATAAATTATGTTTGCGTATCCCCTTTCATTCCATACTAAATCATTCATGTCAACATTACGTGAATCATATCATGATTACTTTATCCTTACAGTTACCCAGGCAAAAAATTACAAAATCACGAGACGTGGGTAATTTAATCCAAAATGCAGTGGTAAATACATGATCTGTCATATCTACCTGCTTCTAAGCTACGATGTTACACCTGCATGGACGCTGCTTGCTGAATATAACTACATATTTGGGCTCTTGGATGCTATCTTATATTTCTATTTCTCATGCCTTAGTGAATATGTGATCTATTAAACCCAGATGTTTTCTAGGCTGTCATAATATTTATGCATCATGAAAATGCTTGCCGCTTGTAATTTTGCTTTCACTTTCACTTTGTCTGTATTTGCCCCACACACCTCCTCCCCACCAACTTAACCTCAGATTATATCCTCAGTGCTTTGGTGAATGTCTCCTGCGTTAAAATCATTACTGTTTTAAGGTGACAGAAATAATTTTGGTGCATTTTTTTAGATGCAGGATTACAAAATTGCATGTATGTGTCTTTCAGCATTATCTACAGAAGGCTTTGTTTCATTTCATCATCGTCATAGAAGCCTAAATCCACCCATTTACCCATGTGTGGACTTCATGCATTATCCATTTAAAAATGACCATGATCATACCATTTTTTTTTTTTCATGCTTTTCATTTTATTTTCTGAGGTGAAAGGGTTAGTACAAATTAAATTAGTTTTGAATCTTTCCCACACCTATGATGATGTTAATTGGATGGGCCAGTAAGGGGGTTAATACCATGGCGGGCAATTAGGTGGTTAGTTGGGTGGAGGTTGAGGAGGCTAGTTGGGTGGAATAATGAGAAGGATAGTTGGGTGAGCCAGTGAGGAGGTCTGTTGAGTGGAAAAGCGAGCAGGTTAGTTGGGTTGGGCAGTGAGGAGGTTAGTTTGGTGGGCCAGTGAAGAGATCAGCAGGGTTGGTGGGGCAGTGAGGAGGCCCGTTAGATGAACTAGTGAGGAGATTAGTTGGGTGGGCCAGTAAGGTCAATAGAGTGGGTCATTGAGGAGGTCACTTGGGTGAGCCAGTAAGGAGGTGAATAGGAGGGTCAGTGAGGTCAGTTGGGTGGGCCAGTGAGGAGGTAAGTTAGATGGGCCAGCGAGGGGGGCAGTTGGGTGAACCAGTGAGGAGGTTAGTTGTGTGGGCCAGTGAGGAGTTCATTTGGGTGGGCCAGTGAGGAGGTAAGTTAGATGGGCCAGCAAGGAGGTCAGTTGGGTGAACCAGTGAGGAGGTTAGTTGTGTGAGCCAGTGAGGAGGTCAATTGGGCGGGCCAGTGAGGAGGTCAATTGGGTGGGCCAGTGAGGAGGTCAGTTGGGTGGGCCAGTGAGGAGGTCAGTTGGGTGGGCCCGTGAGGAAGTTAGTATGTGGGCAAGACAGGTCAGTTGGGTGGACCAGTGAAGTTAGTTGTTTGGTCCAATGAGGAGGTCAGTTGGGTGGGCAAGTGAGGAGGTTGATTGGCTGGGCCAGTGAGGGAGTTGATTGAGTGAGTCAGTGAGGAGGTCAGTTGAGTGGGCCAGTGAGGAGGTCAGTTGAGTGGACCAGTGAGGTCAGCTCATGAGACCAGTAAGAAGGTTAGTTGGGTGGGCCATTGAGGTCAGTAGAGGAAGTTAGTTAGGTGGGCAAGTGAGGAGTTTTCATTGACATGATTGATGAAGCTTTGACAGGAGAATATTCTTAGAAGAACCAGCCATGTGTGCATATTGATATGCCACAAAGACCACTGATGGCCAGATCTGAGCAAAGTACTAACAGCTTGATTCAAGATCATGGTGTTTAGCATAGTTAATGTCCCAGGTTCTGTTTGGGCCAGTCTGTATGTGTATTGTTTGATGACTTCAGGGAGGTAACTCTTGCTTTGCTTTATTGCTTTACAGTGTTGGTCAGTTACTGATATCATGATTCAGGATGCTATGCGTGTGATGACGGTATGTTAGCATAGGAGACGTAGTATATGTATGAGCTATTGTATCTGCGTGTGTGGTAACTAACCCTCGTTGTTGCTCAATGTAGCTCTACTCCGTACAAGTAATAATTTTTGTTCACCTTTAAATTTGAAAGCAACTTTCCAGTGCACATTGACCTTCTTCTTCTGCTTATTTTTTTTGCTTAGGATTTTTTGTAGGAGTTCGATGAGTCCATTTTAACGGTTTTGACAAAAAGAACATGTGTCTTAGACGCAGCATACTGTGATACTGTTAGTTTACAGTCAGCTGCCATGTCTGAGAGAAAAATATTGATCCGTTGCATTTTTGTTGTACATGTATGCTCTATCCCAACCTGCATAGAGATCTTCAGATATTCCAAGCGTTGAACTATCTGTCTGCAAGTTGCAGTTCAACACAATGTGTACTTGTGACAAGTCCCCTGCAGAGTTACATATATTGCATAGCACATGTTTTGCCTTGGTGTGCTCACTTGGATTTCTACACAAAGTCAAATTTTGCATCATTACATCACAGTTCAGTCATTTGACATGAAGACATTTGGATATCCCTGTGACCCAAGCCTTTCTGGCATGGTCTCGTTCAAAAAGGTATTGAATTGTTGTTTGTGAACAGTTAATGGCAGTTTTTTTAAGGAAGCTTATGTTCTCATCAATGCTTGTGTGTACATGTAAGTATGGTGTAAGATGAAGTGACGATAATATGCACTGATTAACTGATGTGTAAATTAACACTGAATTCTGTGATATGTAGTGTACTATAGCGTGTACATTAACATGAGGCACTGAACATAGAAACTCATTTATTTATTTATTTGATTGGTGTTTCACGCCGTACTCAAGAATATTTCACTTATACGACGGCGGCCACATTATGGTGGGTGGAAACCGGGCACGGCCCATGGGAAACCTACGACCATCCGCAGGTTCTTGGCAGACCTTCCCACTTTCGGCTAGAAAGGAAGCCAGCATGAGCTGGACTTGAACTCACACCGACTGCATTGGTGAGAGGCTCCCGGGTCATTACGCTGCGCTAGCGCGCTAACCAACTGAGCAATGGAGGCCCTCCAACATACAAACTGATGTGTAGTGTATTGTTGGGTGTACATTAATATGATAGACTGATTATGTACAAGCTGATTGATGTGTATAGTGCATTGTAGTGTCTACATTAACACGAGGCACTAAGTTAAGAAAAGCTGATGTGTAGCGTAATGTTGTGTGCACATTAATATGATGCACAGAGCACATACAAACTGATGTGTTTAGGTGTATGTTGTGTTTACATTAACATTTAGCACTGAGTATATATAAGCTGATATGTAGTGTACTATAGTGTGTACATTAACATGATTCACTAAGTAAATGTGTAGTGTACCGCTGTGTACATTAATGTGATTCACTGAGTATGTACAAGCTGATGTGTAGTGTACTGCTGTGTACATTAATGTGATTCACTGAGTATGTACAAGCTGATGTGTAGTGTACTGCTGTGTAGTGTACTGCTGTGTACATTAATGTGATTCACGGAGTATGTACAAGCTGATGTGTAGTGTACTGCTGTGTACATAATGTGATTCACTGAGTATGTACAAGCTGATGTGTAGTGTACTGTTGTGTACATGTGATTCCACGAGTACACATCTGTAAAGCTGATGTGTAGTTTATCATTATGTACTGCCTAGGTACATAACATGCCATATTTTATGATGATCATTGACCAAAAAATTACCTCCCAACCATAGACACTATATTTGAATTGCCATATATCCATTTTAGTATGTATTAATATATAGCTAACAGTTCAGAAAGTTTGCATGCAGAAAGTTTAAACTCATAGTTAATGTCTGTCAGGATTTGTGTTTATTTATTTGTAACTGTTGTGAGTGGGGTGCATGAAAACTTATTTGCTATGGTTGTATACAGTACCAATGTGCATGTTTTTATTAAGGACCAGATATGCATGATTTCTGAACAAATCTGTGCGTGCACTGAAATATATCAGCCTCCTTTTATGTGTTGAGATCTTTCTTGTAGGTATGTCTAAGATTTAAAAATTAGGTTTGAATCAGTGAACTGATACATAGACTAACACATGCGTGAGATGTGATTCAAAGATGGAACGGACAGTTTTTGTATTGTGTTGTAAATTAACAAGCATACTTTGATGTAAATTAATACATTGTTAAAATCTTTTGGGTACATTAACTTGTATTTGTCACTGTATTTAAAATTTTGAGAGAGAAAATCTTTCCCTCAAGTCACTTATCCCCATATTTCTTAGTCATGTTAAAGTTGAACCAATAGCACACAAAAATGCAATGATAAGATCTTCACCAGGAGTTCAAACCGTTGCTGTGTATAATAATGCATGTTAACCAGGAAGTTTTCTGTTTAAAAATGAAACATTCCCTGTCATCCATTTGAATATACATACATGCTTATGAAGTATTTCTATCTCAAGTATGAAGGGGTTTTTTTCACCTGAAGTTGTGATGTGTTTCCATACAGAAATTAGCTGCAATGAGCCCAAAAGGTAACTCCAACCCCATCCAGTGGCGATATGTCAAGATGTTTCAGATTCGCTCTGATTCATGGCCATCAAAGGAAAAGGTTCCATCTGCCATAGACCCTTTGGTCTACCTGATGAACTTTGTGGAAGAATGGCAGGAAAACAACAGTGTTATGAAGAGTCCCATCTGCGTCATGTCCAAGTGAGTTCATAAGTCTATCTAGGCAAAGTCTCAGTTACTGGCTAATCCATAGCCAATCATATTTCCTCAATTTTTCAATTCTTTGCTCATTTGGAGGATACGGGACACATTTCATTTTCTTGGAGTAATGAAGAACTGCGGCTCATCAGCAATAACCTACTCACATAATAGCTTCCAACGAGAACTTTCCAAGGTGTAGAATTTGACTGTTTATTTTGCTTGTCATGTGTGCTTGTTTGTGGATGGAAATGTCATCCTGATTTCATACATAGAATTTTTTTCAATATATACACTCATGGCTGTTTTTTCCTCTAAAAGGAATAGTTATACAGTGCAGGTATATGCTGTAATTTTGTGAATAGGCCTACATGGATCAAGAAGGGGATTTCCTTGTCACAGACACAAGACTGTATTTAATTTGTAGGTTATGCGTTAGTCAGTAACAATCACCTGACAACTGTGTGAACTCCTTTGATTATGACCTTGACAACTGGGTAATCTCCCTTGATCCTGATTTTAACAGTTTGCATTATCTCCCTTGATCCTCACTTTGACAACTCTGTGATCTTTCTTGGTTCTGTTCTTGACAACTGTGTAAACTCCCTTTATTCTAATTTTCAGAGATGGAGTGAGCCGCTGTGGCCTGTACTGTGCACTAAGTGTAAACTGTAGTAAGCTTCAGAAAGAAGGCGATGTGGATGTCTACAACTCTGTCAGAATGATCAAAAGGAACCGACCACCTTTAGTCTCCTGTCCAGTAAGCTAAACAAATACTGTGGTTGACCTGAAAATTTCCCAAAAAATAGTGCATATTAGAGGAAAATAAAGGCTATAAAATATAACTTTTGTTGAAAGCAAACAAGCCTACCTTTATCCTTCCTTCGAAAATGCTTTTCTGCGATCGATAGAACTTCATGCGTCAGAAAAACATTAGTAACTTACTTTTGGAATAAATCTTAGCTCATTTGCAGTAATTATAGTCAAAAATCATGCCTACAGTACATAAATGTCCTCTGTTTAGTGTTAGTATAGTTATCCATTGTCTTTGTATGTGTGATTGGGCCTCTGCAGCCGAGTGTGATTGGGCCTCTGCAGCCGAGTGGTTAACATGCCAGCGTGGCACAATGACTCGGGAGCATCTTGCCAATGCAGTCGAGTTCAAACCCAGCTCATGCTGGCTTCCAATCTGGTTGTACATGGGAAGGTCAGCCAGCAATCTGTGGATGGTTGTGGGTGTCCCCCGGCACTGCTCAGTTTCCTTCCACTGCCATTGTATAAGGGAAATATTTTTGAGCGTGCTGTAAAAGTAAATAAAAGTAAATTTGGATTTTCATACAAGAAATGTGGAATCAATACCAATACCAAAAAAGAGGCCACACAAGAGAATTTCTGTATCATAACTTGTATATATCTTGGATTATTTAAATACATATATTCAAGCTTTAGGCTTAAATATAAGTATTGAAGACTTTACTGCAAATCCACCTTTACATGTACATCCATATATGGCTATGCTCATTGACTTCTATGCATGAATTAACTTTTATTATTCGGGCCTAATTCAAAGGACCACAAATTATTGCACAAAAATATCAAAATACCAGATGGCATGCTTTGAACATGTATAAGTTGGCTAATAAAGAAAAAAACAGAAAGGTCATTTTGAATTTCTTTAAACGTAAAATTTATGATAACTCTTTCGGATAGCCTCTTCAAGATTTTGGCAAAATGCCTGATGGATGATATATGTTTGCACTTTGCAATCTCTGTCAAAGAATGCATCATATAAAAATTGAAAGTCAATTAAATGAAGAAATGACTAGCTCAGCCTTACTATGAACGTTACTGGAATTTCGTTAGTCATATTTGTTGATATATATCTATGAGTTCAAGTCCAGCTCATGCTGGCTTCCTCTCTGGGAAGGTCTGCAGCAACCTGCGAATGGTCGTGGGTTTCCGCCAGCCTCTGCCCGGTTTCCTCCCACCTGCTGGCCCCAGTAGTACAAGTGAAATATCAATCAAATAAATAAACAAAATAATATAAAGTTAACAAGTCTGTATGTAAGGGACTAAGTTAATTTAGTGACGCTGTCTGTCATACACTGAATTTGCTGATGTTAGGCAAAACTCTACACAGTTGACTCTATATTTGATTTATCGCAAGTTTTTCTGGTGATCTTATCTGGTGATTAAGTTTTTGAGGGTTATTTCCCTGTAACACTGGCACATCCTTTTAATAATTGTATGCATTACTTCCACTGAAAAAAATGGTTAAGAGGTTGAAAGGTTGAAGATTTACAGTAAATATGCTTCACAATATCTGAAGTATTGCTGATGTGGCATTGCTTGCATTGAATAATCTTTCCACGATATGACTGTAATATTGCTAGGTCATAATTATTCCTTCCATATTCTGACTGTTGGCTAATTGATTTGAATACGTTCATGTTTCAGGAGTATTCCTACTGTTACATGTTCCTGAGCCGGTTTGTGGAGCTGTTACAGGAGCACCCTCCCCAGATCATTGTATCAGGAGCCAGTCAGGTGTACATGAACTCTGCATTTGAGGCCCCCGAAATCGCCCAGGCTGAGGAGAATGAGGGGACAGGGCTGTTGTCACGCCGCTCCAGTGCCGCTAGCTTTAGAACTGCTGTTGAAGACGCCAATGAGTTGGCCAAAATATACTCTAGTAGTTCCCACGACAAATATTTCATGGTGAGTGCCGAGACAGCTTCCGTTGTGATAGAGGACGAAAGGGCGGAGCCTATGGCTCCTCCCCCTACGATTGTACCTTCAGATGATGAGGAAGAAGAGGAATTTGTGCCCCCTGAAACCTCCAGTGTCCTGACTCAAACTGCTGCTCTTCCTCATGCAACGTACGGTAAGGCCACGGATCGCCAGGGTGCCAGTAGTTCTGCTTTGACCACCAGACCCCACCAATACACAGCCACCCCCTACCCGCACGGCTCCTCCCTCCCTTCTCTTCTGCTTCCCACAGGCACACAGGGGCTGCTTGGCTCTAGGGGTGGGGATGTTAACGGCAGTGGTAGCAATCTGGGAATAGCCCAGGGGACTGATAATGAGGATACAGATTCTGTGATTACCATGGTGAAGGGCAAGTCCCACGAGCCGTCATTGGCCAGCTCCTACACCACGGCTGTGCCCCGATTGGGTGCTGATAGGACCAAACTTGGGGGAAGCCGAATGTCATTAGAGTCAGAAGAGGACTTGACAGACAGGGTGGAAATGTCTAAACTGGTGGGCGTTAAGGCACCGCTTGCTGATGAGGAGCCAGATGAAATCATAACACCTTTCTGAAAATACATTCTAAACCGGGTTTTTAAAGCTATGCAAATGATAGCGTACACCCAGGCCTTTCCGTGGTAATGGGTAGCAGCACTCTTCTTGGCCCGTTAGTCAGCTGGGTTTTGTGACATTTGTTGTTGGAAGCTTGTGGAGCTTTAACTGAGCTTTTCGATTTTCTTCTCATTCAATCCTATGGATGTTTATGGATTTGATATATTACCAGGAAAGTTTGGGACTAATTCAAAATGCACATAAATGCAGTATTTATACCTATATCCCAGTTATGTCATAATAAGAGTTTGAATGTCACATCAAATGTTAACAATTTTGCATGTATTGCATCCCAGAATTCTAAGTTTCTGCACGATCGCAAAGCCATTACCAGCACCTATTTTGATTCAGGAAAAAGCACTTAGCCACATTTACAAGATGTGATTTGTCATTTCGACCTGTCAAATCAAAATAGAACAAGTCTTATTTCAAAAACCACATTCAGATGATGCCATCTGTCGAATACATACAATCACGTGGAATTGTGCGTGTCCTATTTGCATTTGACGAGTTGATTTTGACAGATTTCCTCGACACTGGCTCCATACGAATGAGGCTTTACAATGATGCATGTGACAAGATCTAATTCTGCTTGCTTTAAAAGTACGTAAAAGTAATATGCACTTAAACGTGATTAAACTTTGGATTAATATTTTTATTTATATTTTATTGAGTTTATATACCTTTCATGAACAAATGATTAGATTTAGTCTGGACCATTTAGGAATGTTCTCAGTACCTGTAAGTCATAAGGTGGTAAGGTATGTGAAGAGATCAACATCAGATTGTCATAACCACTGCTAACTCACCCTCCAAACAATCACAGGCTTTTACTGAACGCATCGCTTTGTAGTCCACATGTAAGTGTCACAAATTTGTTCTACTCAATTTTCTGACTTTATCACAATTTTGTGATTTTCTTGTTAATTAATCCCATCGATACTTTATTCAAATGTGATTCTCAAATTCCCTGTCTTTGTGTGATTAATATAACAGTCTCTATTTATGGTGGTTTTTACACCAAAGTCGTATCATAATTTGGTACCAAGGACATTTCTGCCAGTGAAAAAACTTTTCCTGTATGATCAATTCCATCCCTGGGTGTTCTGCTACTTCTAGGCAGAAAAAACATATTAATTGACCTTCAAAACCTCACTTTTAATTTGATTTAAGGACTAAAAAGGTTCAAAAAGATACTGTTGAATTGGAGTCGTACAAGGATTACTTTGGATTAATCTTGGATTTATTCTACAGTTATAACTGAAATTAATTCAAATAAGTGGAGGATAAGTAAAGTGCATTTATTCTCTAAATTAAGAAAGCACAAGACCAAGTGCTTTTAACTGTCTCATCAAGAAAAGACATTTTCAAAATGATGTGGAACAATTTATGAAAGTCACAATTTAAGGTTTGATAAATTTCCATGCCATATTTTTCAGCTGAAAGAGAAATCATCTTGTCAGTCCAAATAAAACCAGGTGACAGAAAACACAGGCAGTGGTAGGATCAGGGTTTGTTGTTCTCAGAGAAGTATTTTTTTTGTCTAAAGAGAACAAATTTTGTCTCGGCATTTGGATTGGACAATCTTTTTGCTGTATTTTTATGCTTGTAAATATATGCATTCGTATGTTGTGTACATGTGTATATATTTTTATCCTTTGACTTCATATTATGCACAATCTATGTCTCACCAATTTTCATTACTACTTTTGAGGTTTTTTATAGTGACATTTGCAAGTTTGAAACCAGAAGAGTTGAATCTCTTGTTTTGTATTCACAGAATGTGAAATTTATGCTTTGAGAGAAATATTCATCACGCATACATCCGCGAGATTTGTTATAAAATACTGAAAGAACTAACTACTTTTTTTAACATGAACTTACGGTGAAAAGGGAAGATACTTCGTTTCTCAAGTCTTGTTGAAAAGATTTATTGAGAAAGCTGCAAGTTGTGATTTTTCTCTACTGTTTCTTGAAAAAGAACAGTTTTTTGTATATACCATTCACTGGGATAGAAGGTCCCACTTGTGAAGATATGATTTATGAACAAAACAAGATGACTGATGATTTGCAGTGACTGAGAAGCCAACTTAAAATGACATGCATGTTCCGCCCGACTTGCTGATCATCATAGTGAGATTGGAGTGCAACGAACAAGTAATATCTGAAGATGTGAATGAAAACTGGGGCACAATCATTTGTGGACAAGAAATAGTGCTATGATTTACACTGTATTTTGGGGGTAATACTTTTAGCTTGTGTGTCAAGTCAGATTTTTGATCATTGTAGCACCAACCAATCACAGTGATTAGCACATGGTTTATTGTGACCAGGTGCAACTCAGTTTGACTTGTTCTAATTTGTATGTATATATACTATCTCATCTTTTTTCACTTCTAGAGATATCGTCGCAACCATAAAGGAAGGGAATTGATTATGTGTATATAAGTTGATAAAGTATCTTTGTTATGGAACTGTAAAGGGTAATAATAAGAGGTTATTTCATGTTTTTTTTTGTTTTGTTCTACTATGGTGCTGATCAATGTTATGCTCAAAAGGCAGAAGGTAAAAACTTTCCCTATATCATCATTCTCTCAAGCACATGTCTACAGCCAACAACATTTTCACAGCATGATTCAAGCTGGGTAACAACTTGCCTCTGGACAGTTTACTTTTTCCATCCCAGCTATAGAAATTTTTTGTTTTCAGTTCCTGTATGAGATTGCCAGTTACCTCCCTTGAATGCAATGACTTTGGCAAAGAGGGAGCCACTAGTGCTTCAAAGTCCACGGATTTTTGCCACCTAAACAAGTCGGTTGAAAGCTGTGTAAAAACATTCTCTGCCATTATGTTGTAGAACTACAGTCTTTGCTTTACGAGCATAACTCTCTGAACAGTGAAGTATTACAGAGGACAACAAAAGAATACACTGCTTGGACTGACATCTTTTGGGTGGATTACATTTCCAACTATAGTATTTCTGAATTTTAATGTGACTAGTGGAAACGGTAGCAAGGTTTTATTTTTATTGTGTACAAATGCGATTTCATGATTCTCAAATTCTTCATATCACAAATAATTCATATATATTTGACACTTCAATTGACCTAGGAGTTCGGAAGTATGCATATACAATAGTGTAGCTTCAAGTCTGCCTTCTCTTATGCATGCGTATGCATATTGTATTCTTTTCTGGTTGTCTAAAAATAATACACAGACACTATTTCATGACATTGTTGGATCATTCATGGATAGAGGGAGTGGACTGGTTTTCTTGTTATTTATACACGTTATAAAATGTTGCATTAAATTACTAACTTAAACTAACAATGTATTTTCATCAATTTTGAAAGTTAACCAATTGTGTACAATTTTTGTCCCAACTATGGCCTTGGGAAAATGTGTACAATTTAGCCCAAAGGAAGGTCTTGGGAATATATCTATAAATTTATCTTTGCCTAAATTTTGGTCTGGTGGCAAGTGTGTAGGCACATGTATCATTCCCTCACAATGGAAGCATGTGAGGTTATGTACAGATTTATCTCTGCCTCGGCTTTGGTATAGGTTCAGAAATTTACCTCTGCCTCAACATTAAAATGTCTGCAAAGATTTGTCTCTGCCTCGCCATTGGGATGTCTGCAAAGATTTACCTTTGCCTAGGCACTGGAATGTCTGTAAAGATTGATCTCTGACTAGGCAATGGGATGTTTAAAAAGATTTGTCTTGGCATTGGGATGTCTGCATCGATATATCTCTGCGTCGTCATTGGGATGTCTGCAAAGATATATCTCTGCATCAGCAATGGGATGTCTGCAAAGATTTACTTTGCCTCGGCATTAGAATGTCTGCAAAGATTTATCTCAGCTCCAGCACTGGAATGTGTGCACAGATTCATCCTAAAGGTAGCTTTGAGTCATCTAGGTTTCTTGGGTTATGTGTACAGATTTTGTCCCAGTAATAGCCTTGGGATATGTGTACAGTGGTCTTGTGTTTGGGAACAAACCCATAACAAGTTTGTACCAGTAACACTGGCAAACTGTGGCCATCTCTTTACATTGTCTTTCAATACGATACTTCCAACTTGGGACAGTTGTTGTTGTTGCCTTGCTTCCATAATTGGTCACATTCCTCTTCTCTTTGGCTCAATATTTCACACATCACAACAACGTTGTCTGTTGTTTTGTTATATTGTATTTCATGTTCTTTGGAAAGTGATCTGTCCCTTTATGTACCACTGTCTGTAACTACAGAAACACTCCCCGCTGGTATTGTAGAACTGGCTGGGAGTATCACTCCAACATGATGATTGGCTGTAGAATCTAATTATACAAAAAAATACCAGCCACATGTACGTTACTCCTGTTGGGGTTCCACTCTTACAGTCTACCATCAAAAAATAATGACAATTTTTGGACAAACGCACCGTCAAACCTAGTCAGACAAATTCCCTATGAATTTTATAAATTAGAATGAAAATATCAAAAATCTAAGACTGAATGCTAAATCATTTTTGGTGATTAGACTTTAGATTAGAGCTGAGCCTCCACTCCCTAGAGAAGTTCGAGCCTATTTAACCATGGGGTGTGTTCACTATGAAGGTGCAGACAGTGTTACAGACTGGGATGTTGTGTATCATCTCTGATCTCAATTTGTGGTCAAAAATGTGTTGTATTTTTATAAAGTGAACTTTTACATTAGGTTGAAATATTTTTGTATAAAATAAAAAAAAATTGATAAATCAGGTTTTGTTGAACACAGTTGTTTTTGGGAGATATCCTCCTGTTGAAAAATCACAATAAATATAAACTACTATAGCAGAAACATGTGTTGTTTTTCTTTGACCAAACCCCAGCCATGTGGTTGAAATCATTCATTCTAAAACCAGACCAGGGAATAAGTGATTCACAGATGAAGCTGCAAAATGCATCCAGGGGTGAGGGTGTGGCTTCATATACAGTATTTCACTTCACCTAAGGTTTAGGATATTTCAGGACACACATTATGCTTGATTCTGGTTTATTCACCTTATAGTGCCACTATAGTGCCACATAAGACATTTAAGAAGTTTCTTATCACTAAAGTATTTCCCCCGGGCTCTTCCTGAGTTCCTCCCACCATAAAGCCCGTCGTATAAGAGAATTATTCTTGAGTAAGCCATAAAACACAAATCAAATAAATAAATACTATTAAAGCTAGAGTTTTGGCATCAATATCTCATTTTAAAGGCCTTAATGTTCTAAAAGTGCAT
This sequence comes from Liolophura sinensis, assembly GCF_032854445.1. Classification (NCBI taxonomy): domain Eukaryota; kingdom Metazoa; phylum Mollusca; class Polyplacophora; order Chitonida; family Chitonidae; genus Liolophura; species Liolophura sinensis. The sequence continues at coordinate 6,475,774 of NC_088301.1, forward strand.
TTCTATGTGCCAAACTTTATTTGAATGTTGTTTTAAAAAAACTATACTTCGTTTTAAAAAGCACCAAGGATTTTTCTCTTCTACTATGACAGTCAATTTTATGAGCGGAGCAAATGGGAGTATCCAGGGTAAGTTACTGAGGAACTTCCTATGTGTTACATACAGATACAAAGAAAGTTTTCAAAGAAAGTCGGCATCATCAACTTTGGCACCACAGTCCCATGAAAGTGGGACAACCATAATATTCCCTCTCCATGGATTGTATATTGTCTCTAGAAAGGCCCCTACAAATAACGAGCGAGCGAATCACTAGCTACATCTGGTCGTTCAAAATTGTTAAAACTTAATACCAGATTTAACTTGAAGCCAAGTCTTAGCCCAAACATAATTTCGCAACAGTATATTAAATACGAACTACATCTGCAGCTCTTGTACTCTGATTTTGGACAACTCCATTAGATAACCTTCGCTAAGGTCTGAAGTAAAGTCTTTTTCACCAAAGCACATTTAAGTTTTGAATTTGTTTATTCACAACATACTGATTCGTGACTGGGTGGCGATGACAATGCTACATAATTCTATGTACAACAATGATAGAGGACATGTGTATTAAGTTTATGACAGGGTACATACACGTACCTACACGAATAAATACCAAATTGCAAAAATCCCACGAACAAGAATAAATGCAAAGTATGTAAAGAAACTGTCATATGACAAAAAATGATTCTACTTTGCAATATACTTTACAGAAGGATGCAGTTTAAAAGAAAAGTAAACATAAGAATGAAGTATGCATCAAAGAAACAATTTCAAATGGTATAAGAAAACTTTTTTTTTCTTTTTTTTTTGGTTATTTTTCTAACCAAGTTGAAAGCATTTAAAATAATGGATTTTACAGTGATCAGGGTACCAGAACAGGGTCCAGTGACATCACAGGACATGTTTTTGTTTTATACAGTTTCTGACATGAACAATCGGAGTCATGAATCCATGGTCCTGAATGTAGGCCATACAGGTATTTAAAATGTAAAAATATCAGAATCGGACTGTGTATTTAATATGGCAAACATTTCCTGTGACATCAGTGGACTTTGTTATGGTCCCAACAGGCCATCATAGACCTAAATATTTTAAATGCTTTCAAAAAAAATATAAAAAGGTGAAAAAGATATGCCTCAACACAACTCTCTGTCTTTCTGATAGAAAGTTAACAAAGTGTTTCTTGACAACACTCTTTTGTCTTTCTGATAGAAAGTCAACTAAGTGTTTCTTGGCATAACTCTCTCTTGTCTTTCTGATAGAAAGTTAACTAAGTGTTTCTTGACACAACTCTCTCTTGTCTTTCTTGTGCTTCGGTTTGAGTTAACTTTTCCTTAAAGCTGAAAACTTCATGGAATTTTTTCCTAAAGTTAAATTGAATACAATAGCCATGATTAGGTTAATTGTGGCACTTTCTGATTCTCTGTTGCTGTTTCCCTCTCTCCCTATCTCTCACAAGCCTGGCATGATATAGGCCACATTGTCCAATGTTTTGGCATGAACCTGACTAGAGCATCCATTCAGTTCGGGTAGCTGCTGGGTAAGGCACATCAAAGGTCCACAGGCACACAACATTGAATCCAGTAACACTGACAAACTGCCCTGTACTGCTATCAGACCCTGAAACACATAATGTCATCAGAATTCATTCGCTTTTCTTCCTGAAGTTATATATGCACTTCTCCTCTTTCTGGTATTCAGATACATTTTCATAAAGTACATAAAATGCATGTGTCTGCATTCAGTACTGTTAAATCAGATAATAGTCTTGTTATTAAATGATGAACAACAAATGCAAAACAGCAAAAACATACTTTTAAACTTTCAACCTTTTCCACCACTGTTGACTAAAGCATTTGAATGGCAAATGGCACATGTACATAGGCTGATAAAATCTGATCACGTAAGCACTTTGCACTCCTTGTAAGAGTGGGGCCAAAAACATCCTTATCTCCAACAGCGGAAACCTCTAGTCCTCAGTTTGCTGTTATGAACATGATGTCAAATACTTCAAAATGATCCACCAGATGTTTAAGTGCTTTCACTAAACAAAGTTTTTCATTGGCTGATCTAAAATTTTCTGCTTGCATAAATCCTGTGCAAACCTGAGCATGTAAGTATCTTCCTGGATAACAAATGACAGCATGTTACATTCCGGTAGGAAGACTTTCACACATCTGTCAGATGCAGGCAACTAACAGAGAGATATAAAAGCTGTGAAATATACACAGCGTCTGGCAAGATTTACTGAAGCTGTGGAAGCAAGCACTCCTCATAATGTATCAGACCTATAGCCTGACCCAAAGCTACAGCCAAACCAGCAGAAGTGTATATCATGTTTTGTGATATGTCAGTTATCACAGTTTTCAATAACCCAAGAGATTTATTTGTTTATTTATTTGACTGGTGTTTTATGCCGTACTCAAGAATATTTCACTTGTATGACGGGGGAGACAGCTTTATGGTTTGAGGAAACACGGCAACCAATGACCATCCATAGCTTGCTGGCAGACTCAGCCCAAGACAATTTTACAGTGCTAAGAGCCCCCATCAAGTACAATGTTGTATATGGACATACCCTATGCTCCTGTAATCGCACTCCAATAATACACAGAGATTCCCCAACAAGTTTAAGATGAGCTGCCACATCTACTGGCTCAGTGCCAAAACCCTGAAACACAAATCATGCACACGTTCAGTACAGGCCAAAATTTGCAGTGCAATATACAATATTTCATCAAAGTTAAAGGGATAAAGAATCAACACTGATTGGTTGACAGTGGAGATAGGGTTTTCTGGGCTAAATCTTGCACTCTTGGTTACACTTGAATAAATGTACCATACCTAACAGTAAGCTTAAGCAAGGCATAAGCTTACACCTGAACCTAAATGCCCAATACATCGAGCAACATGAAGTAAATTATGAACAAGACCCATACATTCATGGATCAATATGTTAATCTCAGTATATCAAAACTGAAAGTGAAACTAAATGTCTAATAGGCAAAACATAGTACACTCTAAATAAAACATATATACATGTTTTTTATTTCAGGTAAAATAAAGTGAAGGAATATGACCATGTCAGTAAATCAAAACTGAAAGTGAATGTAAATTTCTATGAACTACTGTACCTTTACAGAGCCGAGTGAATCATCCTGTGTTGGGCGTGGCTTACTGACGACGGGAGTGTGTGTCTTGACGGCAGTGCTGGAGGTGGAGCTCTGAGCATGCGAGGTAACCTGTGGAGGCGGGCCTGTCCGGCTCCCGCCACTCTTACCTGTACTTATCAGAGTAGATCCCTTCCCAGCACTCTTCCTGGCCTTGTTTTTCCAAGCCTAAAAGTTTCAAATGAAATACATGCGATGAAGACCAGGTGTTGCTAAGGAAGAAACAATATTATCAATTTTTCAAAAATTTGAGTAAAAAAAAAAGTATATTAAGAGATGAAAGTTCACACAAAACTGGTTCAACTATTAAATGTTCTTTGAAAACTACTGGTACTTTGTGAATGCAATGTTTCATGACAAAGCATTAACACTGAAAATTTCAGATAAACTGGAAACATGCAAGCAGAGAAATGAAGTGGAAAAGATAACTATGATGTGGCTATCCATGTTTGTACAAATACAACTTACAAGCTTCTCCTCACCAGAGCTTGTCACAACTCCCCTGATGTGACCGTGTTACAAGGACAACTTACCAGCTTCTCCTCATCTGACTAAGCTTGCCACAACTCACATAATGTGACCGTGTTACAAGGACAACTTACCAGCTTTTCCTTATCAGACAACTTACCAGCTTCTCCTCATCTGACTAAGCTTGCCACAACTCACATAATGTGACCATGTTACAAGGACAACTTACCAGCTTTTCCTTATCAGACAACTTACCAGCTTCTCCTCATCTGACTAAGTTTGCCACAACTCACATAATGTGACTGTGTTACAAGGACAACTTACCAGCTTCTCCTCATCTGACTAAGCTTGCCACAACTCACATAATGTGACCGTGTTACAAAGACAACTTACCAGCTTTTCCTTATCAGACAACCTACCAGCTTCTCCTCATCTCCTCATCTGACCACGCTTGCCACAACTCACATAATGTGACCATGTTACAAAGACAACTTACCAGCTTTTCCTTATCAGACAACTTACCAGCTTCTCCTCATCTGACTAAGCTTGCTACAACTCATATAATGTGACCGTGTTACAAGGACAATTTACCAGCTTTTCCTTATCAGACAACTTACCAGCTTCTCCTCATCTGACTAAGCTTGCCACAACTCACATAATGTGACCGTGTTACAAGGACAACTTACCAGCTTTTCCTTATCAGACAACTTACCAGCTTCTCCTCACCTGACCACGCTTGCCACAACTCACACAATGTGACCGTGTTACAAGGACAACTTACCAGCTTTTCCTTATCAGACAACCTACCAGCTTCTCCTCATCTGACTAAGCTTGCCACAACTCACATAATGTGACCGTGTTACAAGGACAATTTACCAGCTTTTCCTTATCAGACAACTTACCAGCTTCTCCTCATCTGACTAAGCTTGCCACAACTCACATAATGTGACCGTGTTACAAGGACAACTTACCAGCTTTTCCTTATCAGACAACTTACCAGCTTCTCCTCATCTGACTAAGCTTGCCACAACTCACATAATGTGACCGTGTTACAAGGACAACTTACCAGCTTTTCCTTATCAGACAACTTACCAGCTTCTCCTCATCTGACTAAGCTTGCCACAACTCACATAATGTGACCGTGTTACAAGGAAAACTTACCAGCTTTTCCTTATCAGACAACTTACCAGCTTCTCCTCATCTGACTTAGCTTGTTACAACTCACATAATGTGACCGTGTTACAAGGACAACTTACCAGCTTCTCCTCATCTGTCTAAGCTTGCCACAACTCCCTTAACGTGACCCTGTTATAGAGACAACTTACCAGCTTTTCCTTATCAGACAGAGCTTGCCACAACTCCCCTAGCCTCCTACTGATCTGAACAAAGTCTGAAAATAAGAAAAGACTGTTTTTATTACCAGAAAAGAAAACTTACACAGTATTAAATACAACACAAAATAACATAATGGTCATTTATCTCTTTCACCAACAGCAGGGTCCTTGTTGTTTCACCATATATAGTTCAGGTCCAGTTTTGTGAAATTAGCCCTTGAGGGGAAAAAACAATGTTCAGGCCCCTGGATCATGACATTTACATGACATTAACACAGTATTGGAGCAGATGAAGAAGGCTTATTTCTGTCCCCAGAGTGTGGGTTGTCATACCACTATGGTTCAACAGATTTGGGCTCAGCGCACATTGCTTTTTTCACTGAATTCCTTTCATTTATTTACTTATTTATTGTTTATTGCCATACTCTAGGCTTTTTCACTTATACAATGGCAGTCAGTTTTATGAGTGGAAGAAACTGAAGTAAAAAGCAACATCAATCTTCAGCAATTGACAAACTTTCTCACATCCCAGTCCTAGATTTCCCTTTAAAAGTTGACTGACTGCTTGGTGCTCACTGCTATAGTGAGCAGTGTGATTAATGGAGGTAACCAAGCTTTTCTGAGTAAAACAGATGCCTTTGGCAGACAACTGACAAACTTTCTCACATCCCAGTCCTAGATTTCCCTTTAAAAGTTGACTGACTGCTTGGTGCTCACTGCTATAGTGAGCAGTGTGATTAATGGAGGTAACCAAGCTTTTCTGAGTAAAACAGATGCCTTTGGCAGACAACTGACAAACTTTCTCACATCCCAGTCCTAGATTTCCCTTTAAAAGTTGACTGACTGCTTGGTGCTCACTGCTATAGTGAGCAGTGTGATTAATGGAGGTAACCAAGCTTTTCTGAGTAAAACAGATGCCTTTGGCAGACAACTGACAAACTTTCTCACATCCCAGTCCTAGATTTCCCTTTAAAAGTTGACTGACTGCTTGGTGCTCACTGCTATAGTGAGCAGTGTGATTAATGGAGGTAACCAAGCTTTTCTGAGTAAAACAGATGCCTTTGGCAGACAACTGACAAACTTTCTCACATCCCAGTCCTAGATTTCCCTTTAAAAGTTGACTGACTGCTTGGTGCTCACTGCTATAGTGAGCAGTGTGATTAATGGAGGTAACCAAGCTTTTCTGAGTAAAACAGATGCCTTTGGCAGACAACTGACAAACTTTCTCACATCCCAGTCCTAGATTTCCCTTTAAAAGTTGACTGACTGCTTGGTGCTCACTGCTATAGTGAGCAGTGTGATTAATGGAGGTAACCAAGCTTTTCTGAGTAAAACAGATGCCTTTGGCAGACAACTGACAAACTTTTACACAGATGATGAGCAGTGTGCATTTCCATTGAATTTCAACTACTGAGCTGACCTGAAACATTTAGCAAAAGAAAGATGCTGGATAGAAACCAGCTTCATAAAGTTTCATATCTTATAGCACAAGGTGTAAAATACTACCATCACAAGATTATCATTGAAGACGCGATACTTTTTTCGAAAAAAATCCATATTGACTCATGAAATTAAATTTTCTCTTTTACCAAAAATAACTCAAACTATTGCCTTTCATACTATTTACCTGTACCTCTGCTATTTACCTGTACCATTTATAGTGGTAAAATGATTCTAAAGTTTGATTTATTTATTTATCTGACTGGTGTTTTATGCTGATGGCGGCCAGCATTATAATGGGAGGAAACCGGGCAGACCCTGGGAAGCCCACAACCATCTGCAGGTTACTGGCAGACCTTCCGACTGACGGCCAGAGGGGAAACCAGCATGAGTTGGACTTGAATTCACAGCAGTCACATTAGTGAGAGGTTTAATAAGGCACCCTGAATTATGAATTTTATGAGATTAATTACTAAGATTTGAGCAATACCATGTGCACACACAAGGCTGAAAGGTGATTATTTGGGACATTCTAAAATATTACCAAAAACCATGTATTTGTACTAATTGATTTCCTGCCAAAAACTTCTAGCATAACCTCTTTAATGCCTCAGTGTGGAAAACCATGGTAGGGATACTTCTGCTTTGTTGTGTATATGAGAGCAGTCCTCCATGTATGATCACACAGTACCTGCCCGAGGGATTTCAGCCACAACCTTATGTCTGTAGGAGTTACACCACAACATATACGCTGTGGGAGGACGCTTCTTCTTCTCTTTCTGCTACAAGACAAAAAACATGAAAAGGCAGATGAACAGCATTTTTGTTACAAACACAAATACAAAATATAAAGGCTGAGTTGTAAAGGCTTTCTGCTATAAATACACATACAGAGGCTGAGTTGTAAAGGCTTTCTGCTATAAATACACATACAGAGGCTGAGTTGTAAAGGCTTTCTGCTATAAATACACATACAGTGGCTGAGCTGTATAGGCCTTCTGCTACAAACACAAATACAGTAGCTGAGTTGTACAGACTCTGCTACAAACACAAATACAGTAGCTGAGATGTATAGGCCTTCTGCTACAAACACAAATACAGTACCTGAATTGTACAGGCTTCTGCTACTTTACAAACACAAATTTACACAATAGCTGAGTTAACTAATGAAGACTTTCTGCTACAAACACAAATACAGTAGCCGAGTTGTACAGGTTTCCTGCTACATACACAAATACATAGCTGTGGTGTACAGACTTCTGCTAATTTACAAACACAAAAACAGCAGCTAAACTGTACAGCCCTTTTGCTAGAAACACAAGCAAAGTTGAACAGTCTTTCTGCTGCAAACATAAGTACACTATCAGAGTTGTACAGCCCTTCTGTCACAAATACAGAACCCATAGCTGAATTGTACAGCATTTCTGCTACAAACACAAGCAGAGAAGCCAAGTTGTACATCATTTCTGCAGCAATCACAAAAACAAAAACACAAGTCTATGATCTGTGTTACACAGATAAATACGATGGCTTAGCTGTACAGGATTTTGCTGATGTCAACACAGCAGTTTAGTTTTCCACAATCAGGACAATATACAGTGACTAAGATGAATACACTGAAACTTTTCTCAATGCAGGCAGCTTAGTTTTTGGAGGGTGTTTTTAAGGCTTTCAAATTCAAACATAAACACAACTATAATGCTTAAATTTTTCACAGAATTATGATTTGAAATAAAACTGCATAAATTATATCAGGAAAACTGAAGCACATAAGAAACAATGAGAGATAAACTATTGGTCTGAAGTTACTACAGTACTTGGACAAGATATATGTAAGAAAACCCTAATCAAACTCCAGGTCCCACTTACCAGTCCATCACCTTCCTTTTCAGGCTTGCCCTTTTTCACCCTCTTGTTCATTTTCTTTTCAGCAGCAGATTTGACACGTTTAGCAAGTTCTGCTACATCACTGCTGGCCAGCTGAGAATCTGACGAAATCAACAGATGAATTAAATGTAAAAACATACTTTACATCTTCTTCACTGGTACCTGCACACACTGGATTCACTGGTGCTCAATATCTGGGTAGATCTACAAGTTATACATAATACAACATGCTGGTAAAAAAAAATTCTGTGTCTACAATGACCTTGTATCTTAATAAAAATGCTTGAAAAATTGCAAACATTTTATTTATTTATTTATTTGATTGGTGTCTTACACCATATTCGAGAATATTTCACTTAGATGTCGGCAGCCTGCTTTATGGTGGGAGGAAACCCGGCACAGCCCACGAGAAACCCATGATCATCCACAGGTTGCTTGCAGACCCATGTACAGGCGGAGAGGAATCCAGCATGAGCTGGACTTGAAATCACAGCAAATACATTGATGAGAGGCTGGGTTACTACGCTGCGATAGCGCACTAAACAACTGAGCCACGGAGATCTCGCAAATATTTTAGTAAATTTTTTTAACAGTTTCGTCTACTCACTTCAGTACCTAACTAGTTTGTAACACCACGCAGGCATCTGGCTTTAGGGACCATAATGGCGGACCTCTGTTACTGCTGCCAGTGCTAATCTGAGCCTTCAACATGGCTGAAGCACCCCAGTTAACTTACACACAAACTGAGGAATGATTACTAAAAAATTCTGAGATCTGTTTCATTCCTCCCAGTTTAGCTTTCAGAATTATGGAGATCTGTACTCTTCAATTTATTAATCTGGAATTCGTCTTTTCGAGTGTAATGTTTTCAACATACCAAAACTGTACTCTACAAAAACATGTTTTAATCTACAGAAATTCTGACTTCATATCATCTAGTTATTTGTGCATAATAGAAACTATAACATCACATGAATTCATACAAATGTACCTGGCAAATCGTCAGAAAGCTGTACTCTGCTAGCCAGCATTTTCAATTCGAGTCATCATCTCAGCATCATCCACACAATGATAAAGATGGAACATCTGACAATTTGATGGGGACATTTGACTTCAATTTTTGTTTTCAAAATGAAGCAAAGTAATTTCAAGCAACCACTGTGAAAAAAGATGATCTTAGTTTTGGGAAGAACAACCCAGTCCAGGATTCAAATACACAGATAACCAAATTCGTAACACATTTGGGCAGATGCATCGGTTGTATCTGTGATGACTGCCACATTATCGTCTTTATTATCACTGCTTAATGAGATGATTATATGGATTTAGAAACATCTCAAGATCAAAGGAAACCTACTTAGACACACTGAGAAGACAGGTGGCAAGACAAAATTCCAGGTTAATGACTGTTACAGTTCAGAGTCATTACTGTGGAAGCAGAGTGAACCCATCTCAGAGCTAGAGGGTAACCCAACCCAGTTAGAAAAAATACTGTCAGTTGTTAGAGAACTTGTTTTTTCATTCTAGCTAATGAAAGAGAAATAGACTTTAAAGAAATTAACACTGACAGAAAAGCACCAAAAAGAAATTTCATCAAAAGCCCCCAAAAACCTTTAGAATATTGACCTTTTGGGAGGGTAGGTCAGGTTACCCACCGTGAACATATGACAGTGATAGTATTGAGCAGTTACTACTGACTGTCTATTTCTTACCATCCAATGAAAATTCATTTTCATTCAGGGCTGTAGAGGAAGATGCTGATCCCCCTGGTGGGGTCTTCGCTTTCTTCGGAGACTTGCTTCCAGTTTTCTTCTGCAGTTTCTTTGTTTTGTTTTCATCAGCTATAACTAATTCTCCATCATCGTCAAAGTCAAATGAGGATAAGTCCATGTACTCCAGACTGTGATCAGCCGGAAGTGAGTATTCCACAGAACTTGACAGGTTGGTTTTCACCACAACCGTCTGCTCTAACTTCCTCTTGACTCCAGTCTGCTTTGATCCTTTATCCACAGCTCCTGTTGAGCCAGTGTCTGGCAACTTTGAGGGTGATTTTACGTCACTTCCTGCGGCCACCACAACCTCCCCACTGCCAGTCTGTTTTGCTTTCTTTCCCTTTTTATTAGCACTAGCTGCAGACGCCCCTTTGAGAATGGACAGAAGACCTTGGTTACTGGCTTTCTCCACACTCACAGATTTCTTCCCAGAGGTAACAGGTGTTGTTGTCTCACTCTTTTCTTTTGGGGAGAGAATGAATTTCATTTTCAGACTTCCCTCTTCGCCGATGGCTTCAGACTGGAACGTTGTGTCCACGGACAATGGAGCGACTTTCTCCACACCCTTCCCTTTTTTCTCTGGTCCTCCCTGAACAGGGGGGCTAGACCCGAGCTGCAACTTTAACTTAACATTTTTCTCCTCGGTGTCACCAGAACCAGTTTTCTTAACTTTGGCGGCTTTCTTTCCTGAAGCCAGCACAGGTGAGACATCTTCAACAGGTTCGTTAGTGCCTTTTTTTCCAGTTTTACCTGCAGGAGTGCTTTGCTGCACAGGTGAGCTTAACAGTAGCTTAATGACACTGCCTCTGGCCTGTGGATCATTCCCAGGACTTGTAGGGACTGGGGGTGAACCAAACGCTGAAGGCTTTCCCCCAACTGCGTCAGTCTTTCCGATCAGTTTGGCTTTCTTCATGGGAGGAGACAAAATTCCCACTGCTCCCTCTGTGGTTTTGGTGTCAGAGACTTTCTTCCCACCATGCTTTCTCTCTTCTTCTTCAAATTCTTCCATCTCTCGCAATTTGGCCGATTTCTTTCTCACCTACACATACAAAAATTTTATACTTCTAAATGGGTACTCTACAAATCCCTTCAAGAATACATGCATTTATATGCCTTAAGGATACTATTTTTTCATTATTTCACATTTCAAATCTGTATTCTCATATAAAGATGAAACTCAAACTATAAATATTCTGCCTACAATTTGGCCTGTAAAAATGCATTTTTAACAAGCCGAAATATGATATCTTAGACACAAACACTCTTTTCGGATAATACATATAACGTTTCACAACAAAATCACAAGTGGCTCTATACGGTGGATAAATCAATCAAATTCAAGCAAAATGTGTCAAATGAAACAGGCATATGTTTGAAAACACATATAATTTTCTCTCAACAAGGGCAGTTGTGTTTTCTTTAATAGTTCCCAGAGATTACAGATATAAACTCACTAAGGATGATTACTAGCTTTGAATACACTGGTCTCTGCTAAACTTTTATTGATTTAGCAAAAGTGTTTGTCTATAACTTGTAAACCACTGCATGTGCAGACTACTTCCAAGGCAGCAATGTAGACCTTATATAAATGTAAGGATGCCCTCAGCTGTGGAAGTCTGCATTAAAAGCCGAAAATTACGTACCCGTCCCCGTTTTGGATCTGATCCATCGGAATCCATAATGGCAAAGAATGGCTCTCTGTAAAATAAATTTAAAACATGTAAGACAGAGCATATATAATTCCATACCATCCCAGCATGACACTGCATAGTTTGGCAGGCCATAATAAAGAATATTTATGGCCTGCCAAAACTATGTCATGTATGTAGTGTCAAAAGGAGCATACATGAACAATCAAGATCTAGTCTTAAACTATAATAATTAACAGCTGCAATAGGCCATCCCATAAGCTGGAATGGGAGACATATTTTGGGCATACTGTATACAAACTCAAATATACCGTGTACACTATGACAAAGCATAGCTATGATAATCATATGACACTTATCCTCACCAATAATCTTGCCGAGGCCTACATGTGCACAAAATTATGTAGTCTTTTACTCATACCGGTACAAATTTCAGAAATTCTGCTTCTGATTACAGTGTGCTGATATATATAATTCACATGTAGATTTAGGTTTAACAGGACATATTCAAAGCCAGATCAGAGTGAGTCTCTGCCACCCATGGATACATGTACAACCAGCTATGGGTTGATAAAACGCTCCTGTGAAGTCACACCATAAGTGTAAAACTGTCATCGATATCTCGATAACTTTTGTCTGTTCTGGCTTATACAGCCTTATTCCTGTGACCCAAGATTGTCATTCCGCTATGTTCTTTCCTAAACTGTACTCGTGGCACCGCACAGTAATGAGATATGAGAATCTTACCGAAAACAAATAAAACGAAGCACAGGTTATTTCCCTCGCCTTTCACTTTAAATTTACAAACCTGAATCATGTAAAATCCGGACCTCAGAGTAGATACGAATAGCGGACTAGGCAAAAAAAAAGGAAAATTGTATTTGTGTTTATATTTCCATTATTTTGCACTGATGATTTTTCTCCGAAAAACAGAGGTTTGTTTTTCTTCTGTATTGTGACTCAGATGAGGACATGCGCCTTAATAAACTTTGCACTTTCGGTCTTTAAGTAAGTTGTGGTTATGAATGACTGGTGAAAGCCACAACAACAACTTAAAATAAAATGGAAGCGTCCTACAAATTGCGATGTAATGTTGTTGGTCATGAAAAAGATGTACGTGCTCTTGCTCCCACAATCTTTCCACTCGGTGGATTTGTCTCGGGCTCACGTGACATAACTGCTCGAATCTGGACACCAAATGAGTAAGTCATGGTTTAACTGTTTCTACCTACTTTGATTCGGATGTCGAAATATGGACGCCACTCAACCCTGAACCAGCATTGTTACCGTTATACACATACTAATACTATCTGATGGTGCATGCCGGGCAGCCTTCAATTTTGCCTGTAGCACTGACAGGTAAGAGAAAAAAAAATACCGAAGAAACATTTCTGGCCGTAAAGTTCAGCCGATTTGAGTAACCGAAGCAGATGACAGGGGAGAGTGCTCAGCCCTCAGCTGTGCAGTAATCTCAGCTCTTCAGCTGTGCAGTGACAGTCTGGTTGCTGGCCCTCGCCACATGGGGTAAACTCCCCAGGCATGGACTCAGAGAATGGTGATTATACACCCACTAATCCATCTAGACTTTCAGTATAAACGTTGTTGGTTGCATATAACAAGACAGTAACTTGTTCTCAAGTTTGGGTCCGTCGGTCTCAAGTTTGGGAGCGTCGGTTGTGGAAAAAAAAAAATTTTTTTTGACCCGTGAAATAACTTACGGAAAATGATCTAAAGTTTTCCCTGTCATTTGCTTCCACACAGTCTGAGTTGAGGGTGGCATGACATATGAGATATGAGCACACCTCCCCCACCCCCACCTCCACCTCCACAATTAAACTTCATGAAGGATTATGTTGCTAATCCATACCGTATGGGGGTCAACTCCAATAATTGACTGTGCGGCTTAAAGATTTTCTGACTGGTCACTCCTTTGTTTTTACTCATAAAATACAGTGAATAAAGTGAACGAACCTGTGTATTCCAGAAATGTCGTCAGCGCTAAACAGGCTTAATTCACAGGTTGACAGGCTATATTTGCGGGTTACTCTTGCTGACCTCAGTTAAATGGGTGAATGCTTAATTGTTCAGGTTATGTGGAGGTCGCCCGATGATAACATTTTTAGGGAAGCAGTGTTGTCTGTTCACAGCCCCGTAAATAAATTTAACAAATCCACATACAAAGGTATTTCAGTGATATAGGCCTGATTGGTAAATATCAGTCGTCAATCTCTCGCTCGCCACGGTATGGCTGAAATATTGCCGATGTGGCATTAAGCCATAATCATTCATTCAATCTCTCGCAAAATAGCAGTTGAGTATAACATGTCTCATGCATGTCTTATGTCATTACAATCGAAAAGTTCCTCCCATTTCAGAAGAATTTTATTTTCTCTCCTTATCAAATTGGGTACCTTCAATTCAACACAGAAAACACATTTCATCAGAGTTCCCGAAACTAGATATACCGCATGTTCTAACCTCGTTCTCGCATTGTTGTGACAGCCAGTTGCCATGCACAGAACTGAGAACTCAGAGCCACATGCGCATAAATGTCTACAGGTAACTGACAGCTTACCAATTTCAACACTGACCAATTAGATGTATTTATTTTCATTGACCCACCCCTTGGGATAGTCACAATGGTGAAATCTTCCGCTGAATCTAGACCAGCAGACGGAGGTCCATTAATTTACATACATCCACGTGCCCAGTGAAATGCATGTATTTCAGTGGTTTATGCAATAATCTATTTACAGTAAGTAGAATTAAAAACAATTGACAAAACATCAGGTGGTCAAATTGGGTCTCTACTGTGATTGACGGGTCTCCTAAAGGTCAGTGTAACGTTTTGCATTTGTAAAGACTAGGTTTTCCCTTTTGTTAGTCAATGAACCCCCTCTCAGATACTCATTGTGAAAAGCTGGTTCTTCAATGAATTGAAATCACTTTACCATGTGACAGCAACCTTAACTTTCAAATTCCCATTTATGCCTCTGTGGCTAAAAGAACATGCCTTTCAGGTGGCTTCAATTTGAAACAATCGGCACGGATAGCACAGTTGGTAGAGCGTCCTCTTCGGGATTGGTAGAGATCCAGGATCAATCCTTGATTGAGTCACACCTAAGACTTTAAAAGAGGAAGTTGTAACTTCCTCGCTTGGCGTTCAGCATGAAGGGGATGGTGCAACGACTGGTTCACCTGTATCAGTATAATGGCTCGGGCGGGGCGGCTCACTTGCCTTCGGTAAGTCGTCTCAGTGAAGCAGCACTAAATAAAAGAGCGGTGGAAATCCGTCCTGCAACAAGGAGGCACATTACACGTACATGCACCCTAAGGATTCCTTCGTTGTCATATGACTGAAAAATTCATGAGTACGATGTTAAACCCCAAGCACTCACTCACTCACTCAATTTGAAACATAATGTATTCATTCACGTGATGAATCAAATCCTTTTATTATCGGCTGTCAAGACACGAGTCTTCTTATCAATTTAAAACTGAAACCATATAAATCCATAACACTGTGCATTAAATAAAAATGAAGGCATTCACAATATACAAAACATTTGTGGATATAATCAGAATTTTTATATATATATATAAACAGCAGATGTGGATTTTTTTTTCTTGTATACCAAGTGGCTGTTCATATAATCAGAATTTTTTCCTTATATACCCAGCGGCTGTGGATATAGCCTCAAGGTTTTTTTTTTATACCCAGCGACTGTAATTTTTACCTTAAATACATGTACCTGTACTCTCCGCTATGGATACAGCTTTACATTTGTTTTTATATACCGTGTGGCTGTGGACATCATGTGGATTTTATCCGTATATACCCACAGACATGCAGTATGCTGTGGTATAGTAGTTTGAGGCGCTTGTCTTTCAGCTGCTAGGACACAAGGCATGCTGGTTCAAACCCAGGCTAGGGCAGGGAGGTTGTATATTCCCCTGCTTTTTCTGCCTATGGGGCCTGAGGAACAATGTAAGCAGTCAACGACACAGACGTTGTCATTTAGTTCATATGTAACTTGCAAAAAGTTGAAAGTTTATGCTCTCCACCCATGAAGAATTATATGTCAAAAATATATAGTGCCACCAGCTAAATATTATAATGTTTATCTACTTTATTGTAAACTACATATAACAGTGAAATACAAAAAGTTCCAAGGAGTCACAATTTATTATCCCTTTCAGGTTTTACAAGTATTATTTTCCTAGCTGAAGTGAACAAAACCTTTCTCCCACCAATCTTTAAAGTAATGGTCAAAATAAAGATTTCACAAAGTTTTGTATTTTGAATAAAGTAATCTACCTGTTCTGTAATTCACCTAAAGTTTTGGCATGTAAAAATGTACTTTAGCACATATGCACTTAAAAATGAACTTGAAATGAAAAATGCACTTAAACATTGGCCTTAAAATGATGCTTTTGATAGTTTCATATCGCTAATAATGTGAACTATCAACATGTTCAAAATATCTGAAAAACAAAAAACCTTAAGTTTAATGATCGGATGGAAGGTGTATTAGTACGCTTAAAGAGAAATCACTCATAGACAGTGCAAAGTCCTGCCTGTCAATATTGTATCAGTCAAGTGTATGTTTTTTATGTTTTCAGACATGACATTGATTTCATGGAGGCCCACCGTGTTAGTGGTCACTCCAACTTCATAGCAGCTGTGTGCGTCATGCCCCCTGATGATACCTACCCACACGGACTGATCTTCACAGGCAGTAATGACTCGACTATACTCGCCTTCAGTCTTGAATCCCCGGAGCCTGTACTTAAACTGGAAGGCCATACTGGCACAGGTAAACGTGTGAAACATAAATACAGATTGCCAGTACATTTTACTATTTCAGTGGACTAGAACTTGTAGTTAGAGTGTCTAGCTCACAAGTCATCATTCATGCTAATGATTCAGATAGGTACATCATGGCTTTTTCTCTTAATATGCCCATTTTAATAAAAAAAAAATTTTCTTTTTTTCTTTTTTCTGAGTTCAAGAATTTTCTTCACAGGTATAATGTATGAATTATGCTGTAATTGTTCAACCTTTCAACCTCCAGCGCTTTTTTTCAGTGAAATTTATGCATATAATTTTTCTAGAAATAGCACTGAAATGACTAGATTGTGTCAATAAAGATGTAAGCTGCATAAAACTGTGCAAATTATTTTTGTACGCTCTCTGTTCTCTCAGAATGGTTCAAAATATTGATCGCAATAATTACATGCCAAATTTCCCTCACTTGTTAGTGAGATTTGTGACAGAATGCTAACATGTGGCCTATTTTTGTACCTATAGTGTGCTCCCTAGCGACTGGAAAGTTTGGCACCCTTCTCAGTGGTTCCTGGGATACCACAGCAAAGATCTGGCTTAATGCAAAGTGTATGATGACACTCTCAGGTAAGATTTTACTACAGTATGTAAAATCAGTGTTTTTACACATCTGAGATGCTATATGTTTAGATGAATGTATACTATTTGAACAGTTAGATGATATTTTCCATTCTGTCACTGAAAAATTAGCTAATATCTTGGATGACCAGTCGATTTCAAATGAAGTCAGTCTGTTGACCAATGACATTTTACGGCTTATTTTGACCCCTCATCAAACACCAAATAAAATAAATAATTAAATTCTATAAATATGCACATATTCACAGATAGGATATTTTCGTAAAGGTTATCATTTTTCGTTCTTTCTTTTGCTGTACATGCAGGTCATTCTGCAGCAGTGTGGGCCGTGGCTATACTCCCTGAACAGGGCATACTTCTTACTGGCTCAGCTGACAAAACCATCAAAATGTGGAAAGCTGGACGATGTGAAAAGACATTTAGTGGTAAGTTTTGATCAGGGCATACTGAGCTACACATGCAAGGCATTACATACTGACACCATGTGTATATTACCATTTACCTACAATACATCCATATTGTAAAACTGTTAAGTGTTTTGGGATAAATTGATTGGAGATTATATTTTGTCATAAATATACTGGTATTTACAAATATTTCGCCGTAAATGCATTGAAAGGTTTTGATGCATTTTGTGCTGAAATTTATGTATTTATAACTGATATCAGATGTTGTGTTAAGAAGAGGTGGATCCGTTTTCCTTGAAAAACTTTCATTTGCCGTGAAATTAGATTACTTGCAGTATTGAATGATCAGGTATTTTAATCAATATTCTGGAAGTGAAAGATTTTGTTATCACTGGAACACAACGTTTCAGATAATACGTCTTCATTTTTCTCTACCAGGCCATGAGGACTGTGTTCGTGGCTTGGCTGTGCTCTCAGGGGCTGAGTTTCTCTCCTGCTCAAACGACGCGACAGTGCGACGATGGCTGGTCTCTGGGGAATGCGTACATACATACTATGGACACAGTAACTACATTTACAGCATTGCCGTGTTGCCCAATGGGGAGGACTTTGTGACGGGGGGTGAGGATCGAACCCTGAAGGTGTGGAAATCTGGGGAGTGTGTGCAGACCATCGCACACCCCACAGAGTCTGTCTGGGCCGTGTGCTGTCTGTCTAACGGAGATGTAGTGACAGGGGCCAGGTAAGGGAGACTACTCTGTACTCACTGAATACAGTACTTCATGATTTGTTCCTTTGTGATATAACAGAGTCAGCTACATACAGCTTTAGTATTAAATTGATCTTAATTACATCTTCACAAACATTGTAAAATTCTCCAGTGGTTTGTGATTGAAACGTGGAGCAGAGCACCCAATTCACCAAATACCAACATTGATTAGAACTTTTTTTCTCTTTTGTTTAGTGTCTGAGCTGTTTATTCATTCATTTTGTCACAGAATTAGTAATTTGTGATTTTGATACAGTAAGATGTAGGTGGCTACTGTTGTTAATGCTGATTTATTAGAAACCTTTATTTAGAAGTTACAAGCTAAACTTGTAAGAACTTAATGTGTTACTTTCAGTGATGGAATCATCCGTGTGTTCAGCACGTGCCCAGACAGAGTTGCTGCCCCTGAAATCCAGGTGGCTTTTGAGGAGCAGGTGGCTGCTTCCACCATTCCCACTCAGATTGGTGATATCAAGGTTTCTGACTTACCCGGTCCAGAGGCACTGCTGAACCCAGGTGGGTATAGCTGTAATCATAACAGTGACGTCAATACAGTATGTTAAATGAACTTGTAGTGGCCAGGTGGGGACAGCTGTAATCATAACAGTGACATCAATACAGTATGTTAACTGAACTTGTAGTGGCCAGGTGGGTACAGCTGTAATCATAACAATGACATCAATACAGTATGTTAAATGAACTCATATTGGCCAGGTGGGTACAGCTGTAATCATAACAGTGATATCAATACAGTATGTTAAATGAACTCGTAGTGGCCAGGTGGGTACAGCTGTAATCATAACAGTGACATCAATACAGTATGTTAAATGAACGAGAGTGGCCAGGTGGGTACAGCTGTAATCATAACAGTGACATCAATACAGTATGTTTAATGAACGAGAGTGGCCAGGTGGGTACAGCTGTAATCATAACAGTGACATCAATACAGTATGTTAAATGAACTCATAGTGGCCAGGTGGGTACAGCTGTAATCATAACAATGACATCAATACAGTATGTTAAATGAACTTGTAGTGGCCAGGTGGGTACAGCTGTAATCATATCAGTGACGTTAATACAGTATGTTAAATGAACTCGTATTGGCCAGGTGGGTACAGCTGTAATCATAACAGTGACGTCATTACAGTATGTTAAATGAACGAGAGTGGCCAGGTGGGTACAGCTGTAATCATAACAGTGACATCAATACAGTATGTTAAATGAACTCGTAGTGGCCAGGTGGGTACAGCTGTAATCATAACAGTGACATCAATACAGTGTGTTAAATGATCAAGAGTGGCCAGGTGGGTACAGCTGTAATCATAACAATGACGTCAATACAGTATGTTAAATGAACTCGTATTGGCCAGGTGGGTACAGCTGTAATCATAACAGTGACATCAATACCGTGTGTTAAATGAACGAGAGTGGCCAGGTGGGTACAGCTGTAATCATACCAATGACGTCACTACAGTATGTTAAATGAACTCATAGTGGCCAGGTGGGTACAGCTGTAATCATAACAATGACATCAATACAGTATGTTAAATGAACTCGTAGTGGCCAGGTGGGTACAGCTGTAATCATAACAGTGACATCAATACAGTATGTTAAATGAACTCGTACTGGCCAGGTGGGTACAGCTGTAATCATAACAGTGACATCAATACAGTATGTTAAATGAACTCGTAGTGGCCAGGTGGGTACAGCTGTAATCATAACAGTGACATCAATACAGTATGTTAAATGAACTCGTAGTGGCCAGGTGGGTACAGCTGTAATCATAACAGTGACATCAATACAGTATGTTAAATGAACTCATAGTGGCCAGGTGGGTACAGCTGTAATCATAACAGTGACATCAATACAGTATGTTAAATGAACTCGTAGTGGCCAGGTGGGTACAGCTGTAATCATAACAATGACATCAATACAGTATGTTAAATGAACTCGTAGTGGCCAGGTGGGTACAGCTGTAATCATAACAGTGACGTCAATACAGTATGTTAAATCAACTTGTAGTGGCAGGTGGGTACAGCTGTAATCATAACAGTGACATCAATACAGTATGTTAAATGAACTCATAGTAGCATCATCAGAGGCCTTGAAAAGACTGAAAATTCAGAGTAACTTGCCTGAGCCATGAAAAGCCCATGAAAATTGCTTGAAGCTGGTACACATGTAAGTTCTGTGAAATGTTCATTCCAGGAGGTGTGGAAAATGTGAATTTTGGGCCTGGAAAAAAACTGGAAATTGAAATCTTTAAGCTTTACAAACCTTGATTGATACATTCAGATTACTTTGATAAGTAAAACTAAACAGTTGTTCACTCCTCAGCATGTAGGCCCTTGATCACAAAGGTAACAGACTCGAATCAGCCCTCGCTGGTTCAAGTGTGGCTTTAATTCAGGAAATATGTTGAAGGTGTTTGGTTTACTCTGGGAGCTCTGGGTTCCTCCCCCTGAGCAACGCTATAACAATGGCCTGGACGTAAGTAAATAAAGAAATATTTTGTTATAACATGGAGCAGCCGTTCAATGGAGGGTTTCACTATGTGGAGGCTTAGCTGTATCTAGGTGTAAGAAAGGTTTTATGAAAAGAACGTGCAATGTTCTTATAAAGTTATAAAGGGTCTTGCCAAGATATGGCTGAAATATTGCTTATGTGGCGTTCAGCCATAATCATTCATAAAGTGAAGGGATGTTGCCCTGGGCCATGTTGGTTTAAAGTGAAATATTCTTCTCAGGTTGAGTACCAGGGTTAATAGCATGTCCAGTAAATATTGATCATGTTGTTTAATTAGGTGACAGAGATGGGCAGTCCAAGATGGTTCGTGAGGACAACTCAGTACAGATGTATAACTGGAGTGCAAGAGAGAGTCGCTGGGTGAAGATTGGGGCTGTTGTAGGTTCTAGTGGGGGTTCTCAGGCTAGCTCAGGCAAAGTCCTCTACGAAGGAAAGGTGAAGAAATTTATATGTATATCTTCATGTGTGTACAAGGTGCAGGTGGGGACCTCCGTGGCTCAGTTGGTTAGCGCGCATAATGACCCGGGAGTCTCTCACCAATGCAGTCGCTGTGAGTTCAAGTCCAGCTCATGCTGGCTTCCTCTCCGGTCGTACGTGGGAAGGTCTGACAGCAACCTGCAGATGGTCGTCGGTTTCCCCTGGGCTCTGCCCGGTTTCCTCCGACCATAATGCTGGCCGCTGTTGTATAAGTGAGATATTCTTGAGTACAGAGTAAAACACCAATCAAATAAATAAATAAATAAATAAATCAAGGTGCAGGTTCAAAACCATCCATGAGCAGGGAATTTGTAGATGCCCCTGATCTCCCTGCTTGTGGTGTATTGATAAAAATAAGCGGTGAACCATGCCTTGTAATCATTTGTGCCATCTAAGGTTTGTGGGAGGCCAAATGTTGTTTACAAGTATGGACTGCATATATCTACATCAAAAGTAGGAAAGTTTGTCAGTAAAGTGGGTGGTTTACCTATAATTTTCATCAGGTAAATTGCTGTCTGCCATCGTGTAAGTGAAATGTTCTTGAGTATGGTGTTAAAATACCAATCATTCGTGTGCTTGTGTGGCGCAATGACCCAGGAACCTCTCACTAATGCGGCCGTTGTGAGTTCAAGTCCAGCTCATGCTGTGTTCTTCTCCGGTCATATAAGGAGAGGTCTCAGGCAACCTACGAATGGTCATGGGTTTCCTCCTAGAACTGGTCGTCGTCGTCACATAATTTAAATAAGTTTAAATATGGGGTGAAACACTAATCAAATAAATAAATCAAATACTAATCAAGGAAATTAATAACAGATTAAAATAATATTTAAATATGAGTATGGTTAATTCAGTGGCTTTCTGTGTGGCTTTTTCAAACGTTACACCCATGTTTTTTGTACAGGAGTATGACTATGTGTTTGATGTGGAGCTCCAGGAAGGCAGCCCCCCTCTCAAGCTGCCCTACAACATCGCTGAAGACCCTTGGTTTGCTGCTCAGAACTTCCTCCACAAAAATGATCTGAGTCAGCTGTTTCTGGACCAGGTGGCCAACTTTATACAGGAGCAGACCAAGGGGGTGACTCTTGGTCAGGCTCAGCCTAAAGTCTCTGACCCCTTCACAGGTAACTTTGGCTGTGTGATCATATACATGTCTGGTCTGAATGTAAGGCTGTTCTCTCTTTGTGGAGAGAAGTTTTCATGTTTTTTTTTTCTTACGTGTAAATGGGGTTTTTTTACCCAGGGTGTGTTTTAATCATTATGATGATGTTTAAAGCAGTCTTTTTGGCTCAGTGTTAAAAATGCTACACGAGTGACAAAAAACATATCAAATTTCTCCATGAAATGGTTTGCTGTTATGCATACGGATGTAAAAAACAGGTTGTCTCAAAACCCTGGAGTTCCGGTTTCCAGACAATTTGACCCTCAGTAAGATGTGGATTTGCAGTCCAAAACAGGAGGATTTTTTACCTGCCAAAAACACCCGTATCTGCTTTCGCCATTTTGCAGCTGAAAATTATGTAATGCAGTTGAGCTTGAAAGATTAGGTTACTGTGAGGGGCAGTTGACTAACCTAAAGTTTAACTGAACTGAAGACTGAGAGATAGCAAATATCTGTACTCTAGTGGCAAGGTCCACATCGCACAGGCATGATGCTGTACATGACTGGGTAGGAATTCTGACAATAACATCCAGTTGTCATTGTTTATAGGTATGAATTATAGTTGTTGTGAAGCAGACAGAGTGAAAGAATAGTAAATAAATATTAAATTTTATGATAAACGCAGGAAATGTACAGTGTAACTCGGGCAGCTGGTATTGCCTTTGTAAAATCATTGTATGGAACTCAGAACCTGAAGCCTGGCTAGAGATGATGCATCATAAATCGGACCTTTTACATCGTCCTCTATGGGTTCAAACCAATTGGGACATGACCACTGAGCTGGGCAGCTGGCTGAAGATCAGCTAGGGCAGTAAATCTAATGTTTTTGGTGGATTGAAAATCACTAATACATCAGAAACAATCCTGGTAATTATTACATTGTTTAAATAGTACATTAAATATACTGTTTAAACAGGGTATAATCTTTATAGTTAGGACCTGTATCAAGATCTGGACACTAATGCTTGAAGTTTAATTACAATTAGGTAATTATATTCATTATTACTCCCATTCAGGTACTTCTTGTAATCATGGTTTTTTATGTACACTGATTTTGTTTATGCAACTCCTGCTAAAGTATTGCACCAATTTCCCTGAAACTTGTATAAATGTCTTTCAAATCATCTAAACATCCTAATAATAATTAATATTATTTTTATTTTCATTTATTTCTGAAAATGTTGGGAGAAGGAAAGGAGAGGGGGGGGAGTATTTCCGGACATTTGTATTCCAGTTGAGTATGGCCCCCAAAAAGTTACACCTCAGTGTGTTTTGCATTTTATTCAATGCAGAAACAAATTTAAAAACAAAAACATGGTAACCATATTTTGTAGATCGGCTTGAATAGACTTTTCGGATGATTCAGTGATGCTTTATTTTAAGGTGGTCTATTCTTTTAAATTCTTGATGCGACTTGAAAATCAGTGCCCTGATTCGATCTGTTCTCTTTGGCTTAGGGGGTACCCGCTACGTGCCAGGGTCTGACTCGAGTGGCTCTCTACCCCAGTCTCAAGGAGCTGACCCCTTCACGGGTCAAGGCAGGTATATCCCTTCATCAGGTTCAGCCTCATCCAAACCTGCTGACCCCTTCACAGGTGAGCCTTTTAAAGGATGGATCATCTAATGTGGACATCTTAGTGCCAATAGACCCACATCTATGCTCACGTTGGCCATAAATCTGAACCTTAATTTTTGTTTTACTATAATTTTAGTTTTGTGAAAGGCAGTTATGCTGGTCAAGAGCATTTGAAAGTACAGCGTCGTTAGTCGCTGTTGTGTGTAATACATCAGTAGTGGGTGAGGCCATATGTGTTTTTGCATGACATCACGCCAGGCAAAATTGGGAACAACAGAAAACTTCTGTTTCTGTTTTTGTACTGTCTTCGGAATTTTATAGTGGCAGGTTTTATACTGTACACCATGTTTACGATTTAGGAAACCCGTTCAGACTATCTGGATTCTTATCATTTAACCCTACTGTTATGATTTAAAGTTCTTGACACCGAAGGAGCTCTTTAATGCATACTGATTTCTCCAAACATTAGGTATGTCCAACTGTTAAAACAACCCGTGGAACACACCTCGATAATGTCAAGAGCTCGGCCTCATTAGTGAGAAACTTTGGTTCAATCCTTAAGTTCAGTCACGCAGCACATTTGAGAATTGGCAGTCTCTCTCACAAGAGCTGATACCGTGGTGAACTAGGACTTTCAAGTCATTAATTTTTTTGTTGCTTGACATCATTCAGATATGTTGCTACATCTATCTGCCTTTTTATGTATTATGTACAGTATATAGTCTGCTGATTGTAATGTTGCACTGTTCATGTAAAAGTAGAATGCACAGAAATAGCGCACTTTATTAGTTCCGACTTCAGCATTCTGCATGTATTCCCATTAAATGCGGTGTTGATTCAAGTGGCACAGCCAGAGAGTTACAATGCGAAAAAACATCAAATATGTCTTAGGATATTCAGAACCGCCTGGGCATATAAGAGTGTTATTGCAGTCTGGTACCTTGCCTCTGGACAACTGCACAGCTCCACATAGGTGACAGGGTACCAGACGAACAGAGGCTCTGTTGCAATAGCCAGGCTAAAGAGTCTGTTGGGTAAAAAAAGAAAGATAAACAAGGTAAAAATGTAAGCTGTTCACTGGGATATTGTTGAAATAGTGTACATCTACCAGTGTCAGTTGTGAAAGGTGTTCTTTTTATTTGAAGAAACTGCACTCCAAATATCTTGAGGCATGGACACATTTCAGCACATTTCGCATTGTGACTCGGGTGGCTGCATGACTCAAATCAGAAATACATGTCTGTGGCTAATACTAACCCAGATATTCCTTGTTGACTCCGCTGTTAATCAGAGTAAGCTTGAATTAGCTTGAAAGTCCGGAAACGTCAGAAAAGTTCATGTGGTGTAGATTATGATTTCTTCCCTATCGCACAGGTTCCTCTAGCTACCAGCCCTCTGCATCAAGCTCCAGTACCCAGAACACCTACTTCCCCCGCAGACAGTTCCTGCTCTTTGAGGCAGTCAATCCTGCTCAGATCATGGGTATGTACATGCACAATATCTGTCCTCCATTTTCCTAACTTTAGATACATGCTGCATACTTGTGGCATGCTTACAAGAAAGGCATGAGAAGTCGGTTAAATAGTTATTTATTTGATTGGCATTTTACATGTACACCGTACTCAACAATATTTCACCTCTAAAATTATGGCCAGCGTTATGGTGGAAGCAAACCTATTGGGGGAAACCCTTTTGAATGTTTAAGCAATGTATTTTAGGCTTTGTCAGAAAGCTCTGGCCTTCTGGGAAATAATAGGAGAAAGAGAATAAATGTCAAAAAAAATGTATTATGTCATACTTGTGGCAGTATTTTGGTTTTGTTTTTTTCTTCAGGAAAAGTCAAAGAGTTCAATGAGAAGGTTGAGCCAGGTTTGAAGCTGGATGTACAGAAGGTGAACGATTTAAACACAAAGTTCACAGCAGGTTCCCTCTCAGAACAAGATTTGCCTATGTTGGTGTCCTTACTACAATGGCCTGCAGGTAAGTTTTCAGATTTATTTGCCTTTTTGCTACTTTTACTTAACTCTTTAATTTGTTCAGCGAATATGTGGAAAGTTTATTACATATTTACACAAGTGTCAAAATGTTCATAATATTCCTAATTTTGGCCTCGTAAATGATTGTTTGTTATATTTTATCCATTTCCTTATTGTTTTACCCTGATGTAAATAAATCTAATGCATTTAACAGTTTCAAATCACACTGGATGAGTGGTCCTCCGTGACCAAGGTTGAAATTTAAATTTTGTCCTCCTTATCAGTGTTGTCTTATATGTCCAAATTTCAATTTCCAGTACTGAAAACTAAGAATCATACCGAGTTTTGAAATTTCTCAATTTCCAATACTGAAAACTAAGCATCATACCGAGTTTTGAAATTTCTCAATTTCCAATACTGAAAACTAAGCATCATACAGAGTTTTGAAATTTCTCAATTTCAAGTACTGGAAACTAAGCATCATACCAAGTTTTGAAATTTCTCAATTTCAAGTACTGAAAACTAAGCATCATACAGAGTTTTGAAATTTCTCAATTTCCAGAACTGAAAACTAAGCATCATACCGAGTTTTGAAATTTCTCAATTTCAAGTACTGAAAACTAAGCATCATACAGAGTTTTGAAATTTCTCAATTTCCAGAACTGAAAACTAAGCATCATACCGAGTTTTGAAATTTCTCAATTTCCAGCACTGAAAACTAAACATCATACAGAATTTTGAAATTTCTCAATTTCCAGTACTGAAAACTAAGCATCATACAGAGTTTTGAAATTTCTCAATTTCCAGCACTGAAAACTAAGCATCATACAGAGTTTTGAAATTTCTCAGTTCCCAGCACTGAAAACTAAGCATCATACAGAGTTTTGAAATTTCTCAATTTCCAGTACTGAAAACTAAACATCATACAGAGTTTTGAAATTTCTCAATTTCCAGAAACATAAACGTTAAAGCATCGTACAGAGTTTTGAAATTTCTCAACTTCTAGTACCAAAGACTAAGCATCATACCGGGTATAGAGTTGTGAAATTTTGTCTTAATTCAGCAAGGACTTGTGTAATCAGCCCCTAGGCCGGAATCTGCAAAGCCAGTCGGAAATAGAATTTTATACCATACATGTTAAAACTGGGAACCCAAACAAATGTTATTTTGGGACATACATACCAAACTTTGACCCACTTGGGCCTAAAACTGAGTAATATTTCAATGTTTTTTAAGTT
Organism: Liolophura sinensis; assembly: GCF_032854445.1. Taxonomy (NCBI): domain Eukaryota; kingdom Metazoa; phylum Mollusca; class Polyplacophora; order Chitonida; family Chitonidae; genus Liolophura; species Liolophura sinensis. The sequence continues at coordinate 6,503,089 of NC_088301.1, forward strand.
TTCACCTACATACCTACATAAGTAAAAAATCACTTTGTGGAATCTGCCTCCAGTATGTTACAAGGTGTGGTTGTTTTTGTAGCATTCAGCCTGTTATAACTGACATTTAGACACTTTAAGGACAAATTCTTCAGTGCTAAACAATACCAATCAGATAAATATAGGAATGAATTAGTCTGTATGGTTTCTGTCTTACTTAACATTTCAGATGTCTTATTCCCTGTACTGGACATTCTACGAGCGGTGATCAGGCAACCAGCTGTTAACCAGTATTTCTGTTCCACTGGACTAACCAGCTTGGAAGAAGTCATTAAGTACATATCTCCTGGTGCCTCTGCACCTAATCAAATGCTCAGCCTAAGGGTCATGTGTAACCTCTTCAGCCAATCAACAGGAGAGAAGTTTAACATGAAGCACCGTGACACAATTCTAGGTGCAGCTGTGAACTGTTTACAGGGAAGCACAAAAAACATTCAGGTTGCGCTAACAACTTTGCTGTTGAACTATAGTGTGTCTCTGGTTAGAACACCAGACGAGGAGTTCAAACCTCAGTGTGTTAGTGCATGCATCCAGGTGCTTAGTCATCCACAGCTGGACCCCGAGGCTATATTTCGCATTCTTGTGGCCCTGGGCACACTATTGGAAGACGACCCAACCAGTCTTGCTGTAGCCAGGTCATTAGATATTCAGAATTTACTTCAACCATTGTCCAATCATCCAGAGCCAAAGAAAGTGTCAGAGTGCTCTACACTTTTACTATCGCTGCTATCTTGACTTCAGCAAAATTTAACCTGATCAAGAGATGTGATACAGATTTTTTTTAAACGAACAATTTATTTAATTATAATAATATGATGTGTGACAATGTACTACACAATCTGAATGGTGTTACCGTACAATAAAAAAGTGCTCTAATAAACCGACTGTTCACATTATTAGGTGGCTTGGTGTTTTCATGAGTTAAATTCTCTGATGACACTAACATTGGAACACAGTTTTAGTCACATCATTGAAAAAGTCTACTTTGCAGTGATAATAGATTTAATGCATGTAATGTGCCCCCTTGTGGCAGGACGGATTTCCACCGCTCTTATCTAGTGCTGCTTCACTGAGACGGCTTACCAAAGGCAAGTAAGCTGCACCGCCTCAGCGATTATACTGATGCGGGTCAACCAGTCGTTGCACTATCCCCTTCATGCTGAACGCCAAGCGAGGAATTTACAACTTCCTCCTGTAAGGTCTTAGATGTGGCTCGACCCAGGATTGATCTTGGATCTACGATAATAGATTTAGCCAGAATTTGAAATAAGGCCATCTCATTTCCAATTTTCTCCTATTTTCCCTATGTATCCCATGTTAATTTTGTCAGAATAGGGTGTCTCAAAGACACTGAGACACCCTATATCCTACCCCGCTCCCTCCCCTCTAGCAAAACCCTATGGCGGTGATCAACACTAGTCAAAAATTTATATAGGGGTATAAATAAATGTTGCAACCACATTGAACTTGCTCTGCAGGCATGCAGGTGGAAATCTGTGCATCACATGTGGGTAAGTCTGTCATTTATTTGCCCAAGAGGGAAAGTTTATTCCAGGTACTAATTTCCTCTACTCATGAAGCTGCTTATTGTCTTGAAACATTGTGATGTGTTTAATGCTAAAGACCACTACATTCCAGGGTATTGTCTATTCAGTACCCCAGTTAGGGTTTTATTTATTTATATAGTTGATTGGTGTTTTACACCGTACGGCAACCACCATTATGGTGGGAGGAAAACCTGAGAAAATCCCATGAACATTCGCAGGTTGCTGGCAGAGCTTCCCATGTACGGCCAGAGAGGAAGCCGCATTGGCTGAACAACAACCGCGTTGGTGTGCTAACCACATCAACCACAGAGGCTCCAGTTAAGGTTTTGTTCTAACTGTGTATGTAATTTCTAAAAACATAGCAACTTACACGTCCCCAAGCACCAGGGCTTCAGCAGAATTAGGTCCAATAAACCGGATGCATTGATGTGAATCGCAATGTGTTAGGCACTGGTCTAGAATGACATGAAATCTTATATTGTCCATGGAAGAACAATGCCAAGGGACCAAGCCTCTGCCAGGGCATCCTTGTGAAATATTATGACAGTTATTTCTATTTTGTGATATGGTTACCAAGTTGAGGGCTTTTCTTTGACCCATCATCACATTTATTACTATTGTGTGATATGAAAACTGTGGCCAGGAGTGTTCTATGACCTGTCATCCCAATTATCACTTTTCCGTGACATCACTGAGATGAAGAGTTTTCTGGCGCCTATTATCACAGCTATCACTTTTGGACGACCTGTTATAATTTTCTATGACGTGTTTTGATCCTTCAGTGGATCAAAGAGTGAAAGTCCAGAACCAGTCAGTCCCCGGAAGCTCCGAGATTTTGGATGGTTTTGGTCGCTTTTCTGCAAGACAACAAGTCTTGCCAAAAACTTAAATTTGTTTTGATTCAGCTGGCAGCTTAATATCATATATAATAATAATTGGGATGAGAGGGCGATTGAAGGGTGGTTGCTGAAATGGCACTATTGCATGCTGCGGCAGCCAAATAAGGGCTCAAGGACCGCTTACACTCAAGCTTTGGTAATTCAGACAGCCAGACACGTTTTATGCGGCTTCATGTGATTTAACTTGGGACTCACGTTTGCTGTCTGAGGCAGTTGAGCTACTCAAATACACAGGTGCCGTGTAAGGACATCTCAACTTGTGAGTTCCCTACTCTCTATACGGTACGACTGTTCTTCACAAAGATTTAATTGATAGAATTTCTTCACTAATTGTTTTGATGTTTAATAACCCTGGTCACCGCTACATCAACGTTAAATCAAATTCAATTCCACTGCATAAAGGGGTACCATTCTTGTGATGTCTCGTTCACATAGTTGCTTTGAATTTCCCATTATAATAAGATCTATGTGAAATTGGGGGAAACTATGTACCAACGGTGTTTAGGTATTCCATTAGGAACAAACTGTGCCCCCCTTTTGACTGACGTATAATTTCTGGTATTTATTTTATTATTTATTTATTTATGTATTTCATTGGTGTTTTACGTCGTACTCAACCGTATTTCACTTATACGACGGTGGCCAGCGTTATGGTGAGACGAAACCGGGCAAGAGGTATAGTTCAATTTTGACCCTTAAATTATCCTTATATTTGGACGGTAATATACCGAAGGGTCCTGCATTTAGCGTGCACATATCTCACCTTATAGCATTTGTTCCATCCTGTGTTGTGTGACGATTTAAATCAACGCATAACAAGTTATTATTGCGAAAACTGATATGTCAAGGTTATTCCACCAAACGCCTTCACTCTAACTTTTTCTAAAGTTTTACAATGAGTATAATTCTCTTGTAAGACAGAGCGCCTATCGAAACTCATGTCTTCATGATCGGTTATTCCATCGTGCTGAATCAGATCGCCACTTGGGATACATGAACATTTGCAATCAAAGCAACACCGCGATACCGGTATACCTATTTTGATTCTCGACAAATTGTGAACTAGCACGGTAACGATATAATTTATTCGCCTAGAACATTCTTTGTATCTTTCCATCATAATTGAAAACTGCTGACTGCATCTCTCTGCATGATTCCGTTCCAATTTCGTACTTCAAACACCATCTTAGTTCTTTATGTTTCATGCTCAACGGCGTTTTGGAAATGGCCTTGCCCTTGCATTGTGCTACATAGCTGCACGCTTGATATCGGGGCAGCGGCTTTTAAACTTGAAGACCGACTTTTCAATTTAGGGAATATAAATCCGGATTTGTTTTCACCATGTGATATTTCGGCCCCGGAACATTAATACATGCATTATATATATGTATGAAAGGTTTACTTGATATGTGCACGCTGACCGCAAGCAAACCAATTATGTCTTTAAATTTGCCCTTTATCACAAACTCTCGAAGACAAATATTACGATAACTCTTGTCGACTACAATATATATAATGTGTGTGCCCTGTACATATATATATATATTGTGTATATCCTAGACTTGTACATACAGGCTGTACACCCCATGTATGTCGATGTTGCATGAGCTTTAAGCTATAGATGTTACCTCAGAAACATGTCATGAAGCGACGTTGTGCCGCGTCACTTGACGTTAAAACGTAAGTGGTGTTATTTTTACTCTGTATAATTATAAAAGTCAAATGCCACTTTTGTATCTATGCCCGAATATGTTTTTAGATTTGTGGAGCTTACGTGAAGTGCTGCCTAGGACAGGATATTTCTATATTCCCCTGCTTTCACATTTAATATAGGGATTTGATAACAATTAAACCTTCGACGAAGCTCATGTGGCCGTTAGTGCGCTCTGTAATGTACGTTGAGGAGTCTTCAATTCCAGTAACCTGGGCAGGCATCTATTTCTATATGTCACTTGTGGGAAAGTTCGTTAGCAACTTAACAATGATTGACGGTTTACTTCATCATTCCATGCACCTATAAAACAGTAAACTCCATTGTATATTATTAGGTGAAAAACAAAAGTGGAAAATTTCTTAAGCAAATATACAAATAAATACATGAAGTGATGTTTTGTGTTCGGTTACTGATATACTATAATTTATCAACCTCTTTGCTGTTTGCAAAATGCTCTTTCGAGCATATTATATGAGGGCATTATTCCGTGTATAGATATAGACTGCTAAAATAATACCTCATGTGAAGCCCTGAAATTGGTCAACCCAGCCAATGCAGATTTGTCTTCAAAACCAAATCAAAAAGGCGCATAAATCGGACTGAAAGCTGCTCTTTTATTTGCGTGTACCTGTACACAGCATGAGTTAACGTCGATCCACGACTGCCGGGGTTTAGCCTAAATTAGGTTCCATTGTGGAGGGTAAACAATTCCCAGCAAATAAACTTTGAGGACGTGTATGTGTGTAAGGTTATAACGATACATAAAAAAACAGCAAATATCTACAAAGTTCTTCAATCTATATCCAGTGTTTTAAAACACTTAATCGCTGACTGAGTCGATTGAATTCAACGCGGCCTCGCTTTAAGTATATGGAATTGCCGGCTTTATGTAAGGACGTTTGTCTGGTATATGGCCAATGGTGACGGTTTTATCCGGGCACTCCAATCGATCCTTTTTTCATGATGCATTGTTCACGTCATTTCCGAAACTTTCTGATCGTTTGCTGAAAATATATGTATAAAATTCAAGGGTAATTAAGAAATATAAAATACACATCAAAATTGAAAATTAAAAAAAAAAAAAAGTTCGGGCGGTGTTTTTTTTTTTCAATTCCTTTAAAACAATATCTTTGTTACAGAGTTCCTTGTATGTATATATTTCAGGGTTGTGACTATCGGACTGGTGACATTAGGGATCTATGTCCTGGGGTATTTATCTCAACTTGGCAAACAGGGCCGTGGGTACCAGCTAACGAAAATTTCCGTTAATATCAGTCGGGATCAAACAGTACCCACGATTAATGGCAGACCGATTGGAAACAGCCAGCGAGAACTCTCCAAAGGACATCCAGAGAACTTAACATTAACTACACGACAAGTAACTCACTCACAAAATAACATCCCATCCGGCCGAAAAAAAATTTATCGGAGCAAGTTTAAAACTGAAGCCACCAGCCATGCACCATCTCTCCACAAAACCTTCATCTCAGTCTCTGGCACCCAAGCTCAAGATCATCCAGAAAATATTGTCACAGCAGTTCATACAAACAATTTAATATCCGCCATACCCCACACATTGCATAAGGGAAATTTCATCCAAGGTATAGTATGTGTGAAGTCGATCACAGTATTGGTTTAAATATTAGTAAAAAAAATTATGTAGGCCTATATATATAAGAAAAAAACGGCTCAGACTAAATAAGACTGTTTTATTGTAGGCTGTCGAAGTATTGTCACATATATGTAGATGGTTAAAGAGCAGCATGACTCTCTGCCACTACCAGGCCTTTGACCATCAAAGAAGGCATATACAGCGTGATCGAATTCAGCTCTCGCTACTTCAGCTGCGGCATAATGTCAGATGATTTATGTAGATGGCGGAGGTCGGTGATAGTTTCCTCAGAGCCTGTAATTTGGTTTCCTTCACCCATAAACCTGACCTTCGTCATATAAGAGAAAAATTCTTGAACAACAATCAATCAGTCAGTCTTGTCGAGCATGCGTGAATATATGTATGATTATACATGGGAAGTAAAAACATCACGTCTATAAAGTTTAGCTTTTGTTCACGGGGCAAATTTTGCTCGATTCTGATTGATTTATTCACATTGTAGTGTTTTATATTGTTGTTTTTTTTCTTCTGGTGTGTGTGTGAAGTTTGATTACCCTAAATGACCTAAAATTTCGATCAACAAAGTGCATATTTGGAGGCAAATACACGTCATCAGATATTACATTTGGTGCTGATACCGATGGTATCATCCTACCTTTCAAACAAACCTAAGAACACCTTTCTAAAATAAATAAAACTCTAATTATATGGAAATATGAGCAGCTTATAGGTCATCTATGGTAACTTTTTAAGGGTTGGCATGAAAAGTGTCATTGTAACACATCTGGTAAAATATAGTATGCTTTCTGTTCAAACATATACATGTAAAAGAGTTTTTTGCTGAATTGTGAAATTTCATCTTAATTCTGAACCATTTAGGAATACACAAATTAATATTGTTAAACAAAATAATTTCCTTCTTAATTGACCTCCCTGTAATACATATATGTACCTATATCTATAGCGCTATCGTCAGCATCAACTACGCCTTCTGGCCTACTTACTCCACTCCAGTCTACTCGTCCCGTCCGTGGCTACACTGCCACATCCCGTCCCGGCAGTGGCCCCACTGTCACATTGCCAGAGTGGCGCGACTGCAGACATTTAGAACCCACCACCAACGTGACTGGCGTCTGGGGTTGTGGAGGTAAGACGTAGTTTCAATGTCAATCGGCGTTAACGGCTTTTATTTATAGGTTATTCAATGTTCTTTTAATGTGTCAGCATCTGGTTGGTGACATTCTTACTATGCTATGTTATTTCTCTAACAATTTACACCTAAAAGGCTGCATTCACATGCGTTATCAAAATATCACCCCATGGTATGAAGCATGTGCGTGTATACAATTTTGGTGGCTTAAAAGATGTTACGGTCACAAAGTATGCCAATAATATGCAAAATAAAGGCGCTACAAACGCTTTTGTGTTAGTTTGGTGAGAGGCTACCGGGTCATTACGCTGCGCTAGCGCGCTAACCAACTAAACTACCGAGGCCTTCATGCGACATGCAAGTTTATTGGATGGAGAAGGGAAAATACATATTCACTCGTTAAATGTATGGTTTTGTGGCACCAGAATGGTTTAGGCAGGTAATCCATTAAACTCTGTGTAATATAACCGTAGACCTAATGTGTTATCAAGGTTATTAAACAAGTTATCCAAAGTGACAAAGTATAGAGTTACCTACAAATTTCGTCTACATCCTATGATGGTATAAAATAATATTATGTAGACTATACATGTATGCACGAGAAAATGAAAATCATTTGTAATTTAATGAAAGTTAGAGAGACTTATGAAACATGTATGATATGAATATACACCTACAGGTACACACAGAAACATGGAATCGGTTAATATAATATGTGAATACCACGATACCCATACAGTGAGGGTATTTAACCCTTTACATGCCAATGACTGCTATGTTATCGTCTCCTTCTGTAAATTGGGGAAAAATGTTTATTAATGTGTTCCTTAAAAACAGTACCGGTAGTGAATAATTTCAAAAGCTAGACCGAGGTACATGTACGCAAGTCTTGGACCTAAGAAACACCTTTCAAGGGCGATAACTCTCAAGTTCTTTAGTTTTTGTTGGTGTTGGAGGCCCATTGTTGACATCGCGGAAGAAGGAAGGAACTGAGATAGACAGAATGGCGTTGTGAAGGCTTAAGATTTTGTATACTAATCGTCTGCCCGGGAGCACAATGCCATTCAGCCAACTGCACTCAGGGAGAGCCCGTCGCCGCTTCGCCCTGTCTCACACATTTTTGTTATGATGTATCCAGTTTTTGTTGGCCTTACTTCGGCCATTGTTGTCTTTGCAGCATTGGCAACCGATGCCATATCGAAATTTGGTAAGGAAAACCATTCTCTGTTTTTCTTTCATAGGTTACACTTAGTTTATCAGCTGTGTGCGGAAGGATTTGTAAATGTTGAGCGCACTTGATGCTCCATGAGTGAAATCTCTCCTTGTTTTGTGTGCGTAGGTGGCGTGTATGAGAGCGATGTGTACTGGCACCCCCCGTTAGAGCTGGTGGAGTACAAATCGTACCGTAGCGTTCGCTTACTGGAGTACGTCATTCCCGAGGAGTCGGCTGAGGCATGGTGGGACTTCCAGGCACTGAGCACTACCGAGAACTGTGGGGTCCGAGAAATCATCATGTAAGACATTCACTTGTTGCTAGAAACTCCAAAAGCTAGATCATAGATTTATGACTATTACAGTATACGGGCCCTAATTCGTTAAAGTATTTAAATAATATTGAACAAATAATAGATTAAATCCAGGTTTAAAATGCTATATTAAACCTAGGACTAATATAATTGTTGTATAAGTCCCAGGTGAAACATATATACATACCTCCATGATTAAACGAAAATAAAATTTTTGGTCTTTGTATTAAAAATTCTTTGCCATTATATGTAACAGGTTTATGAGTATAAGTTCTTCATTTATTTGTGTAACTTTTCTCAGCTTTTGTGAGCACAGTTGTTATAAAGGTTAACTTAATAACAAATACTGTTGTTAGGGAATGTTTCTACAGGTCCTTTTACCAGCATTGTTGTCTTGCCACATCTCTGTGCGTCTTCAGGCACAATTATCAGGTCCTGTTACTGCTCTTCTACAAGTGCAGGTGTCATGTCATATATTTCTGTGCTTTTGCAAGCACAATTGTCAAGTCATGTTTCTGTGCTTCTGCATGCACAGTTGGCCAGTTCATAGCCCTTGTCAATACATGTTTCTGTTGCCATTTGCATGCATGCCACCACTGTGAATTCTAACATACCTCCACAAACTTTAACACTAAAAGCAATGGTGAGCGAAGGGTGCTCAAATTGACAATCTATACACAGTTGACATCCTTGTCATGAATGCTGGGATGGATCCACGTCTCTAATAAAATAGGGGTGCTTGGTTGTGCTGTCAGAACATCTGTTTTCTCCAAAATTTGACAGCTCACATTTTCTGAGGAAAAAGGCAAAATGAATATTTTACATATAATTGGCCAGGCAGTTAAGTTTCATGGTGAAATATTTACCTATCCAGCATCATTTGGCCAATAGACACTTATCCCGTGTATGACATATAAAGAGGTGGCATCAAACAACAAGCATCTATAGATACTATATCTGGATGAGCGCAACATGGGCAGCGATGTGTTTTTTCAACATCCTCTTACTTGTAACCCCTCCAAAAGTGGTGTATTGCTGGTATTACAATCAAGCAATGGGAGTGAAGAGCTTGTGCTTGATGATGGCAAACTCATTGCAGGACTCAGTCAGTGGTACGCAAACCACTGTCTCCACTCCACTGTTCTGAGCCACACTGGTGTTGGAATACATGTGATAATGTCCTTAACTGACCACTAGAACGAATTTAGTCTGAGGAATTACATACAGCTCTTTGAGCTTTGAGTATTTCACACTCAACCATTCCTCCCAGTCTTCCAGTGCCTCAGTGATTTGTGTCAGCATGCCAGACTCCATCCGTCACCCAGACACAGAGTGTGACCCCGAGTTGAAGAAATTGTAGGCCTAAGTTTGCTGAAATCAGCTTCATTTAGTCATCAAATTCTCGGCAACGCTACCATCTCCGGAAACACCTTCTATTTAAGGTTCAGCTAAATCTACAAGTTTTTCCATGAAGTAAATCTTTCTGACTTTTTATTAGTTTGACTTAAAATCATCTTTACAAAGTGCTATGTTCAAATTTAGAGCTGGAACTGAAATGGAGATGTGCTGGCGGGAAATGTACATTTATTGGTCAATAACTGTCACGTGCCTCACTCTGACTGGATGATTTATTCCCCACCCATTCCATTGGCATAGACTTGCCCATAATCATAACACAACCTAGACTGTTAAATATTAACAAAAAGGAGAGGGCGGTTGTTTTCATTTTTTTTCCCCCCTAAAGGCTCCACTATAAAACATAGTTTGCCATGCTCAAACTTGGGAGGCCTGCGGCCCCTCATTCTCAAACAGTGGACAGTTGCCATCAGTTGTGCATTACCTTGGTGATTTGAGCCTAGCAAACTACGTTTAACTTCTTAAATCGCATACCTAAGTTGGTCATAAATGAGTTGCAATCATACCCATGCACTGTAGTCAGTAACCCATAAGACAAGAGGATTGTAAGCTACAATTTAAGCCTACAGTTGGTTGGACCTTCGTGTAAACATTACAGTCACTCCAAAAGCAATATTTGAAAACAAATACTTAACAAATGTATGTTGTTTAGTTTGAAGTGTATTACAGTGATTTCTCTGTAATTCACCACTGTTACATGGCTCATTATTTTGGCTCTGCATTGTTGGATCTGCAAATTACATGTATATAAACCCTGGGATAGTAACTGCAAACCATATCGAATGACAGCAGTGTGAACAATGGCAGTGAGAAGAATTCTGGTGAAAGATATCACAAAAGTACAAATAAGCTTGACACCATATGAGTATTCCTGTAGCTGGCATATACGTGTATGTGAATTCTTAAGGTTTGATGATGTCCAAAGCTGTCTCTTGTTTTCTTTCAGATATATGCAGCATGGTGGCTACCCTGTGATAAATCCATACAATGAGTCATTCCCGGAGAACTTCTACCTTGGCCGTACAATGATGCGGAAGCTAACCCTCAAAACAGACAACTCCTCAGCACCATTTGTTATCACCAACCCTCTCCCTGGGAGCTGGTTTGCCACTGTGGTCTTACCGAAGGGGAAAAGCCGTATTGGACAAAAGGTTAGCACAAATGTACGGTACATTTACGTATGCATGACCATCATTCCATTGCTGGTATTATATCAACAGACTGGGCTAAGATTCTCCGTGGCTTGCAACTGGCTCTCCATTAGACCACATCTATTTGTATAGTTGTTTTACAGCAGAATAAATCCTTATCTCAATGTTGTAGGAGGGTATAATAGTAAAACTCATCTACTGTACGAAAAGTATGACTATCCCAGCTACTTTTCCTGTTGAAGATACATTTACATAATCAGACAGTCACCTTGACAGACTTCGCACACTTCACAACTGTTCCATGAATCTTCATCTGCTGACATGACTGAGGGAGAGGAGTTAGTGCATTGTCATGCTATGAGCTCACCGTTAGCAGACTTCTAGCATTTGAGTACCATTTCATGAACTTTCATCTTCCGAGGGAGTAGTGTTAGGCTTTATCTGCTGAGGGAGTGGTGTTAGTGCAGTGTCATGGTTCATACTCACCGTTAGCAGACTTCTAGCATTTGAGTACCATTCCATGAACCTTCATCCTCTGAAAGAGTAATGTTAGTGCAGTGTCATGGTACAAGCTCACCATTTACTGCTAGCATTTGAGTACCATTCCAAGAACCTTTATCTGCTGAGGGAGTAGTGTTAGTGCAGTGTCATGGTACAAGCTCACCGTTAGCAGACTTGTAGCATTTGAGTACCATTCCATGAACCTACATCTGCTGAGGGAGTAGTGTTAGTGCAGTGTCATGCTATAAGCTCACCGTTAGCAGACTTCTAGCATTTGAGTACCATTTCATGAACTTTCATCTTCCGAGGGAGTAGTGTTAGGCTTTATCTGCTGAGGGAGTGGTGTTAGTGCAGTGTCATGGTTCATACTCACCGTTAGAAGACTTCTAGCATTTGAGTACCATTCCATGAACCTTCATCTGCTGAGGGAGTAGTGTTAGTGCAGTGTCATGCTATAAGCCCACCGTTAGCAGACTTGTAGCATTTGAGTACCATTCCATGAACCTTCATCTGCTGAGGGAGTAGTGTTAGTGCAGTGTCCTGCTATAAGCTCACCGTTAGCAGACTTCTAGCATTTGAGTACCATTCCATGAACCTTCATCCTCTGAAAGAGTAATGTTAGTGCAGTGTCATGGTACAAGCTCACCATTTACTGCTAGCATTTGAGTACCATTCCATGAACCTTCATCTGCTGAGGGAGTAGTGTTAGTGCAATGTCATGCTATAAGCTCACCATTTACTGCTAGCATTTGAGTACCATTCCATGAACCTTCATCTGCTGAGGGAGTAATGTTAGTGCAGTGTCATGCTATAAGCTCACCATTTACTTCTAGCATTTGAGCACCATTCCATCAAGTTTTATCTGCTGCGGGAGTAGTGCTGTTGCATGAAACATGTACAAAATGCCATGAATAAGTAAAATTTCAACCAAAACTGTGGTTAAGTATTTCGGTAAAGTTACTGACAGACAAACAGTTTAATACCAGCAGAAACATTATCTATAAAGCAAATGTAATGTGATGTGATCAGTTGCAGTTATCTTAGGCAAGGGTTAAAGTCAAGGCAGCTACTATTGTTACATTAGTGAGAAGGGCCATTGAAGTTGGTAAGTGAGACAGTGTTTTTTTGAAAAACAAATTAGCCATCTAGTTTATGGTGTATTTCTTCTGCATATAGGTACTTCAGTTCAAACCCTGAAAATTGAATCCTCTAACCATAGAGTTTGTATAAGGGTTCCATTTTGATACTTGAAGAGATGGTCAAGCCTAAAATGTCATTGCGTGATTTGTTTTGTTACCAGGGTCTGAGTCGCTCATCATGTACATATGCTGTCTCGGCCACAGTCGTCTCTACCATCAGGAAGGACATTGAGGAAATCTCCCTGTCAGATCAGCATCATGTGACTTTGAAATCTGGCCAATCAGACTCAGTCTTCAGATATCTTGTTCCGACTGACGTCCACCATTACCAGGTCAATGTGATGAATTGTACGTTATCAAACAACGACTCAGTGGAGGTCATTCTCTGTCCTGTCTCATTTTCCGTCAGCAGCCAGGTACTGCCAGACTCAGACAGGAGCTCATCAAAGGTAGATTGTGAGACTCAACCCGCTGGCCACTGTTCTGTTGGAGTTGCCTCCCCTGCTGTGAACAAATGGAGTTATCTTCAAGTCACAAGGTCTCAGGGAAATTTTTCTGAAAGTTCTGAAGTCTCATTCAGCCTGGAATTTACAATGCATGGTGAGTATGATATTACTTATCAGTTTTAGATCCACTGCTGTAGACTTGAACCTGGTAAAAATAAAAGGAAATACATAAAAAAAATTAAGAAATGTGATAATGATTTAATTTCACCCTTCCCATATTAATTTCAGGCTGTCAGTTCTTTGTCGGAATGACGGTTGCTCAAGCTTACCCCTTAAAGAAGAAGCATAGATCTCCTCGTGCTGACAGTATGGTGTACCATTACAGCCAGATGAACAAGGTGGTGCCCTCCAGCGAGTGTCATCTGCTACCCTCCCTGGGAAGACTGAGCATGGTGAAGAAAGACTTCACCACAGCTTTTGTCTTTCCCAGCCCTTACCTGTTACCCATGCCCATGAATGAACGTATCATCCCAGATAAAAAGACCCTTGTCACGTCTTTTGAGGTCAAAAAGCTTATAGATTCCGGAGGAACTCTCAAATTGTTGCTCAAAACGGATCCAAGCAAAGTGGTAAGCACAAAATCAGTAAAACTTGATGTGTAAACATACAGATATACATTTACATGTAGTTGTATATCTGACAGAGTGAAAGCAGGCTGTGGTTTAGTAACACATGAGCTTGGACAGGGAATTTGCACATTCCCCAGAGCTCACTACTTGCTTGGTGAGAATAATTGGTCAGTGATGCCCTTATAACCATTTGCGCAGTCTAATGTTTCTTCACCTTTATGGTATGTCAGATGTAGGAAAGTTCGTCAGTTACTTGTCAAAGGTCAGTGGTTTACCCCGGGCACTCTGGTTTCCTCCATCCATAAAAGTGACCTCTAACCAGCCAAACTTTACATGAATTTTCCATTGGTTGGGGGAAAAAGTTAATCCCAAATGAAATTTCAATCTGTACAATGATTGCATAATCTTGAGTACATGCAACTATAGTTTGTAATGTATAATAAAACATGGTATGCGCTAATTCATCAAGAAAACCATTTTCTGAAGATTATATTGAGTGCATGATATTTATAGAACATGAAATTTCGTTTGGAAGAATTAGGTAAATTGGATCACGGTTATTTAGATCATTCTTTCCTTTTGGAATTCGTGAGGTCACATTTTTAAATACATGTATTCTGAATATGACCAAACAAGTAAACATGTACATTATTAGATCTGTTGTTTTTCCCAAGGATTCCACGCAGTATGCAGCTGTGACGATGTGTACCCAGAAGGATCACCTCCCAGCGAGCGTGTCCAATGGTTCTCTGCCTCTGGATTGCTCTCAGGGCATCAGACTTTCGGTGAACACCACCCTGCCCAACAACACTTATGCCTCGGTGTATGTTCCGTATCCAGAAACAGGCACCTGGTTCATCACGCTGAAGAGTCAGTGCATTAACAAAGTAGCTTACACCAAAGGGTCAACCCAGTACGAGGCCTGTAAGCATGGGCGTGCGCCTAGGGCAGAGTTCAGTGCCAGTGTCGGGCAGTGTGTCCAGGGCGAGTGTGGTGCTCACGGCACCTGTAGAGAGTACATCAGTGGTGTGTACGTTTTCAGCACCTGTAATTGTGAGGGGGGCTGGCGTGGGTACGGCTGTACCGATGGCTCTCAAGCTGATACCATGTCACAGGAGCTGATGTCTGTCTTGCTGCTCTCCCTCAGTAACCTCTTCTTCATCCCGGCCATTGTGCTTGCCATCTATCGGTGGTACTATATCGAGGCCCTCGTCTACGCTTTCACCATGTTCTTCTCAACCGTAAGTACTCATCCTAATACTGGCCAAACACTTAGATCTTATCAGTGGTCTGTGGGTTTGTGAGATGGACCTTTTTAATGTGAAAAGCCACCTGACTGGTCCGCATTAATTAGATGTATCACCTTCATGTCACAAGAGTGTCTGCCAAGCCATTGAATGGGTAGCTTTGGTGCTGCAAATCTACTTTTATTTCAGTTAATTCATTTGTCACTGCATTGTCATTTCTGCTCAGTGAAGAAGTGTGTATGCATTTTAGAACATTAACTGAGTTTACTCTAAATGACCTTAAATTTCATCCATGACTAACTTCCCAGTTTTTCCCTCGATTCTGAGAGTTCTATTGATTCTAGAGAGGTGTTTTAAGGTTTGCGTGGAACATTGGATGGTATTCTACTGGAAAATTGTAAGTTTCAGCACCCAAAAATAATATTTTGTGACATTTATTTGTCTCTAAAAATTCACTTATAAATTTTAGGTCATTTAGGGTATGTGGCATAATTGTGGAGACATTCTCTGGTAGAAGGTGCAATATCAGATTTAAAGTTTACTTCAGAATCAAAACAGATACAGTTAACCAAGTACCTTTCAAACAGTTAACACAATTACTCCACGTTTTAAATTTTTGCACACATCATCAATCTTGTTTGAGAATTGGGTATAGAAGGTTATTAAAACATTTTGAAGTAGGTCTATTTTAGCAACTTTTTTTCTTGTGTGAATGAGAATAACAACTTTTCACTCAAATCTAATGGATCAAATCATGCACACAAATCCACTGGCATACCAAAGAGAAGTGTAAGTTTATGTGGAGGTAACAGTGATCATGTTGTCTGTTGCAGTTCTACCATGCCTGTGACACCAGCTCAGTCTACACCTTCTGCATGATGGACTACAATGTACTGAGTTACTGTGACTTTTACGGCTCCATACTGTCGTTCTGGGTGACCCTGCTGGCCATGGCCCGCCTGCCCTCCAAAATGCGCTCCTTCCTTCATATGGCGGGTGCGCTAGGCCTAGCCCTAGGGGTGGAGTATGATAGACATGGTCTGTGGGTATTTGTTGCGCCAGCTGCATGCGGTATCGTCGTCATGGCTATATCATGGGTGAGCAGCACTTTGTCAGTTTGGGTACTTTCTGTCTGTCCATTCACATGTCTGTCTCTGTGACTTTGTATATGATGCAATATCTGCTTTCCCTGCTACAAGATGTATGAAAGACATTGTGATAGTTGGCAATTGATCACACCTGGCTGGTGAAATCTGGTTTTATGTCAGTTTTCATCAGTTTTGTTCTAACTGTTCATTTTAATACTTAAATGGTAACTTACTGAAATGAGGAAGCTCCCTGGCCGAGTGCTTATCATACAAGGGCAGCATAAGGACTCTAGAGCCTTTCTAATGTCCTTTTGACATCCTAAAGTTCTAAAATCTAAGAAGAATAAGCCATGCTGTTTTGAGCTAGATCTAGATATTTAGTTCTGGTCAAACATAACTTACAGATTGAATGCACAAGATAGGAAATAGCAGAAAAATGTAACGCATCCATCGCCATGTATGACTTTATTTGATAACTTTCAGTTTGAGTATGATTCTTTTGAAATTACATGTTGATTGTTACTTGCATGTTTTGTGTATTTTTCCAGGTTCGCATGTGCTGCAAGCGGCACTCTCTTTTCCCGAGCTGGAAGCGATACCTGTGTTTCCTGTTGCCAGGTGTGATCTGTGCTGCCATTGGTCTAGTTATCTTCGCTTTTGTGGAGACCGAACAGAACTACAAGTTCACTCACAGTATTTGGCATGCGGTGATCGCTGTGTCCATCATCTTCTTACTCCCCCCGCGTCAAAAACAGAAAGGTACCGTCGTATCCTGCTGTCCTAGTTCACAATGTTCAGCGGAACAGTATATACTGGAAGAGGCATAGAAAAAAAATCATATTGTCTCTTCTTAACATCTGCACCACATCTTCAGATATTTTCTCTAGTCGTCTGATATGCACCTTAATTTATTCTTTATTCAGTAGCTCGTCAACTGTTTCCCATTCATGCCTAGTCTAGTGGGACTCGTTTAGGAGAGCACTCAGTTAAAGGGATGTAGAATCAACACTGATTAGCTTACAATTGAGGTAGTATATCCTGGGTTAAAGTCTGCAGCTTTGGTCACGTGTGAATAACTGCACCATTCCCAAAATTTGACTTCGCCTTTGAGACATAGCGTGCATTTTAATATGTCACACCAGCCAGTCAGTGATGAATTTTTATCCCTGTAAGCTGTTTTTTTGTTCTTAAAAATATCAAGGAGGTTTAAATTGAATTCTGGTTTGCTTTCTTTCCTGTGTGAAATTGTTGATGAATTTGGATAGTTGTCACCATAGTCATAACTCTTGTCATCAATCATAACTGTGTGTACACACACACTTTGCCTCTGTTTTCAAGCTTGTATTCACACAGTGTAATATCAACTTAACATATTAGCCTGTACTCATATTTCATGTGCAATAGTCAAGTCATTCTAAGATCAGGTTTCCATTATTAACCCTGAGTGCTCCAGTCAGGTTATCTGTGTTCCACGTCCTAAGCAATTGTTATGACAATTTGTCATGGTATCACCTGAATACAGCCATGGATATATAGAATCCTACAAGGGAAGATTCCAACACACCTGAATATGGTCATGGATGTGTACAGTTATAGGGGAGAGATACAGACACACCTGAATATGGCCAGTTATAGAGGAGAGATACAAACACACCTGAATATGGCATAGGATGTGTAGAGTTATAGAGAAGAGATACAAACACACCTGAATATGGTCATGGATGTGTACAGTTATAGGGGAGAGATACAAACACACCTGAATATGGTCATGGATGTGTACATTTATAGACAGGAGATACAAACACAACTGAATATGGTCATGGATGTGTACAGTTATAGAGGAGAGATACAAACACAACTGAATATGGTCATGGATGTGTACAGTTATAGAGGAGAGATACAAACACACCTGAATATGGCCAGTTATAGAGGAGAGATACAAACACAACTGAATATGGTCATGGATGTGTACAGTTATAGAGGAGAGATACAAACACACCTGAATATGGCCAGTTATAGAGGAGAGATACAAACACAACTGAATATGGTCATGGATGTGTACAGTTATAGAGGAGAGATACAAACACACCTGAATATGGCCAGTTATAGAGGAGAGATACAAACACAACTGAATATGGTCATGGATATGTACAGTTATAGAGGAGAGATACAAACACACCTGAATTTGGTCATGGATGTGTACAGTTATAGAGGAGAGATACAAACACACCTGAATATTGTCATGGATGTGTACAGTTATAGAGGAGAGATACAAACACACCTGAATATGGCCAGTTATAGAGGAGAGATACAAACACACCTGAATATGATCATGGATGTGTAGAGTCATAGAGGAGAGATACAAACACACCTGAATATGGCCATGGATGTGTAGAGTTATAGAGGAGAGATACAAACACACCTGAATATGGTCATGGATGTGTAGAGTTATAGAGGAGAGATACAAACACACCTGAATATGGTCATGGATGTGTAGAGTTATAGAGGAAAGATACAAACACACCTGAATATGGTCATGGATGTGTAGAGTTATAGAGGAGAGATACAAACACACCTGAATATGGCCATGGATGTGTACAGTTATAGAGGAGAGATACAAACACGCCTGAATATGGTCATGGATGTGTACAGTTATAGAGGAGAGATACAAACACACCTGAATATGGAATATGATGTGTACAGTTATAGAGGAGAGATACAAACACACCTGAATATGGTCATGGATGTGTACATTTATAGACAGGAGATACAAACACAACTGAATATGGTCATGGATGTGTACAGTTATAGAGGAGAGATACAAACACAACTGAATATGGTCATGGATGTGTACAGTTATAGAGGAGAGATACAAACACACCTGAATATGGCCAGTTATAGAGGAGAGATACAAACACAACTGAATATGGTCATGGATGTGTAGAGTTATAGAGGAGAGATACAAACACACCTGAATATGGTCATGGATGTGTACATTCATAGACAGGAGATACAAACACACCCGAATATGGCCATGGCTGTTTAGTCATAGAGGAGAGATACAAATGTACCTTAATATGGCCGTGACTGTAGTTATTAGGGAGAGATACAGTTGTATCTTAATATGGCCGTGGCTGTTTAGTCATAGAGGAGAGATACAAATGTACCTTAATATGGCCCTGGCTGTGTAGTCATAAAGGAGAGATACAAATGTACCTTAATATGGCCGTGGCTGTTTAGTCATAGAGGAGAGATACAAATGTACCTTAATATGGCCATTGCTGTGTAGTCGTAGGGGAGAGATACAAATGTACCTTAATATGGTCATGGCTGTTTAGTCATAGGGGAGAGATACAAATAGAAATGTAACTTAATTTGGCCATGACTGTGTAGTCATAGGGGAGAGATACAAATGTACCTTAATATGGCTTTGGCTGTTTAGTCATAGGGGAGAGATACAAATGGACCTTAATATGGCCGTGGCTGTGTAGTCATAGGGGAGAGATACAAATGTACCTGAATATGGTCATGGCTGTTTAGTCATAGGGGAGAGATACAAATGTACCTTAATATGGCCATTGCTGTTTAGTCATAGGGGAGAGATACAAATGTACCTTAATATGGTCATGGCTAGTTAGTCATAGGGGAGAGATATAAACGTACCTTAATATGGCCAGGCCTGTAAAGAAACATAGATACAAACTCATTTTTCATTATTGTAGATCAAGGAAAGCAAAGTTTATGGGAAAGGAATGTTTGTGGCTTCTTCAGTCAGATGAAGATGGCAGTTGTCATGATGGTCTTAATCTTGACATGTGTCAATTAAATCTACCATAAAGACCTGTCCCAGCAGTATCTTCCCATAATTCCTCAGACATTTTGGCAGTTGTTTCAGTGTAGAACAGCTGAAATTGGGCGAATAAAATGGATGGGACATTATGCACTTATTAAAGGCAGTTACAAACTTTTGATACATTCAGGATGAGTGTAGTAGTACCTGCCTGAAATAGATGTACTCTTTTTCTTTTCACCTACAAGTCATGCAGCATTATTGAAAATACATGTACTTTGAAATTGAATGTAACTGCTCAGGACTATTACGTGTATTTTAGTTATTTCTTCACAATTGTGATCTTGTCAGACTTATTCACTTATAATTTTTACATTTGAATTAATGTATTACCAGTATGCTTGTCATGGGTGTATGGAGGCTTGTCATGGGTGTATGGAGGCCTCCATATGGCTGAAAGTTTAAGCTGAAAGTTTAAGCTGAAAGGAGTGGCATATTTTCTCTCATGCTGCCATTATGAAGAAAGGCGAGGTATTGTTAGTGTGTTGGAATGTGGTGTCTGGGTAAGCTTTTTTTGTCAAGGTCAAGTATTCTGTTTACATGAAGTCTTAGATGTTTAGTTTATGTTTAGTTTTGAGGAGATGTTGTTGATGAACATGCTCTGAAGATGTATACTTCTTAAATCTGAGATTATGGATTTTTCCTCACACAATTTTCACGGTGTAGACAATACATGATAATGCATATCATAATATATTAATTTTTTTTTTTTTACCAGTTTTCGACCTTACAAATTACATACATATGAGATTAAGGTTTTATGTTTGGGTCAACTAGTCTTGTAGTTTTCACTTAATCTTCATGAAACTTCATGGGCTTGATCATCATGCTTTAAACAAGCTGGCCTCTTTATTAGAATTTCTTTTTTCAGAATTATCGTATTGTGGATATGTGTTGTCCCATATTAAGGTCTTATGTTTGGATAAACAAGTCTTACAGTTTTTACCAATTCTTAGGGTTTAAGATGAACATGACTTGAAGATGTGGACCTTTTAAATTTGAAATACAGTAATACACATATGTACAAATGTTGACAAAAATACCAGGTTTTAGACTTCCTTGAATTACAGGTAGTATCTATTGGATACAGGTATATTAAGGGTTGGTTGAGGGTTAGAGATTTCTATGTGGCTACATCAGTCAAATATCAGGTCAACTTTATTGGGTGAACTGTTTGTTTAAACTGAACACTGATCTGTGAGGTTTCTCATAACCCTTGTGGTATTTCAGTGCGTTGTACATGTACCCATATAATACTGGAATTCTACATGTTGGTTGGATTTGATTCAGGCAGTATCTGGTCAGACTTACAGGATGATAATTTTACATCAGTCTTTAAATTTATAGCGAAATCTCACAGTTTACAGCGAAAATTTATAGTTTCCATATATCGATAATATTTACAATGTAAGCATACAAAAGGGTTGAAGATTTACACCATCAGGAAGAGGGTTGATTACACAGGTACATTTATCACTGTTTGATCTGAAGGGTTTTACATCACCAAAAAATTATTGTTCATTTGAACTTAACGCATTTGAAATACATGCATGTCTTATCATTATGGAATGACTCTTTTGGACTAATGGTTTCAGGTTTATACATGTGTATAGAGGTTTGCACCCTTTTTTAAAGACCAGTGTTGTGTTCTTTCATTTTGACACATTTTTCTGTGGATGATTCATTTTGACATACTTTTCATTATGCACCAGACTTCTCCTGAGCTTCGTGTACATGTACTCCTCACAGCCCATGCGCTGCTGTGTTTATTCGCTTTGCAGTCCCTGCCACAGCCAGCAAAATTTGAACATGCCCAGGTCACTGAGGTTGCAGGGATAAGGCAGAAAAACGAAGTCAGAACAAAAACTCTTGTTTATTACTACTTCATACACATGCATTCCCTCTTTATCCAACCTAAATGACCCCAAGTTTCACCCGCAAAACCTGGGTGAATAAATGCCATAAAACATCATTTTTGTGCTGAAATACACATTTTCCAGCAGGACATCATACTACCTTCCAAACCAGCCTTAAAGCACTTTTCCAGAATCATTAGAATTCTCAGAATATGTTACATTGATCAAGTTTGTCGTGGATGAAGTGTTAGGTCATTTAGGATACATGTACACATGCACAAAATGATTCTAACCAACACCTGAAAGAAGTTTATTCCTGAATGTTGATTAAATAGTTTCATGTGGTGGGGCTAAACCTAAACAAGCCTTTGAGTGTCAGTCAGGCTCCAAAATTCAAGCTTGTTTAATGATGGTGAACGTAGAGAGCAGCGCATGCGCTGTAACGAGTATGACCTCATGTGTTGTTGTGAATGGATCCTCTACACCTTCTCCGAACAGTTTATGGACATACATGGTATTGTACACGTAGTGAATACTGTTAGCAAGTCTTCTCACGTCTTTCATCTGTTTCAGTTAAGACTTCCAGATTTTTACTAGAATATTTAGTACAATTTTATGATTACAATATTTAAAAAAAAATAAATAATAAGAAAAAAAAAAGAGAGCATAATGTTTTCAGCTTAGTGTTGGCTTGCTTTTGTTTTGGAAGATTGCTTTGATTTTGTATTAAATGTTTTAGTTGACTGCAGTATTTTGGTCAACATGCCAGACTCACATATGAGTATAGTTCAAGTTTAAATTGACTGCTATAGGTTGGTCAATGTTTGAGTGATTGTAATATTTGGTCAGTGTTAAGATAGCTCCTCTAACATCGATCAATAAGTTCAGATGACGGTCAATTTTAAGATGACAGCAATGTGAGTATTAAGATGACTGCAATATTTTGGACAGTAATCAGGTAATTAGCAAAAAAAAAAAAAAGCTTTATTGTCTCTTAGATTTATATCTTCATATTGTTTTATTGATGTGTGTGATTGGTGACATGTTTTCATGTTTCCTAGTATTTATATTGATTGATGGTGTAATTTACCCAATGTTGTGCCAAATAATGCACTAGCTCTCCTTATTCATGGTATATTTAATTTTTATACAATTTTATGGACAGTAGATAGTGTTGAACACTGTAAGGCAACCTTCACAAAACTTTGTAAATCAAATCTGATACATTGACTTCTACGTTTGAGTTATAACTCAAATGAGATTTTATTATATTGTGCACAATGAGAAAGTATGAAAAGTTGATTTACAATGTTCTGTGAATGTGGGACCAGAGGAGTACCCTGAAAATTGTTTAAGTAATCATGGTTGCAAAATAGGAGAGACTGATGTTGAATGTGAGTTTTAGTCATCCAGTATCATTTTTGCAGATTCCTTGTCTTCAATGATGTAAAATTATGTCAAACGGGTTTATCTCATTATTGAACACTACTCTGATATGATGTCATGTTTGTACGATGTAAAATGTCTGATGATTCTTCACTCCTGTTACAGAAATATTATCCGTAGACACATTGTTCAGAGGAAATAAATATGACAAATGTAACCAAGGCTCTTGTTTCTTTTTGATGTTGTGATACATGTATGCCGTGTACAAAATTTACAATACCATTTAAGCTCAGTTTGGATTAATATATACAGCATGCTTTATGAGAACAGTATCAATAGGAAACAAGTTTTCTTGGTTTTCAAACTGAATAATTTTTGTCCTTGACTGTGGAATATATCAGGCTCCACTTGACCTAGGTACCCACTGTTCCCTGAAGAAAACCATTCTGTCGGAGGATTAATGTTTGAAATTGCAATCTGCCACTTGATATCGAACCAGTAAGATTTCTTTGTGAGCAAATTCACTCTCCACAGAGCCAATTTTTTGAAAATTGGGAAATCACCTGAAAAGTAAATGTGATTTAAATACCTTACCATCAAGTGGTACGTATCTTTTCACAGTGTGAATCTTGATGTTTTTGAACTTTTGATGTAAGTTGAAAATGATGTTATAGAATTTACATACACATTAACCAATTCCTCAAAGCAGTTTATCATAATACTGGTTAAACGTGCCATAATCAAGAATTTTTCACTTCCTAGACAATACGGCCATTTTCATGGATGATAAAAACTGGGCTGCGCAGAGTATACCACCAACCCTTGGTGAGTTACTCGTGAACTTTCGCTCATGTGACATGCATATATTGGTGGGAGGTAAGCAGTCTCCTGCAAACTTCGTGTAAGATCGTACTAGAAAGTGTGACCAACTGCTCATTGTGATAAGGCCTCAGCAGTACTTCAAGCAGGGAAATCTTGGCATGTATCACCGTACTAGAGAGTGTGACCAACTGCTCATTGTGGTAAGGCCGCAGCAGTACTTAAGGCAGGGAAATCTTGGCATGTATCACCGTACTAGAGAGTGTGGCCAACTGCTCATTGTGGTAACGCCTCAGTAGTACTTAAGGCAGGGAAATCTTGGCATGTATCACCGTACTAGAGAGTGTGACCAACTGCTCATTGTGGTAAGGCCGCAGCAGTATTTCAAGCAGGGAAATCTTGTCATGTATCACCATACTATAGAGTGTGACCAACTGCTCATTGTTGTAAGGCCTAAGCAGTACTTCAAGCAGGGAAATCTTGGCATGTATCACCGTACTAGAGAGTGTGACCAACTGCTTATTGTGGTAATGCCTCAGTAGTACTTTAAGCAGGGAAATCTTGGCATGTATCACCGTACTAGAGAGTGTGACCAATTGCTCATTGTGGTAACGCCTCAGTAGTACTTAAGGCAGGGAAATCTTGTCATGTATCACTGTACTAGAGAGTGTGACCAACTGCTCATTGTGGTAACGCCTCAGTAGTACTTAAGGCAGGGAAATCTTGGCATGTATCACTGTACTAGAGAGTGTGACCAACTGCTCATTGTGGTAACGCCTCAGTAGTACTTAAGGCAGGGAAATCTTGTCATGTATCACTGTACTAGAGAGTGTGACCAACTGCTCATTGTGGTAAGGCCTCAGTAGTACTTAAGGCAGGGAAATCTTGGCATGTATCACCGTACTAGAGAGTGTGACCAACTGCTCATTGTGGTAAGGCCTCAGTAGTACTTAAGGCAGGGAAATCTTGTCATGTATCACCGTACTAGAGAGTGTGGCCAACTGCTCATTGTGGTAACGCCTCAGTAGTACTTAAGGCAGGAAAATCTTGTCATGTATCACCATACTAGAGAGTGTGACCAACTGCTCATTGTGGTAAGGCCTCAGTAGTACTTAAGGCAGGGAAATCTTGTCATGTATCACCGTACTAGAGAGTGTGGCCAACTGCTCATTGTGGTAACGCCTCAGTAGTACTTAAGGCAGGAAAATCTTGTCATGTATCACCATACTAGAGAGTGTGACCAACTGCTCATTGTGGTAAGGCCTCAGTAGTACTTAAGGCAGGGAAATCTTGGCATGTATCACCGTACTAGAGAGTGTGGCCAACTGCTCATTGTGGTAACGCCTCAGTAGTACTTAAGGCAGGGAAATCTTGGCATGTATCACCGTACTAGAGAGTGTGGCCAACTGCTCATTGTGGTAACGCCTCAGTAGTACTTAAGGCAGGGAAATCTTGTCATGTATCACCGTACTAGAGAGTGTGACCAACTGCACATTGTGGTAACGCCTCAGTAGTACTTCAAGCAGGGAAATCTTGGCAATCCTTTGAGTGGAACATTTGTGTGTGAGATGAACATCTGTGTTTGGGGCATTAGTCTGAGCTGCATGAGTAGAACAAGAAAAAAAGAAAACAAAAAAAACTACAACAAATATATTTCCTTCTTAACAAAACATATGTCCAAAAATGTCCGTCTATTACAGCTTGATTCCAGAAAGTTTAAAACTTTCAATCAACATTTTAAACTTTCTTGTACATGCCATAAATCGTCAACATATTCAGCCACAATCATAGTGCATCATTTGGCCAGTCAGATGACAGTTTTATGATCTGGAAAGGTCATTTTATAATTTCTGTGGATTCAGCTGTGCCTGTACCAGAGCAAAACATTTTAGTCTTCAAAATCTTAAGAACTATGTTTTCAAACTACATGTACATCTGGTTGCGGTTGTTCAGAAGTGTATCAAAAGTTAAGCCAGACTTAAGCCTTAACACCAATCTTTCTCTAATATAAAATAAATGGATTTTAGTCCGGTATTAACTGAAGCTGATACCGGACTTAACTGCTAATACACTTTTGAACATCTGGGACCTGAAGTTATACATTACTGGTCAAATTTGTTCAGGATAATGTGCAGCTTAAGATGCTGCAAGTTTCAATTTTGATAGATTTCTCTTGATAAAATACTTGTTTTTCTCAGTTTTAACGAAACATACCAAATACACCAAATACACATTATGGGGAGAAGAACTGTAGGATGTTCGATAAAAAACAATATTCATAAAAAAAATCATAAGATAACAATACAGATCATGTTGAAGAGAACGTAAAACTTGACAAGATTTCTTTGTGTGATCCTTTTCGTTTCCTCTAGAACAAGCATATCTTGTTAGAATACATGTAACAGGTGTGAGAATGAATATTTTCGATGGGAGACCCATTGCAGCTTTTGTGCCTTTAGATTTTGGTGGCCCATTGCATGCATGATACAATAACTATCCACTTGTCCTCACAATCTGGTATATGCCTGGCTACACTTGGCAACACACTACTGTTCCCTGAAACTTTTAGCGCACGACGACAGTGTTTATCCTTTTTTTTTTTCCTGTTTCTCTTGACTTTTTGATCAGGTCTTCAACAGGAGAAGATAATCCACATTTTCCACAAATTAGATGATTTTCAAGTTTCTTTTCTACCTCCAACAAAGAAAAAAACGTTTATTCTGCGAGTAAAAGAACCATTAAAATTGGTGTGGCATAGCTTCAAGGTGAACACATTCAGCCATTCTGCATTTATTCACATTCCTCACCAGTGTAACATCAAATTCATGTACAGTTCCCTCATAAGTTATGGGCTTGGTGGCGTGAAAAAGGGACAATAATTTGCCTCATTTAGGTTGTAATATTTCACTAACTGTAACACATGTACTATAAAGACACAGTGTGTCGTGTTCTAAAATTCTGACGTGTCAGTATTTTTTTAAGCAAGCCACTGCTTGTGAAATCTGACTTGGGTTAGGCTAATTACACTCAAATTTTCTGCTCTGGTGCTGGGCTCTTGAACTTGTTTCTATACGCTACTTCCAAGATGAATCAATATAAAGGCTGTGCTGTACTGGCAGATTGAAATACATGTACATGTATGACTATTTTAAAGGTGTTTTAGATATCAGAGTTGAAAATTCATAGCCAAAGTGTAACAAACTTAAAGTACAGTTGTAAGTTCCTATAGTGTTGCTCAAGGGGTTTTGAAGTGATTGTTGGCAGCATACATGGTGCCATTGAAGTTTTGCAGTTAATTTGCTAGATGTGACTTGATTGTGAGTTAATTTCTGTCATTGATGGCTATACAGTATATGAAGATGATCACTGCTCTTTTAAGATTTAGCCACAGACTTGCACAAATTCAGAAACAAATTCAGGAAGCAACTTCAGGTGCCATGACTGCAGAGGAAACTGGAATTTTTTTCGCAGCTACATGTAGCAATATAAACAGACTGTAGTGCTACAATTTATGTACATGTGGTCCTGCAATTATCTAAATGGACAAGTACCATGTCCAGAATGTCATTAGGTTGACCTTGGCTTACAGTTGCTCATGATGGCGGTGGACTATACAATTATGAATATCGTTTGAACTTTCTTCAGGCATTAAACATTACTCTTTAGCCTGTTTAGGGCACAGCTACGTTGAACTGGCTTACAAATTTCTCTTGATAGGGCTGGAATAACAAAATAGTAGGCACTGTAATTGTACTATGCCTAAGATACTGGTATGCATTAGGTCAGACCATGGTTTACAGTAACATTGGACTGGGGTTTGGGAAACTAATGATATTGCTGGAACTCTCATGACGAGTTCACAGAAAAACTGTTGCATTAGCCTGCAGGACATGTGTTGAATCCTCTTCAAGATTAATAAATCATAACTTTACATTAGCCTGTAGAACATATGTTGGTTGATCTTGGTTTAAAGAAACACTTGATGAAGGTGCAATAATGACATTGTTTTAACCCTTCTTAAGAATTGACCAAGACAACATTCCATTAGCCAATATGACATGGGTTGGATGACATAAGTGAACTGATGATTGTATATTGCTAAAACTCTCAAGAGTTAACCAAGAAACCATTTGCACTAGCCTACATGACATGGGATAACTGGGCTTGGGTTACAGTAACAGTAACACTTGATGGTGTACTAGTAATACTGTTTTAACACTAAAGATTGGACTGAGAAACCAATGGATTAGCCTGTAGGACTTGGGTTGGCTAAACTTAAGTGGTTTACTGTAATACCAGATGGAGAAGGACTAATGATATTCCTAGAACCTGTTGACCTTGGCTTACTGTAACAGACAAAACAGACCCCCTCTCTCAAGCTAGGAAACAGCTGAAGGTTGCAAATTAGGCCACAATGATTAACTGAGATTGGCATGGCTGTGTACATTCTAAAGTCCCTTATATACGTTTTAAAGTCCCTCATATATATATAAACTGCCAAATGCACTGTATATATAATATCATAACAAACAAGATGTTATTTTTAATTATGCCCGTGCTGGCTTCTTCTCTGGTCGTACGTGGGGAAGGTCTGGTAACAACCTGCGGATGGTCATGGGTTTCCCCCGGTTTCCACCCACCATAATGCTGGCCGCCATCGTATAAGTGAAATATTCTTGAGTACGGCGTAAAACACCAATCAAATAAATAAATAATTTAATTATGCAATACTCGAGAATTTTTCACTGATACAATGATGATCAGCATTATGGATGAGGAACCTCAGTTGTTCTGAAATGAAATATAACAGAACGGATTTGTACAGGATGGTTACAAGGTTAAGCTTTGTACTGGCATGGATTATTTTTGTGTTTTCATTATTTTAGGCATAAGATTAAGAGGTATACTTCCTCTGCCCACAGAGTATTTATATTTATAGACACGTGTGAAACCTTCATGTGATAATTACATTTTATCACATTTTCTAAAATGGGTTTCCCTTTTTGGTTTCAGGGATCATACTAGATGTGCCGTCAGAGCGAGACACAGTGAACTTGTTACAGACAGATCAGTGCAGCAGCTCCCATGATCTCCTGTTATAGGTTAAAACATGTGAAGATTTAACAAGTACAGAGAAAGATATACTGATACATGTGTATTTCTTGAAATAACCCAATCCTGTGTACTGTAAATCTTCAACCATTTCAACCACTAAAGCGGTTTTCAGTGAAATTTACGTATACAAATATATGCTAAAAATGGTTTGTTCGTGTCATTAAAGATGCAAGCTTCATTAAACCGTGCAAATTATTTCTCTACACTCCATCGTTCTATCAGAACTTTTCAAAATATTGGCTGCAGAGACGTTTCAGGAATTAGGGTATTCCTTTCCGTATAAAAATTTAGTCTCGCATTCCCCCTCTGTATAACAGTCCAGTCTGGTATTCCCTCTCTGTATAACAGCCCAATCTCGCATTTCCTCTCTTTATGACAGCCTAGTCTCATATTCCCTCAGTATTACAACCCAGTCTCGTATTCCCTCTCTGTATAACAACCCAGTCTCTTATTCCCTCTCTGTATAACAGCCCAGTCTCATATTCCCTCTCTGTATAACTACCCAGTCTCATATTCTCTCTCTGTATAACAGAACACTCTTGTATTCCCTCTGTATAACAGCCAAGTCTTGTGCTCCCTCTCTTTATGACAACCCAGTCTTGTATTCCCTCCCTGTATAACAGCCCAGTCTTGTATTCCCTCTCTGTATAACAACCCAGTCTCAAATTCCCTCTCTGTATAACAGCAGTCTTGTATTCCCTCTGTATAACAGCCAAGTCTTGTATTCCCTCTCTGTATAACAGCCCAGTCTTGCATTCCTCTCTGTATAACAGCCTAGTCTTGCATTCCCTCTCTATATAACAGCCAAGTCTTGTATTCCCTCTCTATATAACAGCCAAGTCTTGTATTCCCTCTGTATGACAGCCAAGTCTTGTATTCCCTCTCTGTATGACAGCCCAGTCTTGTATTCCCTCTCTGTATAACAGCCCAGTCTTGCATTCCCTTTGTATAACAACCCAGTCTTGTATATGACAGCCCAGTCTTGCATTCCCTCTCTGTATAACAGCCAAATCTTGTATTCCCTCTCTGTATGACAACCCACTCTTGTGTTCCCTCTCTGTATAACAGCCCAGTCTTGCATTCCCTCTGTATAATGGCCCAGTCTCTTATTCCCTCTTTGTATAACAGCCCAGTCTTGTATTCTGTCTCTTATGACAGCCCATTCTTGTATTCCCTCTGTATTACAACCCAGTCTCATATTCCCTCAGTATTACAGCCCAGTCTCATATTCCCTCTCTATAACAGCTCAGTCTTGTATTCCCTCTGTGTATGACAACCCAGTCTCGTTTTCCCTTCTATATCACAAACCAGTTTTGTTTTCCCTCTCTGTAAAACAACCCAGTTTCATTTTCTCTCTTTGCATCACAACCCAGTCTCGTATTCCCTCTCAGCCGTATGACAGTCCAGTTTCATATTCCCACTGTATAACAGCCCAGTCTTGTATTCCCTCTCTGTATAATAACCCAGTCTTGTATTCCCTCTGTGTAACAGCCCAGTCTTGTATTCCCCCTCTGTATAACATCCAAGTCTTGTATTCCCTCTCTGTATAACAGCCCAGTCTTGCATTCCCTCTCTGTATAACATCCAAGTCTTGTATTCCCTCTCTGTATAACAGCCCAGTCTTGTATTCCAAACAGCCCAGTCTTGCATTCCCTCTCTGTACTACAACCCAGTCTCGTCTTCCCTCTCTGTGTAACAACCCAGTCTCGTATTCCCTCTCTGTATAACAGCCCAAGCCCAGTCTTGTATTCCCTCTCTGTATAACAGCCCAGTCTTGTATTCCCTCTGTGTAACACCCCAGTCTTGTATTCCCTCTCTGTATAACATCCAAGTCTTGTATTCCCTCTTGGTATGACAGCCCAGTCTTGTATTCCCTCTCTGTATAACAGCCCAGTCTCATATTCCCTCCATATAACAGCCCAGTCTTGTGTTCACTCTCTCTATGACAGCTCAATCTCTTATTCCCTCTCCGTATGACAGCCCAGTCTCCCATTTTCATGTTTTCTTGTAATGTTCAGTACCTAAGCATAATACAAACGTAAATTATCGGTGTAAATAGTTAGGCCTACATGTACACTGACATAGATTATTTGATGTTCACCAAAGAAGTTCATTTGTAAACATGTTATCTTTACAATTGTTCACGTAATGATGTGCCATTTTGTTTTCGTAAATTATTTTGTATTAAAGTCGATCTACATCATGACTGGCACTAATTATTAATAGCATACTGTGACCAAAGTGAAAATAATGCACACATACATCGTTGTATATACTTATATGATGTGTTTTTAGTATACTTGTGTGTGTGTGTATATATATATATATATATATATTATTAGGATTTAGATGTTTCTTTGCACTACTACACGTATATTTATATTCTACCTTTCACAGCATGCATCGTTGATTGTACATGTACATGTGAATTTAAAGTTCTCTGTCAAGTTGTCCCATGTCAAGTTGGTAATGATTGAAGGAAATAAACCTTCTGTAGTATGCACTATATTTAAGTATTGCCTAGGTTTATTGAAGTACTGCATATGTTTGGTTTGGTGTACAATTTGTGTTCACAGTTCAGAAATCACCTCCCAGTTTTGGTGGAAAGCTTTCAAGCTGTAATTCAGACCGTTTTTAAAACTGATGGCCACAAACGTTATCTGCTTTCCATGGCAGTTTGAAGGCGGCATAGTTTTTAATCCAGCAAGTTAGCTATAGCATGAAGCAGGACCTTCCAGGTTCACTTTCCATCAGATTTTCACGTTTTAGGGCAATAATCCAAGAACTATGGCAGCTTGAAAACAGAGTGGTCAGTAAGCACAGTTCACCACAATCAGAACTGAGTGTGTCCTCAGGATTTCGTCTCTACCCTTTGCCCATTCCAGTTGCCATTGATAAAATAGAGACGAGTGAGCTATCCATGGCATATACCTGCCCACACCATGACACTAGCACCACCATAATGTTCCCCAACACCGCACCATACATGGAGTCTGCCATCAGCGCGACACAGTTAGTACCGAGACTCATTGCTGAAGAGCACTGACCTCCACCGTGCATTAGTGTCCAGTGCACCTGAACATTGGCCCAAGCCAGTCAGATTTGAAACCAGGCTGCCTTGAGATCAAAGCCCCAATGTGGTCGGCGGGCTCAGGCGGTTTCAGACTGATGGGTTGTGCAGGCCAAGAGTTTCATCAGTAGTTTGTGTCGCTGGTTGGAGCTGATCTTGGGAGGGGCTGGAGTACGCAAAATAAATAATTTTAGGGAGCATGTTTCATGGAAGGTCATTTTAACATAGCATTTTTGGTTTGTGAGTTTCTATTTTTGTTGGGTGTATATTGACTTGGAGGTACAGTGATACATGACAATATATGGCTACTGTGGCAACCTCCAACGTTGTTATCTGTGGATTGCAAGACATGGTCTGACCAATGTTTACCAATCAAAAATGAAACTGTAGTAGTTCTACTCTGGACAAAAATTGGGTGCAGAGAAAAAGTGATGACTACTATTTACCTTCATGAAGAACAAGATCATTATGTAGAGATAGCAATTACACCCTGGTTTATTCTACACAAAGTAATGCCCTCAGAATATGCTGAAAAAAACACCTTGAAAACATGCGAAAAGGTTGAAGAATTACAGTTTGTGTAAAAGTGTGTTCACCTGGAAAAGCTCTGTCACCATTACACTGAATATGCAGAATGCCCTTGGTCAGCCCATGGGTTAGAGCCTTAATATTGAAGCACATGCATGTGGCCAGTAATCTGAATTTTGCAGACTGCACTCAAGTGATTAAATATCAATATACATACCAGTGCGTAATGCAAGGGATTTGGTAACGACCACTGAACATGTAAGTGAATCAAATAGCTGTGGTTTGCAATTTAGTAGAAAAATACTAAAAAGCAAACTGAAAAAAGAATAATCCGAAAAAAAGAATAATAGGATTACAGCTTTCAGCTGAAAGCCCAATTAATACATTTCAAAAACAGGATGTATGTTCTGATAGTAAGAGGGGACTGATTTTGAATGAAATAGATGTTTACACAATAATCAATAACTGTCTTATATGTTTTATTGCATAACAGTATTTTTTAAGGCACATCATACTTCACTTGTGAGGGTCAATGAATCAAATCTTTCATGTTCTACAGACAATAACAATACAAACATAAAGCTTAACCAATGGAAGACAGATGTGGCCACTCGCCTCCTAGAGCCACATACCCACAGGTCAAAAATACGAGAGTCAAGGTTAACAAAAACCACACAATTATTTAGAAAAAAATTTGTGTTTTTTTGTTAATCTTGATGGGTTTTATGACCAGACACAAGAGTCGAGAAATCAAAAATACAAGATTAGTGAAACTGTGCAATATATTATTGCTGATCTTGTGCAGTTTGTTAAAAAAACTGCATGCTTTTTCAGTTATTTTCAGGTAAATTTTAACAAACCATGTTATATTAGTAATAATATCTTTTTGGTAAAATCTCGACTCATGGGTATCAAAAGATGTGGCTCCAGAATGTAAATGGTACATCTGTCTTCCATAATAACCTCTATATACATGAAGAAATGAACAGCAGCAGTCCTAGGAACATCAGTCCACAAACACGCCATTCTCAACAACAACTTAACATCACAGAAAAAAGAAATTGTACAAAAAAGCTTAAAGTGAGTTAAGAAGCTCTGTTAAGCAAAGCCAGTGAGTAATTTACTGGTGAAAAAAACCATCGTTGAGTTATATGAGAATCTACATCAGGAAGAAGCAATTCCATGTCTTCACCAAATCCCAACACGCACTGATCACCTGGTTAAAGCTGCATTAACACTGTGCAACTTGTCGTATTAACTAGTCGATCAAAATAAGACCAACCCTATATTTGCTATAATATACCCTAATTCTTCTAAAACTTGGGACAGATATTAGTAGTGTTGAAAGTAGAATATCACATTTCTTTACCAGCCTTTTGGAAAAGTAAAGATATGGGTGTGTTGTTCATTAGATGGTCTAATGACCATGTGAGAAAAAGAAACTCAATATTCCTGCCAGAATATATTTGCTAAAATGAGCAGATCAGATGTCCCCAAATTTAGAAGAAATAGGGTAGTAAAAGATACCTTGTTTTTCTTCAACAAACCAAATTTGATGGGTTAATATTATACAAATATTACACTGTGTTAACACAGCTTTAGAGGTCATGAAATCAAATTCTGTACACAAAATAATTGCAGGACTGTACTAAATTGTACATTATACATGTAACATTCTGCTACAGCAGAGAATCAACACGACAACACTGTTCACATAACTGTAGATTTCAATAAATATATGTACACACACAAGGATTAATACATATACCAGGAGCCTTCCTGATGTTACATTCATTGTTAAGGGACAGAACCAAGCGTGTTACAGGTCACAGTGATTTATTTAATTATGATTGGTGTTCAGCACTATACATAACAACTTTTCACTTTCAACATAAAGAGATTACTACTAATGATGAACCAGTCAAGCACACATCAGAACTTTATACATGTACATTTAATAGAGTATGATTGATGGCAATACAGATAAATAGCCTTGTAGTCAAATTCACAGCACTAAAGAATTTCATTACACTTGTGCCACACTTGCAAGTCAGTCAATGGCTTTGAACAATCAATCATCAAATTCGTCAAACTCATCAATTACTATCTCCTCATCTTCTGCTGGTACTTTGACTGTGGACTGACTGTTGGATATGATGGTATCACTGCTGTCCTCGTTGTGACAGACCACACTTGGCATAGACACCTTGGGAGCTGAGAGACAGGAAAATCCATCCTCATTTTCCTCTTGTATCTCAGTACCTTCCTTATCGTCCAGCTTAACTAGACCTTTCATCTCGGCAAACCTGCAAATCTCCTGTAGAAAGGCGATCTGCCGAGGGTTGTGCAGGGTGATGTTAATCAGGGAAATGTACGGCAAGGTTTCTGCGAAAAGAACCTCTGGTGTGCACCAATGTGCCTGGAACAAAGCCTTGCCAGCATCGGTTGTATCACGAGTCTTTCTGGTAGATGCATACAGTTGTGGCTTGTGCAGGGGCTTCCAGCCTCTCCCAGACCCACTTGGAGGACCAGCACAGTTAGAGTGCATCAGACCTCTCACTGCCACAGAGGAGGCATAGGCGTCCATGAGGCGTTTGGCAGCCCACTGTGATGTCAGAAAGTCAGCAATGCTGAAGTACTCGCTAGCTCGCTCCACATCCTCAATGGTGGAGAAAAACTCAAGGTAGTTCTGGTGTAAATATGCATTAAAGAAGTCACCTGAGATGTGACACCTGTCGATGACGTCCTCGGCATTTACCTGCAATGGCGTTCTATTGTGATGGCTCAAGTGTGACGGTAGTAGGGTCAGACTTTGTGTGGAGTCCTCAGGGTCGCGTTTAGCATACAACACCCTGCCTAGAGCGCGGAACAGGAAGAGAGAGGAATCCCTGAAGCCCAGAGCCCCTTCTTTTCCTTCCCCGCAGCCAGAATCTGTTTTGCTTTTGGACAAACCTTTACCTCTTTGTGTTTGGCCTTTCTTGACTGTTCCTTTAGTAACTTTCACTTGTCCCTTCACAATCTCCCCTTTCCCTTTCAGTGAAGCAAACTGAAGGGCATTCACAGCACCCCTTATATCACCTGCACAAGACATTGCAATGGACTCTACTACTGTAGCTGTAGGTTTGGTGAATGTATTGCTTTTTCCAGGCTGACTATCTTCCGAATTCGCAATACGAGTCAGAAGCTTCGTCAGCAAAGTCATTGCCACAGGATTAAAGCTGATGTTGCTAATGTTTAACTCAGCCTGTATACTGGGTGGAAACAGCAGCCTTTCATTAGACTGACCACTAGCACTGTCGCTGACAACAAACACCAGAGGGCACTTTCCTTGCTGTTTGTATTTCCGTAACACATCATGAAAGCTTTGCGGGTCCTTGAAGAAAAAGTTTGGAAAGTCTTCGATGATAACAACTTTTCCTGAGGAGCTACTTCCTCCGAATATCTGCAAGGTCTGATATTTGTTTGCTCTGAGAAGGAAGTCTTGAAAAACCTTGACTTGAGACTCACTGTCTGAAAGCTTCTTCCCAGTGAAACTGTCGACAGTCCAGTCTTCCCTGCTCCGGCCGCTATTGGTTGGGTTAATCCATTCCTGTATGTCCAGTCCCATCTCTCTGGCCAGCACTTTCAGCGTTGCTGTCTTTCCACAACCTGCTGGTCCAGTTAGTAACAGCAATGGGCATGCCCTGCCAGCTTTCTTCTGGTAATTCTGAAACCACATCTCTACTTCACCCACTTTCTTGGGATGAACAGCCAGATCAGCTTTAGTCTGGGGACAGTACTTTTCTGACCACAATGCTTCAGCACTGACAACTGTTCTCTTTTGCACAGATCGTCCAAGATGGCCTTTGGCACCTCCACTGCCCAGTGAACGACATGGTTGTGTTCGAGATGTGGCAGAAGGAAATGAGCCCGCAAAGCTTGTATTTGACAGTTTTGCCTGCTTAGTTTTGACAGCTTTCTGTGAGCCTGAATCCATAAAGTCATCAAAGCTGTCAAAGGATGGAGCTACCCACTGTGCTGGTTTCTTCATTGTTCCCTTGCTTACTTGTGACGTTGGACGATTACTTGTGAACTTTTTTGTACTGGGACAGTGCAAACCCACAAAGAGAATATCATCATCATCGTCGTCATCATCAAGATCTTGCCATTCTGTAACAGAAACAAATAAAAGGCTACTGGTCAAAATGTACAGATCTATGTTCAAATGTCCTAACCACGTCTGTTAAAACAAAATAACTTCTACAGGTGAGTTCACATGACACAGGTACTCCAGGTGAAAACAAAGCCAGTTTTTAAATGAAAATTATACCCTTTAGATAAGAAATTCTTTCGGGAAAAGTAATCAGAATGTGCCTAGCCTTCACATGTAATAGTTTCAGTGTTCTGTAGTACTTTCAACTTTAGGAATCGGCAAAAATCAGCGTATCACCTCCTGCTCCTTGCCTGGAACCTATGTGCTTGAAACTATAAATTTGTCCTGCAACTTCTGGATGGATTAAAATAACAAATGCCTCTTGAAGTTTCATAAACTTTAGATTATGAACTGAAAGCACATATTATGCAGGAAAAAAGAAAAACATTCTTGATTTTGCCCCGTTACGTATGGACTGATGAAGCCGGACGGTAGAGAGCATTCAAGTGCAGAACAACTCCCAAGAATGATGAGATATTTTACTTTTCGCTAATGTGTGAAAAACAAATCGTTGTTGTTGTTTTATTTTAATCAGTTAATGTCATAGGGCACTCATGAGAAAGAAATAGCATCATCTCAACAAAAATGTGTAGTGAAATATATTCAAGAAATAAGAATTGTTTCTAATCTAAAATCAAATGGCTCTGGAGAAGCCACTTGTTAAGGCATTAATCTGGCAAAGTCGCCAAGGTAATTCTGATCAATTTTACCCGATTTTGTAGACGCCGCCATTTTGTTTCACCGTAGTCATGTGTTTCGACTCGTACATTTACAAGAACCTGATTCATCTTATTCCCATGTGCTCCTCGGAGGTGACATACATAGTACACCATGCTATAACATGGGATCATGGGACTCCAAAGGGAGTGAGTCGGACTGTGGTACTGGATAGAAACAGGTGTCAAGATGGTGGTAAGATCAATGTGCAGGTTCAACTATTATATGTTTGCATGGCTTTAGATCTGGTTTAGTGACATGATATTGCATATATTTACAATAATCTGCATGAGATGCTGCTAGTTTAGCTGTGACATCCTTGCCACAGCAGTGTGTAGTTCAGTTGACCTAACGGCCTACATGATCATGTACATTTACATGTGTGTGGACATTCTTCATACTGTAGCAATATGTCTTATAAGATGGTAACAGAGTACATGTATTTTTCGAAAGTTAGCCTTTATTGGAACATGTGAAGGTTGTGGTCCTGACGGCGCCTTCCAATATTATTTTGAAGCCAGTACTGTATAGTGACTTCAAAATAATATTGAAGCAAAGCCAAAAGGTGCCGGCATGCAGCACTGTGAAGGGTTAAGCCCGAGTCATGGAAATTCTTCACATTGGGTGACACACATTGAAACATGCATTTTAGGCATCTAGTAAGTACACTCAGGATTAGGTGGAAGGTGGGAGCTCCCGAAAGCTTACGTGGCTACAAGGCGTGATTTACCTCTCCCTGCTCATGACACTATTGAGCCAACGGACCCGACTATGCAAGATGATTATACTGTAGTAGCAACTATAGTAAAATCACACCTTTTAGTGACGTTAATTTGCGAGAACCCCCATCTTTCATGCCTTTCATGCTGGTGTGAAGATGCAGTAAATGCATGTTCCTTACTGTCAAACAAACACATTTGGAACTTTTTCACTCCGTAACTCTCACAATTCACGCTGCAAAATATCATTTGTTATGGTACCAGATTGGCTGCCGTCATGTCAATATCAGGTCATAAAGGAACACTACCTGTTATGTTCAAGTAACCGTCTGAAAAGTATCCACTGCATCTCATCTTCTACTAAAGATAAATGTATTAAATGAAGGGAAAATCCCCCATCGGATATAGTGAATGAAAGATCCACACAGAACACATTATGGTATTATAACAGGATAGATGATGTTATGGTAAATGACACAAAGTTTACGTGGAAGTCATGTCGCAGCATTATCTTTTGATTCGTTAATGTTGTCAGAGACCTCGTTATGCAAAAAATATGCGTACACATGTATTTCACCTACAAATGGATTTCACTGAGAAATATCTGTCAACAACCTCTCATATAATATGAATGATGTATGTCACTCTACGTGCACATTGTTTCGTTACCATTAAAACTGTCCTCTTGTTGCAGAAGAGTTACTTTTCCCATGTTTTGAAATCGCAGACCTCTCATTAAACACAGAAAACATACTCCGAAAACTACATGTACCTTAATTAACCTTGACTTCTTTTCTGTATCACCATGTGCAAGTCTGGCATATCGGGAGTCGGACTGGCTCTGACACAATAGGAGTTCGCACAACAGTGAGATTGGCTATGTATCAAATAAAGTGTATGTTTTGATTATGATTACCGATATGCAAAGCTGCCCAGGTGTGATTTATGTGTCACCAGCCACAGGAAAGATTATTTTTTTGTAAAGTTGTCGCTTTAAATGCAGTTTGACATGATCTGCTGGCAATTTGCAAGTAAGGATTCGTGGGGTGTGAAAGTCTGTTTTACTTTTGTACATAAAGAGCTCTGCATTTTCAGGGATATTTGACGTCACTCCACATTTGCAAAGGTATTAAGTAGTCGTTCTTCTTCTCCAGAGAGTTTTCTCTCAAATCCCCGTTCATCATAAAATGGCGATCGTAAAAAAATTGTGGTGCACCTTTTTGTGAAGTAAGCCTATGTGTACTAAATTCATTATGAGGAAAACATGAACCATTGGTGGTAGGAGCATAGACCGACTGCTCAGTGAAGCGTGAGCTTGTGTATTACATTCTTGAAATGTCCATATAATCCCCTGACCACCCCCGATTCTTTCCCATGGCACCCAGTCAGTAGGAACCACAGTCAGTGCAGTGAATCATGGGATGCACTTTCCAAGTCTTAGGGCGAAACTTTAGGTCATTTACTGTAGTCCAGATTTCGAGGAAAATTGAACATCAGCTTGAAATGGCAGTTCCTCAACTTGAAATGAGACCTGAAGTAATTTCATATATGATTTCAGGCTAATTTGTGATAGATTTTGTGTATTTCTGATGATCCTTTGTGTGTTTCAGGTAGAAATCCTTGATGCAAAATCCCAGAAGCCGCTGGCAACACTGACTTCTGTGAGTTAAATTTTCAAGATATGGAAATAAGAAAAATTATGCGTTAGCATGCATGAGTGAAAACACCACTGAAAATTTTATCCAATGTAATTGGAAAATCAGTTGAATGTTTCAGTACTATGATGAGTTTTTTCCCCACTTTTTGTGTCATTGACTATTATAACCTATTTTTTCCCTTTCACACACTAGTGATAAAATTGCTTGTTAATACACATGAGCAGACATCACACTGGTAACCATGAGACACACACGTGGATTTAGCCGAAATTTGTAATCACATTTCAAAATTTCCTCCTATTTACCCTATCTCTTCCATGTTAACTTTTTGAGAATCACCCCATTGGCTAAACCTCTGCTGTAAGAAGAATTCTGCCAAAAGTGAAAATAGTTCAATGAACTTAACATCACTGGAATCTAACAATTTTCTGTCACTTTAATTTAATTCACTCCTTAAACTAGATTCATGCTAGTATAAATTTTATGAAATGTTGATGAACTTGTTAAAGTGCTCAGTTGCTTGTTGTAGTTAGCAGCTAATCATAGTGGATATACATAATGATGATTTCTAATGTTTCATAATTTTAGTAGAAAGATCTGAATATTTGAATATTTTAATTCCTTGATGCATCATTCAAATCTCTTTTGTATGGACAGGTCACACCAGCTTCTACCATTTTAGATGTCAAAAAGGAATATAGAAAAATAAGTAAGTTTAGATTTTTGTTGGTGATCAAAAAAAAATGATCAACAACGTTCATGTGGCCATTTCCTGAATCGTTGAAGACCACTTGTTGTAAAATCTATACAATACCTGTTGCAAAGTTCATCAGTGACTTGTCAAAACAGATTGTGTACGTAAAAAAGTCTATCACCTTGTGTACTGTAGCTTCTCTATAATTCCTCCGGCCGTAAGTGGGAAGGTCTGCAGCAACCTGTGGATGGTCCTGGGTTTCCCCAGGGCTCTGCCTGGTTTCCTCCCACCATAATGCAGGCCGCTGTCGTGTAAGTGAAATATTCTTGGGTACGGCGTAAAACACCAGTCAAATAAATGAATAAATAAATGTCTATAATTCCGAATGTATTTTTGGCTCGGCTGTACAAAGTATCTAAGTAGGCTTATGTCATACCTCAATTGTCAGCATCCAGTAACAGTGAAAGCAATGTTAAGGATGGTTTCCTAAACTGTACAGCATGTGTTGAGCTCAGATATTGCATACATGCAGATGACAATAATACGAGAGGGATATGCCCTATGTGCATAATTAATTACAGTAACTTGCAAACTCCACACCTTAGCCTCAAGGTTGTGCATTACAGTCAGTGCTAAGTTAAATGTTAAGGTTTTGAACTCCGGTTTGGATGTATGGAGAGCACAATCACCTTGAGTGGGATGTTCAGTCATGTGCGTATTAATTACTGCAAATTACAAAATTCACAAAAACAAAACACCAGTGTGGTTTTAGCAGGGTGTATTTTTTTCTTTTTACCAATAAAAAAAATTTGTGCAATACATGGATTTTTGGTCTTTTTGGTTTGCTAGAGCCACTTAGGTGTATGTATTCATATTTGACTTATCATTTGACAATAGACAATGTACAAAAAGTATGAACTGTCACATTGACCTATTTTATATTGAATGGAGTGATTGGCATTATATTGTTTTCGTATTACTCGTGGAGAATAGAGCACGTTTTAAATGCGTCAACAGAAAACAGCTATCAGGTGAATAAACTAAAAAGAAAAAGGTGTTCAAGTAATTGCATCTTGATAAGAAGGAAAAATTATAAACTTCCCTACTGTAGAGTGCAGTTTTAGAGGCAAGTAATCGTCATAATATATTACCTTTGATGAAATTTATGTCCTTGACCATAGCAATCTTAAATGACTACATGAATACATTACAGATCAATTTAACCTTTTCTGGTACCAGAATTCCAGCCCAATGTTCCTTCAGCACATGGTTTTTCTGCTGCAGGTCTTTCTATACGGTGAATGTATTTATACATGTAATTGGAATAGTTAGCTAAAGTGACGTGTATAATTGAGAAGTGCTGTAATTTGGTGTCTTTTTTTTCTTTGAAATATTGCTGAAATAGCAAATTCATTTATTCATTCTCTCATTTCAGAAACGAGCCTTTATCCTGAGAGGCAAAGTTATCGTTTGGAACCACGTAGGTGTCTAGAAAAAGTATCGTTTTATGTCGTGTGAAATTGAAAGTAAGAGCTTCCACTCTGTCATCACTAGCTTGCTTTCAAATTCATGTACCCTATTTGCTCAACCTTTTCACATA
Organism: Liolophura sinensis; assembly: GCF_032854445.1. Lineage (NCBI taxonomy): Eukaryota > Metazoa > Mollusca > Polyplacophora > Chitonida > Chitonidae > Liolophura > Liolophura sinensis. The sequence continues at coordinate 6,545,397 of NC_088301.1, forward strand.
TGAAAGAGCATCTTTCAGTGCAATTTATGCACCTTTTGAATTTGATTTTGGAGACAGAACCACATTGGTTTGGTCGACCAATTTCAGGGCTTCACAGTAACTTTAGAAGGCTACGCAGAATAATGCCCTCAGAATGTGCTTGAATCATCATGCAATCACGCGAAAAAGGTGAAGAATTACAGTAGCTATAGTTCCACAATGGGAGTGGTGTTTAGATGGAGATTGGATGATCATTTAGATTAGATTTCAGTTTTTACATTTTTACTGATCGTTATTTGTATTGAATCAGAAGAAACAGCCTCATTCAAAATTCATCGCATTGTTTGAAAACACTTTCAGGTGGACGTAGCTTGAAAGATGAGGATACTCTATCGAGCCTTGGGTTAGGCGCTAAAGGTGTTCTCTATTTCAAGGATCTGGGACCTCAAGTAGGATGGACCACTGTAAGTAGAATACCTACCCATCAAAAGGGTAGGATTTAGACAATTAAACACATTGAAATAAGTTTTGTTTTTAGATGCATGTATTTTGACTTGTAAAGTTCATGCTGTTTTTACATTTGCATATAGATGTTTTATTTATTTATTTGATGGCTGTTTTATGCCATACTGTGGCCTTCGTGGCAAATGGGGTTAGCATACCAACGCGGCGCATTGACGCAGGGGCGCCGTGAGTTCAAGTCCAGCTCATGTTGACTTCCTTTCTGGCAGTACCTGCAGATGGTTTCCTCATACCATAATGTTGGCTGCCGTTGCATAAGTGAAATATTCTTGAGTATGTCGTAAAACACCAAGCAAATAAATAAATAAATTAATTACGCCGTGCTCAAGAATATTTCACTTTACATACGACGACGGCCAGCATTTTGGTGGAAGGAAACTGGTTAGGGCCCTGAGGAAATACATGACCATCCACAGGTTGCTGGCAGACCTTCCCACGTACGGCGGGAGAGGAAGCCAGCATGATTTGGACTTGAACTTACAGTGACAGCATTGGTGAGAGGCTCCTGGATCGTTGCGCTGGGCTGACCCACTAACCACCTTGACCTCAAAGGCCTTCTGCCTACATATTTATAGGCCAAGTAGATTTAGAGGAGAAGCCTTGACCACATTCTTCATGATTTCTACAAGTCCATTGTGGCTATGCACCAAACCACAAGACCAAATATGATTTCCAAGGTGAAATGCACAACTCGACATCACTTCAAAATATATCTGGCATTTTGTGGACATATTTTGGTTTGATTGTCAGTAACCAAAGTGAGACGGAATATGTATTAAGATCCGTGTGTGTGGATCTGTTACAACTGACATGGGAAAACACTACGCCGTAGGGATTTAGAGTGAGAAGATATTTTTGATCTGAATTAAACTGGCAGTGTCTGAGGTTAATATCAAAAATGCAGAGCCACTGTCACACTTGGAGTCTGGCTTTAACCTTAAGCATAGGCACACTATTGATAATTTGGACTCCAGTGATAAACCATTAGAGAAGAAAAATAAATATGAACAATTGTTTATATTCGCAGGTATTTCTGACAGAGTATGCGGGTCCGCTGTTGATCTATCCAATCTTTTATATCCGACCCTCCTGTATCTACGGGGCTGGAGCTACCTCAGAGCCATATGCTAAAGCTGTACAGTAAGTCCTAATAAATGGTAATATTATCACTGTGTTTGTGTGAACAGTTGCAATAAAAGTGTAACTGAACTCCTTGTACTTCTATACCTTTTCTGTATATGTTGTAGCAAGATATTGTGTATGGTATAAATATTGTGTTCAAGCATAAAGTCTTATGGACTATGTACTGGATTTGACCCACCAGGTATTACACACCCACAGGTATGTCGTTCTGACATCATTGGAAACTGTTGAATGCTTGGCCTTCCTTGTCAAATCCCTCGAATACTATGCATTCTCTGGATTTGACTCAGTGTGAAACAAGGTTCAGCGGTATCAGGTTTGACAGTAAACACCGCTACAGAGGTGATAAACCCTTAAACGCACACGGTGTCATTCCTGGAATGACTGACTTGCTCAACATCATATCTGTCTCATTCATCATCACATTAGGAATTAATTTTTACATCACATCAGGAAAAGGAGTTTCTTTGTGAGATTTTTTCACCTGTACATGTTAAAAAAGTGTTGTTTATTGTAAATCTTTTTGAACCTTGGCATTCGCTCTATTCCATTAGGTATCCTTCATATCATTTTTATGCCTGGTTTCTCTTGGATCTGAAACAGCACTTTAACCTGATGCCCCTGTACCAAGTTTTCTTTAATGCATGAATGCGAACTAGGGGGTGGTCTGCAGGTTAGAGGCGTTTGCCTTTCAATCACTAGGACGAGCAAAGGTAGGGAATTGCTTCTGTGGCCTTTGTGACATTAAGCGGTTAACCTGCAGTCCTGCATTCATTGAAAAACATGTCTTCCAGTTGTCGTGTGTGAAAATCTGTACTTCTCATATGAGAAAGATTGTCAGTAACTTGCCGAAGGTCATTTGATTTCTCCAAGCAAATGTGTTTCCTCCACGCATACAACTCTAAAAGGTTTTGAGTGTGGAGTTAAAAAACAATCAAATAGATAACTAACAGTCTGTAATTATTGTCGTTGTTGTTTCAGTATTGCTTTAGCCTGCTGGACATTCCATTATGCTAAGAGATTACTGGAGACTGTGTTTGTCCATCGCTTCTCCCATGCCACCATGCCCATAATGAACATATTCAAGGTATGTGACTGAATAGGGGAGTTTCAAGACAGAACTGTTGTGTCATCAAAGGTAAATACAGTCCTGCTGTGTCATATGAATGATGAAAAATGTTAGGTAAACTTTGTTGACATTAATTTACTGATCACCTGTCTCACCCTTTTCCAGAGGCACAAATAATACCCCTTTCCTTTAGGAACTTCTCAAGTTCACAAACATTCAGATTCTCAATCTTCTCTATCATTCCTTCACTCTGAATTACTTTTTATACCACTTCTTTCAGATGCCCATGTTATGGTGAGTGTGATAAAAAATAGTTGCCCAACATTTTTGACAGGTCACATGATATTGTTGGACTTTTTCTACCTTCAGCTATAAAAGAGGTTGAAACTCCCCTACTCTTTTACCTGGTTAAGCTGTGCATTTCCACAGAGCTAAGTATGTTAGGATGTAATGATTTTTCTTCACCGTTATCTCAAAAAACCAAGTCTAGTAAACGAGGTAGTGGTGGAAATGCAACCCCAGAAGAGTGCCTTTTAGGGATCCCGTTACATCCACTGCTCTTGGTGCCTTGATGAAAATATGTGGTTGACATCACATACAAAGTTTGTTAGGACCCGTTCTGGCTAATAGTTAAAGTGCTGGCTGCCCACAACTGCAAGGGCCTTGAATCCATTTATGTTTTGTAAGGTGTCTTAGGGCAAAGACCTGTCGTTTAATCTGTTTGAACTGTTTGGACAGTCTGGTTTCCTCCACTCATAAAACAAGGCATTAAGTGCTTATTAAATAATCTTTGTTCGAGATCAATTGCCTTCAAGCAAACAAACAACATACCAGGCAGATGGAGCCCATTTTTGTGTGAAACCAGGCACATTGCATTGTCTGTTGCCAGTTTGTCAGTTGCTCGCCATTGACAGTTGATGTACCAAAAACACTCTGGTTTCCTCTACCCAAGACACTGACTGCCAGGGTGCAGGTGAAGTATTCTTCAGTAGAGGGCAAAACACAAATCAGGGCAATCAGAATGTTTACAAATCAGGGAAATTAGATATAATCATGAGCTGGATCATATGGAAAAAAAAAGAGAGAAAGACTTCTGTTTGATTTTTTGTTTATTGTAGTTTAATGCCTCAACTGTAAATAAGTTTGCCATGGAATGAAATATATGCAATATTAAGTAAAGCTCAGAATGTGTTTGAAATGAATTTCGAATTTCAGAATTCCTTGTATTACTGGGGCTTCACAGCCTTTGTCTCTTACTTCATCAACCATCCTCTGTATACCCCTCCAGGTATGTCGCTCTTTAAATAACCCTGATTTTTTGTGCCAGTTTGCAATGTTACTAATACGAAGACAGTATTGTTTTTTATAGCTCTTCCAGTTAAATATAAACATGGGTTTTCATTCTCTTTGTTCTCTTATATTAAGACCAAAGTTTTACAGAAAAAAGTTAACTAATCATTTTCAAGTCTGCATACTGTCACACTTATTTGGAGATGTGTTAAAATAATAAGGATTGTTTGAAATGTGGTTTACAACGTCTGTGAACTTACAATTGTAATAAGAACTTTGAATGAGCTAAAACAATATACAATTTTCAGCATACGGCAATGTTCAGCTTTACGGAGGACTAGCTTTGTTTGTGGTAAGTTAATAGGCCGTTGAGATGTTTTTACAACTTGCTGTGAAGTAACTTGAAGCATGGGTGCCTCTTACTGTAAATACTGCTCTGTCACTGCATTAATATAATTTGCTTTAAAATTGAACTGTAATGATTTTTTTGATCTGAAAGTTATCATTTGGAGTAAATACATAGATGTTTCTGTAATTTGCTAAAAATGCCATGGCTTGTTCTCCTTATATTTTGGAGTGTCATGATGTGAATATGGCCCTGGTTCATTGACCACAAAAACTGCTACAATGGGATGACAGGGATCACCAATTACAACCAGACATTCTAAGAACAAAGACACCAAGTGATGAAAATTTTTTGCACAACATTACATTAGACAACTGTAAAGGCTAATATTTGAAATACTTAATGAATTATTTTCACAAAGAAAAGTTCCACAAGCACTGGCTGCCATTTTCACAGTGTGACATCCTAGTGTTTTGGAAGTTGTGACTCCATACTGTCGCAAGACACATGAGACATACCCATAATCTTCAACCTTTTCGCATATGAAAGAGCAACTTTCATTGCAAATTATGCACATTTTGAATTTTATTTTGGAGACAAACTACATTGAATAGATTGACCAATTTCAGGGCTTCACAAAATGTATAAGTTTATCAGTCCACACAGAATAATGCCTTCAGAATATGCTTGAATAAAAACCTTGCAAACATGCGAAAAGGTTGAAGAATTACAGTGGTGGTGGCACTAGTCTCCACTGCTGAACATTGAAACGATACGATACATTAGGGCAACTAGATCCTGTTGGGACCTCTGTTGGGAGTGAATGAAGCATACCCAAGCTTCAGCAGCTGTGAAACTCATCTTTTTGTTAAGTTCCTAGTAATGTACATCTAGTCTTCAAGAGTTGTATTGGCTGTTCTCCTTTTGTTTCCCCAGGTTGCTGAATTGGGTAATCTCTCTATCCACATCGCTCTGAAGAATTTACGACCCCCAGGCATGTTTAGCGTCAACCATTTAACAAATAAAGCATATTGACAATAATTAGTTTCTGTTCTAATTGGTGATGTGATGATATAAATGCAATATTATGTAAATTGATAGAACTACATAATTACCAAATTAAGTTACAATGGTAAGTAAGCATAAACACACACATTAGCACAAAGTATTGTTATTGTTAGATGCTGTTTGTGCGCCTACAAACTTAACAAAAGGCTTCTTTAATTATGATAGAGATGATTAGTTAATGTTTAAAATCAAGACGCTCCAGGGTTTTTTAATTGTGTGATTGTGGTGTTGAATAGAATGGCTTTCTTGTTTTCTTAGGATACACACGTGAGAAAGAAGGTTGGACAATTTAAGAAATTGTATATAACACAAAGCTTAAATGCTCTTTCTTTTATATCCTCAGGAACCAAACTGCGCCGCATTCTGAACCCCACTAGCAACCCTCTAACCTGCCTAGCCAGCCTGGTCTCCTGTCCTAACTACACGTACGAGGCTCTGGCCTGGATTGGCTTCAGTGTACTCTCACAATCACTTCCAGGTGAGTCTCCTCTAAGCCCTCATCCCTAGGTCTCTGTTTAGCTGTCAGTTTCCTTTGATCACATATCTGATTCGTAATTACCACAGTACTACTCATGACCTGATTCGTAATTACCGCGTCTCCTTAGATCTGATCATAGATATAAGAGCACTCCCTAGGTCTGATTGGTAATTACTGCGTCTCCTCAGACCTGATGACAGATACTACAGCACTTCCTAAGTCTGATTCGTAATTACTGCGTCTCCTTAGATCTGATCATAGATATAAGAGCACTCCCTAGGTCTGATTGGTAATTACTGCGTCTCCTCAGACCTGATGACAGATACTACAGCACTCCCTAAGTCTGATTTGTAATTACTGCGTCTCCTTAGATCTGATCATAGATATAAGAGCACTCCCTAGGTCTGATTGGTAATTACTGCATCTCCTCAGAATTGATGACAGATACTACAGCACTAGCTAAGTCTGATTCGTGATTACCTTTGTGCCCCTTATACCTGATTATTGGTACTACTGCACTCCCTAGGTCTGATTCGTAATTACCTCTGTGCTCCTTAGATCTGATTATTGATACTACTGCACTCCCTAGGTCTGATTTGTAATTACCTCTATGCTCCTTAGATCTGATTATTGATACTACTGCACTCCCTAGGTCTGATTCGTGATTACCTTTGTGCCCCTGATACCTGATTATTGATACTACTGCACTCCCTAGATCTGATTTGTAATTACCTCTGTGCCCCTTAGATCTGATTATTGATACTACTGCACCCCCTAGGTCTGATTTGTAATTACCTCTGTGCTCCTTAGATCTGATTATTGATACTACTGCACTCCCTAGGTCTGATTTGTAATTACCTCTGTGCTCCTTAGATCTGATTATTGATACTACTGCACTCCCTAGGTCTGACTTGAGGTTGTACCAGGTATTCTGTCTGAAAAAATCATTACCAGGGATCTGTATTAACTCGTCGTCGTTTCTGTGTTATAGCGGCCTTATTCACGGCAGCGGGATTCTACCAGATGTCAATATGGGCTCTGGGCAAACTGCGCAATTACAGGCGAGAGTTCAAGGAGTACCCGCGCAGCAGGAAGGCCATATTACCCTTCATTTTATAAGACGTTCTCATACGTGAAAGGCTTGTGTGCTCATAACATGTACATCAAGATGTATGCTGTAATGTGTAGGTTGATTTCAAGTTTGTACACTCAGATTTGTGTAGAGATCAACTAAAATCTTTTTTTAATAGTTTAATAAATAGGTACACTGGTCTAGTGCTTTTGTGTGAAATGAATTATGTTTTATATGCTTAAGTCTTAAGTCTTTTGTCTTCACAAGTACACAAGTAAGACCCATTAACGTTCTGATTGCAGTAAGTCCTGTAAAAAATAGACTTATATTAATGGTATAAAAAATATGCTCTTAAATACCCGCCATAACAGTAATTAAGTATCAAAGTTTCTATTATATTAATAGAAGTTATATTAATGGTATAAAAAATATGCTCTTAAATACCCGCCATAAGAGTAATCAAGCATCAAAAAAAACTGCCCACCAGCACTGCCTGCAGGATTGCATTTTTGTTCCTTCAACATTTTTAACTGATCATGTGTTACATTGTTGTAAGAATGTTTTCATTTTTACTGCTTATTTTTTTTTTTACACCTGTGCTGTCAGAAAGAACATGTTTGTTTGTTTTATGAATAGGGGAATACATTTTATGGTAGAAATGGTAAAATTATGAAACAAATGCCAAATAAGCTAGCTCAATATTCATGGGCAAAGCATAATGAATAACCGTGAAAATCTTAATTTGTTTGTACATGTTTGTAGATTCATGTCCAGTTTTCATACTAGACCGAAGTATACAGAAACATTATGTCCACTTGTCATAATACCTTAATTCCTCAACCTTTTTCGCATAAAAAAGAACAACTTTAAGGGCAATTTATGCACATTTACAATTTGATTTTGGAGACAAAACTACTTTGCTTGGATTGGCCAATTTTAGGGCTTCATGAAAGTATAATTTTAACAGCCTACACGGAACAAGGCCTTCAGAATATGCTTAAATAAACACCTTGCAAACATGCGAAAAGGTTGAAGAATTATTACAGTAGAGGAATAAGAAACAGTATTACCACTACATTGGAGAATGATTGCTCTGTCTTATGTGTCAGCTGAACATTTTCTAGTTATGACTGGTAGTCAGGAAACATACAAGGTTTTCATGGTGACATTTGGGATTTGAATTTTCTTTTTATGCTATACATACATGTACTTTGTGAATTGTGTGATTAAATGGAAATCTAAATATTTGCATCTTTATGTTGTGTTGCTATATGTCCTCTAGTTCTTGTGAAGTGGATGGTCAAGTAATCAGTATTGGTCATTTGATATGACCCAATCTCAGTTCAAAATCAATCTTGCTTAGAACAGATCCTCATATAGTGGGAGTGAAAGTCATGCAGGAGAAATCACACTTTAGAGTAAGATTTGTTTGTTATCTGACTCTGATCAGTCCTCTCAATTCAAAGAAAATTGAGGCAGAGAAGCAGGATTTTGCATGACATGAACTGCGGCCTAAACATTGTGGTGTTTTTTTGAGGACCGTGCTTGGTTTTCATGAACGAGACTGCCATTGTATAAGTGAAATATTCACAGGTGAAGGTGTTACAGCAAAATCAATCCAAAACTGCTATAGGCACCAGCAGTCTTGTTCAACGAACCAAGTCTTCATTTTTTCCTCCACCCGTAAAACGGCCACCATTTAATCACCTAGGGTCCATGACCACAGTATTCTGAATCAAGTCGGCATTTGCTTGGTAACTGAAACTGTGCTGTGAAATGTTAAGCCATGTAATGCCAAGCAGATATCTGGAATATCAGTTTCCCCACACACTTGTTTTTAGAATTTAAGCACAAATCGGTGTCATGTGACAGAACAAAGCGCCACAACATTGGTCAGAATTTACCATTTTGTCCATGTTCACCTGACATTTCCATTAACGCTGGTTGATGTAAATGGCAACAATCCCACAAGTGTTTCACATGGGTGGAATAAATCTCTTTCTGGCTCATTTGTGCCTTTTGCCGAAAAATAAACAAGCTAAATCTTCAGATCCAGTTTTCTAGCACAGTCGTTCCCGGCACATAAGATCTGGAAATCCCATTTTCGACAACAAGTGTTGTCTTTGAGCATTGGGCTTTAGGGGTCTGTCTGGTTTTCTCTCATCATTCTTGTTAATGTAATAATCATGAGCATGATATTGTCAAACAATAATCAAGGTACTGTGTACAAGTAGAACCACCACATCTTCTCAATTGATGCAGCACTATAACTGATAATCTTTATGGAATTGTTGAAGACAATGTAGGCCGTCTCTTCTGTAAAAACTGTAGGACCATGCTTTCACATAAGTTTGTCGGGACTAACATAACAAAAGGAAAAGATGTCTCCAGTTTATAGTTTTTCTTTATTACCATATAAATGGAAACAATATCACAGTTGCTGAAAACAGTTTGTCTAACACATCCATAACAAACAACAGAGTTTGGTGCTTGAATACGTACAATCTTTATACAAACATCCTTTTGTCCATAGTTGTTATTTGCATGCAGCAATCTCTAAACAGACATGAAGGTGAATAAAGCCTACTACTGGTTACAAAAATAATACTGAGGCATGCACAAGTAGACTTCGTTCTTTTTGTTAAATAGACTGCAACCATTCACAATAAATATTATACGAACTGATAGCAGTCAGAGCGGAAACCCAGTAAGACTGCGGAGGCACATCACCCAGAACTTTACGCTGACTGTTCCATGGGAGGTAACCTCATATTTCCCGATGACGTCCGACTCATTAGTCCAAACTCCTCTATCTGGTTTCGTAGTCTGCGGATTTCTATTTTCTGGAGGTCAATGATTTTCCTGCGCTCGTCCAAGTCACGTTCCATCAGAGCCCCCGGTGTTTTGGCGGCTATGATAGCCAGGGTGTTTTGATCCGTGTTCTTCTGTTTCCTGTGAAGGCCAAGAGCGGCCTCCAAGTCATGGATCTGTGTGCGAGCCATCTTAAGCTCTCGTCGCAGATCATTGATCTCCTTGATCAATGATACGTTCTCCTGAAAAAAAAGACACATTGTAGTGGCATTCAGTTGTAAGCATCTTACATTGCCAAGCTGCTGATGAATTAGATGTCTGTGTCAAAGGTAATAATGCTATTCTGCTCTTTTGATAAGGAACATGATCTGCAACTTCTCATGGTGAAGCAGGATTCAAAGTTGAACTGAACCATAAAGAAAAAACGTGAACTGTATATTTACAGCCTTGGCTTTGTTCAACATGGATGTGAAAACTCACACTTGATTTGTAGTTTGTCTTGGTGAAACCATATGCAGGCTTTCAATTCAGAAAGACCAACTGTTTCCTGATTGACTGAAGGACGCAGTGTGAACCTAGTCCCCTCTCTCACTATCTAGAAGTATGCAGCATCTCCATGAATAGCTGAATTAACTCCTATGAATTAACTTTGTGCCTTGACAAATTCAAACTTTTTCTCTTAAGAACAATAAAAATAAAAGAATGCTGCCTCACAGAGCTAAAGGCATGGTTCAGTGATCTATCTACCTTGTAGTTTTGAAATTCATAATATACACTGTAGTGTGTCAGAGGTTTCACGAAGACTACTTTGTGTGTAGTAGCCCTTAACCAAAATGCAATTTCTTTCTCTACAACATACATTATCATGGTAGTTAAGGGCTTGCCTAGCAAGGTGCACTTCATGAAACCTTCCTCAGAGAAGCAGCTAATGATGACCATGCAATGTGCTGACCTCCAGAAGAGCGAGTGAGTGAGTGTTTGGGGTTAAACATCGTACTTAATGTGTTTTCAGTCATATGACGACAAAGAATGCAAGTAAGCTACCCAGCCTGAGCCATTATACTGATACGGGTCAACCAGTCGTTGCACTATCCCCTTCATGCTGAACGACAAGTGAGGAAGTTACAACTTCCTCTTTTAAGGTCTTGGGTGTCACTCGAACCAGGATTGACCCTGGATCTACCACTCCCTAAGCGGATGCTTTACCAACTGTGCTATCGGGGCCGGTCCTCCAGAAGAGTATGCCAATTACAACCCATGCAGCCTTGGAAGGGTATGTACATACACTAAGAAGCGTACATGTGACAAGAAGTACCCCGAACCTCTTACACAGAATATTTCATACTATCCATTCCATATCACTTTTGATGTTATGACCAACAATCAAACGAGCCTGTATTCGTGTATTGCGTTACCCTAGGAGGAAAAGCACGACTCAAAGTACGCCTGATTATCTTTACCTGCATAATGCGGACATTATCAGCTCTGTGGATCTCAGAGTCCTTGGTGAGTTTCTTGCGGAGAGAGGCCACAGACCGCTCCAGGTGTTCTCTTTGTCGGCTGTATTCCTTCTGGATGTCTGCATCAACACTAGCTGACTCCGTCTGTGGGAGAGAATCATACACACAGTGACATCTCAACACAAAAACTGTGCCCAAATCATTCACCATTAATCTTGTTTTCTACATGTCTGCATTTCACACAGAAACTTCACATGATTACAGTTTCACACTTCCTCCTGCCTCCTTTACTCAATAAAGGAAAAACATGGTAAATCAATGGACTGGCACAAAAATCACAAAATGATTTCACGCATAAAAAACACATGTAAATTAGAACTGTTGAAATGTACTCACAATATCTTCTTGCACATGCTTCTGGTAAAGTGCCTTAATGCTCTCCTTCAACATTTTGGGATCCTGGATGTAACCCACACAGTTGTGCAGATCTGTCTTAAACCTGCGCACCACTGCCTCCACATCACGCACCCGCTGTCTCTCCTGGTGCATCTCCTTGTCCGTGGCCTTCAGCTTCTGTCTCAGCTCAGTGATGTTCAGCTCCAGCTGGGTGTTTTGTTTGTGGAACCGCTCAAGCTCACTCTCCATCTGTAGGCACAGCGTTATATAGCTTGTTATTATTCACAACTTCTTATATGCACTAGGTGTATAAATGTAACAAGAACCTTGTTATCACCATATTTGCTGGATACATGTAATGAGAACCTTGTTTCACCGTAACTGCTGGATACTTGTAACAAGAATATAATTATTACCATAGTTGATGAGTTGTTGTAACAAAAACATTCACTGTTACAACTTTACAATGTGCACCGACTGTGAACTTGTACCAAGAATCTTCTTATCAGCTTATCCGATGTGTCCTTTTATACTTGTAATATTGTTACATTGTATTTCCTGTGTACATAATATCCAGTTCGTCATGATAGTTTATAGCTTTACATGTTACATCCTCACATTTTTACGATCAAAAATGCATTTAAAAAATGTTTATTATGTCATGAAGCTGGGATAACTCACAAACGGGGATTTTTATGAACATATCTAAACCAGTTGCTCCACTATGCAGGTTAGCAGATTTCTGGCTTTGTTTCTTGACATTAACTTGATTCTGATAATTAACACATAGCCTTCCTTCATATGTCAGCATTTCAGAAGTATAAAAGCCATGCCATTTTAATTCCTCCCGTAATAAAACCTCACCTCTTGAATTTGTTCTTTCATATTCTTGATATCGTTTTCTCTTGGCTCAATCTGTTTCTTCAATTCCTTGATCTTGTAATCCAACACAAACTTGAACTTCTCCAACTCCTGGTTTTTCTTTTTCAAATCGTAGATTCTCTTCTCCTTGTCTTGAATGGTTTCATCTCTCTCCTGTATTTCCTTTTTCAAGCCGGCAATGTCTTTCTCCAGATTACGTATGATATTGTTCAGCTTCTGCGTCTCAGCCTGGTACTTTTTAATCTCCTCTTTGTGATCATCAATCTCTTTCTGCAGACTGGTGAACTGGACAAATAGTACAAATAGTAAACCATCAGTATGTGTATCTGTAATGTCACAGTCATACCCGACATCTATATGGAGGGAGTAATATGTCAACCTTTTTCCTTAATAAAGCGCAAATTTGCAACAGGTGCAACATCTTGCTAACAGTCAACCGCTTAAGGTACATATGTTTTCCTACTTTTCCCACTCAGATTTCTTGTTGTGTGAATGGCCCATGTTGATAGATTTAAATAAAAAATTTGAAGAATTGTCTGAAAGACACACAGAGCTCTTTATTTATTTGATTAGTGTTTTGTGCCTAGCTCAGGGATATTTCACTTATACGATGGCAGCCAGCATTATGCAGAGCCATAACTGAACTAAATCCTAAACAACACTACAGAAACCTCAGAGGAGTTTTGAAAAATTTACTGCTAACAATTGCTGTCTGTGTGACATAACAGGGTAAAATATAAGCGCTATCTCGATGCCAGCTGGAGGGAAAATTCCTTCAGTGTAGTGGAGAGAGAGCCAGAGTCTAGTAGAGAAACCTGGACTCAGAATCTAGAAAGTGCTGTTTTAAGTTTGCAACTGGAAATCCCAGTCACAGTCATGAAGTACACTGATGTGTGCTACAGTCCCAGCTGTTGTCAATGACACATGCAGTTACCTTCTTTTTCATGATGCCTGTCTCGCCCTTCAGTCTCATGTTAGCCTCTTTCTCATCCCTCAGTCTTCGCTCATATTTGTTTTTGATGTCCAGTATTTCTCTGTCAGCATCCTCCTCAATCTGACGTTTGGTCTCTTCATACTCCCGACTGTGCTGCCTGGCTTCCTCACTGGACTGTGGGTAGAAACATGATGCCAATTGAAGTCAAAGCACATACATACTGATCACTTAATTGCTACTGGAAAGACTTTCCATTTTGACACCTAAAATCTATAAATCCCTGTCTCGGGTGACGCATTTGCCAGTTTTTATGACCTTTCTCTTGATGCTCACTTTATTCCTTTGAAGTTAAAAATTTGAATCATTTCTGCCTACATGCTTTTGTGACTCTGAACAGCCTAAAAACTGAACTTTCATAAGGTTTACCTTCACTGGAGTTTACATTTTCTGGAAGTGCAAGTTTAAATTTTGATAAAAGACAACATTGATGAGGTGGTCAAACTTTTCTTTTCTATACACAAAAAAATAAAAGCTCTAAAATCTTATTTTCAAACTCTGAATAGTTCATTAAATTGGCTTTGGTTGTGTTGAGAAACTGTAGATGCCCAGACAACTGAACCATGGCAAGGGTTCACAGTCCACAGCATACAGTTAATATGCACATAGCTGTTGTTACCTGTTCTAACTTAGCTGTCATTTCCTGTAGCTTAATTTCATAATATTCAGTCAGCTCCTCTTCGGAGCGTGCCTTGGTTTCCTCCATCTCTTGGAGCTGACGCTCATAATCTTCCTGCATCTTCATCATCTTAGCCTGCTGCTCCTGGAATTTCTCATACTCCAGCATCAGCTTCTGGTTGTTAGCGGATTCTGTAGGTAAGACACAATGCAGATATTAACACCCAAGATCATTTGGTATCTCAAGCAGATCTTACAGTACACCATTTACAACAATAACTCCAGCAGATCTACCAAACTGTATCTTCACTTCATTGTATCACACAATAACTTTATGATATCCTACAAGAACTCCACCAAATCTACAATCCGACCTCATCAGAGCTTACTCTGAATTTACAAGGTCTTATAGAAGCTTACCCAGATCTTGTAATTCCTTAGCCTGCTTTTCCATTAGTTCTGCTGTTTCTTCCTCGTGTTTGGCTTCTTCCTTATCTTTGTCAGTTTTTAAAACCTACAAAAGTGACACCATATGAGTTAAACAATATAATACAGAATTACCCATAATATTTTAGGTATTGATTATCATTTTTTGGCCTAACAACAAAAAACATTCTTTAGATATACCCTGAAACAGATTTATGTCAATGTTGTTTTCCAATTCTAATATCTGCATTATAAAAGGTTTTATTTGGCAGCCAGTTTTCCTATTGACTAGAAACACGTTACTCATTTGTGTACACTTTCATCCTACACTTGTATGTAGCTTTTGTTTTTCTCATTTCCTCTCACCTGGTTTTTGGTTTTCAAGGATTCCATCTCCTGGATAAACTTTTCTGTCAGTTCTTTGATCTTTTCATTGTAGTTCATGTCCTTCAGTCTCAGTTGGTATTCATTTTCCATTTTTAACTCCTCTACTCTGGTTTTCAGTTCTGCCATCATGGAGTTCTTAAAGATAAGGAACAAACTACATGTATATCATTCTTCAGCCCTGTATCTCTGGTAGTCAAACGTAAATATGTAAAGAAGAAGGATGCTGGTTTGAACACATTTCCCCTAAAGTCAGAAAAATGACCAACTCACTGACAACCTGGGAGCAGCCATTTGCCGGTACCAGAAGATCTGCTTATACGGTATAACTTATCTTAAAACCACATATTTATGTTTAATATCCCTTCATCCACTTTAGGCATGATATGGCATTCAAGTCCTATAATATCAGAGTTTCAAATTTGCACAGCAGACGTCATGGTGAAGAGGGGAGCCTAATCAGTGCAGCTTAACGTGGGCGGGTGTATACAATAATTAATACTACCCATAGTTCTTATTTCATGAAATATTTAGGTTAGAGGATTGTTTGTCATTTAAAAATTTTTAATTACTGTGTATACATACCCATGTTAAAATGCACTGATCTGCCCACCCATGCTGTAAAGTGATGTCACATCCCAGAAGAACATCACCATGGTGTCATCACTTGAAATTTCAGTATTCCTTCAGGTTAGTTTCATCACCTGTTCTCTTCCATATGTCATTAAGCTCTAAAGATTCCTTCACAAGCTCACCATGATCTCTTCCCCAGCATGAGTTTTTATTTTTGTTTATACAAGTATTCCTTCATCTTATGACATACCTTCTCCTCCAGGTCACTCTTGGTGATGAGAATCTCCTCAGCCCAGCCCACCTCCTTGTCCCTCTTCAGGCCACGTCCTTCTTTGTCCTGAATCTTCCACAGGATGATTGACGAATCCTCGGCCACAGTTATTAGGTACTGGTCATCATATGTTATCTTCATCTGTGGAAGGTGAAAACTGATTCTTTTGCATGATATTCCTTTAGTTTTTACGTTCACAACAGGTGAAAAAAACACAGGTGCAAAATCTTGTTAGTGAGTGAGTGAGTGCTTGGGGTTTAACGTTGTACTTAACAATTTTTTATATGGTGTCATATGATGACGAAGGAATCTTTAGAGTGCATGTAATTTGCCTCCTTGTTGCTGGACGCATTTCCATCACTCATTTATCTAGTGTTGCTTCACTGTGATGCCTTACCAAAGGCAAGTAAGCTGCCCCGCCCGGGCCATTATACTTATACAGGTCAACCATTCATTGCCTTATCCCCTGCATGCTGAACGACAAGCGAGGAAGTTACAACTGTCTCTTTTAAGGTCTTAGGTGTGACTTGATCCAGGATTGACCCTGGATCTACCACTTCCGAAGCGGATGCTCTACAAACTGTGCTGTCAGGGCTGGTTAAATCTTGTTAGTTTTGAATTTTACTTAATAACATATTTTGATAACAGACTTTGATAATATGAGAATTCAAATTGTGTGTGTGTTTAAGGAAAACATGTACAATGTTCAACTTTAACAAGGCTTATCCCCTCTTTGCCACAGTTGTTCCCCCTTAGTGTGACCAATTATCAAATGAGACTTCCATTTGCCTAAACATCCACAAAAGATATTAAGTTAAGTGTCATACCTTAGTAATGGCCAATCCATGACCCTGGTGATCCTGCCACGCCCCAGGGCTGGTCAGTGGGTATTGGACAGACCAGAGAGACCCCATGTTTGTACCACCGAACAACATACGACCAGAGTGGGACAACACCACAGACGTAAGCATATGCTCCTGGGTAGACATCTCTCGCAGAATCTGAAGAGTAAGAAATAAAATCTGCTTGGTCAAAATGGCTGTAAAAAGTCTATAAAAAGCTTGTACAAATGTCAAATGTAAACATTCAGTCTAAACTGCTGAAAATTCAAACAAACCCAAACCTCTGACTTTGACAATGATTTTCTCTTTCTGTTTGGGATTTTGAATCTACATTTTAAATCAGTGGTAAGCACTGGTAAATCAATCATAGACATTTCTAAAACAGAACATGGTGCAAAACTAGTAATATATGTGTCATGACATTGAGATGTTTGAATATTTAACTCCTTTTTTTTTCCATATTAATTCACCTTTTTCTATGGTTTTCACCTACTGCATTGCATAAAGTTTGTTTACCGTAGAATCTGCAATCTCTTTCAAGGAGCGATCAGATCCCACAGCGAATGTTGTCTTGCCATCTGGGCTGACGGTGACACAGGTATAACTGCAGGATTTGAGGACACTCTCCCCGACTCTCTTGGATGAGACCGTGTCCCATTCATAGACGGCCCCGTCCATGCCACAAGACACCAGCTTCATGTCGTCCGTGCTCCAGACGACTGAGCGCACTTTGCCATTGTGACCCTTCAGGTTACTGACATTCTCAAAGGTTGTTGTGGAGAAGATGTGAATGACGTTACCATTCACAGCAGCGAACATGTGACCACCGTTACTGAAGGCACACTGAAACACACACACATCATCTTACCATTAACATTGAAAGCAAGCTTAGTGTTGAGGGCACATCAAAAGTGACACCATACTCAAGACCAGTGTCAAAATTACTACTGTAACCTGTAATCAGACATTTTTGGGACAGATATATTGTAGGAAACTGTGGGGTTGTTGGACTATTCAATACCAAACATCACTGTAGGTTTAGCACTTTTCAGCTGGCACATTTTGCTTGATTCTAACTGATTCATCCACTTTTTGTGAAGTTTAGCCAATTTCTTATCAGAAAAACTGAATTGCTGGCATCAGGACTATCATATATTGCAAGTCTTTAAGTGCTTCTGAAAGTACATTCTTTACGAAAAACAAACTTAAAGTAAAATACAGTTTATCAAATATGAAAAACTTAACCCAAAGTTTTAAAAAATTACATAGTTATTTCCTTTAACCTTCTAAAACTAATTCAGTAACTGCCCAAGTGTTTCGGAGTTCATGTCAGTTTCAATTCACAGTCACTGATACCAATCTGTGCATATAACTGAATGTAAACCGTTGGTGGTCAAAACTAGTGAGTCATTTTTGACGCACAAAAATATAATGGGTAACTAAGGCCTATTTCTCACCTCCCTGCAGCCGCGGACAGTGAACTCCTTGAAGGTACGGATATCATCAATGAGAATGTTCATTAGCCGCAGTTTATCACTGAAGCCCACCAGTATGTACAGGCCAGAGGGGTGTAGAGCAATGCTATAGGCCTCCTCAGCAAACTCTTTGTACAAATCCAGATTGCTGTAAACATTACAACAACAATTACAATCTAACAGTAAATTTATTCCCCCAAAAAACCATTATGTCACATGTGCTCCTTTTCCTTCACTGATATTCCAGGACTGGGATATAGGATACCTTATCTAAACTACATAATAAATAGTTGAATTCAACAAATTATTTAATGCCTTCATTTCCCCTGAATTTATGAAATGGAAATTTAACTGAGCACTGACTAATGGAATAACGTTTTTAATGATGCTAAGAGGCATTTGAGAAGAACCAACCAGCTTTCATAATTCCAGATGCGAATGGAGCGATCCATAGAACATGTGGCCAAAAGTGGTTTCCTCATGCAGACATCCAGGCCTGTGACATTGCCGTGATGGAAGGGCTGAGCTAATACCTCAAAGTGGGCCAGGTCTCCCTGATAACAAGAAAAACATGTAGCATTTATGTCCTGACACAGCTGAGATATTGCCAATGTGCCAATAAATCCCAACATTTGCTGGATAAATTAGTAAAAAAAAAAATACAGGTTATGAAGTCAAGGCATAAGACAGTATGTCCTGTGGAATTAGCAGTTTGAGGTATTTTTTTCATTGATGGAGATATATACATTTACTTTGAAACTCTATGTAGCCTAACTTTTGTTTCAATGAATCATTTTTGCCTGTATAACTGCTTTTGGGTTTATATCATGGAGGAAAACTATTTCACCAAACTAAGACTCTCAGAAAATTCCATGTCATTGACACCTATCTTCTGCCGTAGGACACATCACTACTTGGACCTGCACTGCTCACATGAATGACGTGAATCCCTAATTGTGCTTGTGCAGCTCAAGCGATGCCTACCTTGCTGAGGTCAGCACTAGAGAGGGCGATGTAGTAGAGCTGGTTAAGATCTGTGCTGGCAACCAGTGTCTCCTCCGATGGACTTACAGTCAGACAGGTGATGATCTGGCGCGTGGCACGACTGGGATCCGCGCTGCTTGTGTCTGATGGAATCTGAACAAATAAAATACATGTATGAAATTAAAAAGGTCATCTATACTTTGAACACATTTTGAATATGGACCACTTTTGCTGTTATTATTGCAAATTTCACAAGTAACAGTGTGGATCAATTGAATTCACTCATTTTCTCTACAGAAACTCAATGGCACCAAAGTGAAGCACCTAAAAATTTCATAACATAAGGCCATAATCTATTAAATTAATAACTGTAAGTCAGCAAAGCTACACACAACTGGCCCTTTGTGTTATCAACAGTCAAAAAAGAAACATATAACACAGCATTAAATATTCACGTGTGACATTCCCCACACTCCTTACCACCCCCCACCCCCATTCATTCATTCTACCAATCTAATTTAGTGTGAAATAACATCAAGCAGTTGCTTTAAAAATCCTTTTTGATTGATGATGAGGATGTATAATTATTATGCCGCTCAAATCCATCCATGAAACATCAAGAAATCTGACAATGCCATTAACAAACCAAAATACCATTTATACCTTTATTTCCCTAGTTCGCTTGAAGTAATCACGGTCATCTGTTTTTTCATACAGCAGGACAGAGCCTGGTCCATTAGCGCAGGCAAAACCTTTGGAGTAGGCTACAACAGCAGTGATCTGTGGAGGGCCACTCAATTCATCATCCTTTGACCTGGACAAAACAAAAAACATCTTGAAAATCGAGCACTTGTAGAGAGGCGGTACATCAATATTTTAAGTTAGTTCTCTCGAACAACACAAGCCCATTATTTAAAAATGCTTTGTGCATGTTGCACTTCTTTACAAATATCTCTCCCACTACAGATCATTACACATAAGAGTAAAAGCAACAACAAAGAGAGAAAATAGATGTACTTAACTGCATTCTTCAATAATCAAAATATTGTCCTTAAGCTGAATAAGAAAAAAAAAACAACAAATAAAACAGAACAAATAATTGTGAAAAATCTGTATAAAAGTTTGTACCTGTCCTCCTTTTTGTCTGTAAGACTAAATTCATATTTTTGTTCTCCAGATTCAAAGAGAAAGAGTCTCCCACTATCAGTCCCCACAATAACTCTCTCGTCTGACACCCATGCATGACACAGGTAGTTCTGAGGGTCTATCTTCTGGAAGTTGAAAGGCTTCAGGTTTCCTTCACTGTAGCGGAAGTGTTTGAAAATTCCATTGCCAACAACACATAGCTGGGTGTTGTCTTGTGGGTTAAAGGATACCTGGGTGGGACCAAAACAAAAGTACATGTATTTGGACTTTCTTGGCTGACACACAATATATTGCACTCCATTTGGGACATTACTGAGTTACAGATTCCGCCCCCCCCCCCATTTTCTTTATACTGTATTTATCACAGAACAATACCATCAGAATAAAATCATGTATAGATATTACTCCTCAATGTACTTGTCAACTCATTGGTATAGTGAATCAATACTTCATACCCAATAACTCATATATGCCATACAAATTACATGGTACATACTTCAAGAAATATGTTGTATTTCACATTGCAATGCATATGCAGCTCTATTACCTGATAAATGGGGGGATTGTTCTGTGGGTTGGATGTTTTGGTCATAGCTAGAACTTTCGATTTTTCCCAGGTCCAGTAAAGCAGAGTCCAGTCTGGTTTGCCACCTTGTGCCACCAGGTATTTTGAGTCTGGTGAGAAAGCCAAACTGACATACTCTGTTGACTGAACATCTTGAGATGTCAACACTTTCTTTTTTCTCTGAGAATGCAAGTCATAGATAGTTATGGTCGGCTTTTCTCCCTTTTCAGCAATTGCAACATATCTTCTGTTTGGACTGACAGCCAATACTGTCATCCCCTCTCCCTTATCACTGCCTGGGATGAATTTCTGTGATTTCTGGTCAATGTTGTACAAAATACAATTTGACCCTGACGGGTATACAATTGTCTGTTCATCATGGTAGCAGATGTTATTGGCTACCTTGGACTTAAGCCCAAATATGTGCTTTGCGCTTGCTAGAGCAATAGACATCTTTCCTGTGTAAGTCAGGCCAAGCTAGAACAGGAAAAAAGAACAAAAAACGATGAATAATTAAATGAATGTTCGTATCTTTGTCTCATGACAAATACTGCTAAAAAAATAGTTAAAATCATTAACAATAGCATGCACACAATATGGTAACATATTAATTTCTATTTCTATAAATGTATAGCCTACTTAATACAGTATAGTAAAGTATAGCATAATAGAGGTCTACTTGTTTAAATTTTAAATACATACATGTGCAATATTTAAGTTGACAAATGGATCGTATTAAGTGATAAATAATATTACAAATACCTACTATTACAAATTTTCAACCATATAATTATACTAAACAACCATGCACTTATCGTCAGTCGTCACTTGAGTGAAAATTACACAGAGGGAGGAAAGTATACAAGCAGGCGTGTGGCATATCCTGGAGATCGTGTCAAATGTTGACGATGACAACTTTGTAACTGCACGAGTCGGAAGCCGAAAATAATTCCACCGACATGATTTGCTACCTCGCACGCATATTCATCCAACAGAGATGGACGAAATCTGCTTACCTACTTGTTTGCGGTTTCGACTCCTGTCAATTAAGACTAAAATGAGTTAAATTTGATGCTTAACACTGGTCTCCCGACAGACTTGTTAGAACTTGGTTGCTAATGACAACTTGCGCAGTCGTCAGCAGCGCCACTGTCAAACTTCCGGGTCAAAGAGGTCAACTTCCCCCCCCCGTAAATTTGCAGACGACGTGTTATGCAGCTGAAACTGAAGTCATGTCGTTGGCCGTGATAACTCGCTCAAAACGGCTAACCAAAACGTTGTTTGCACATCTGAACTTGTGCTCGTTGTCGATCAGGTGGATAAAGCATGAGTTTTGTACTCTGTCTAACCGTTTACACTCACCAAATGCATCGATGTCATCACCCCAACACGAACGAGTGTGTCCGGATTACTTAGAAGCCAGCGACAGCAACACTGAAGAAATTTTGTCAAAAGACATGCTCGTTCACAAAGACTTTATAAGTGAAGAAGAAGAACATCATTTACTTGAAGAAATGATTCCTTATCTCTCTAGACTACGATACGAATATGCCCACTGGGATAATGTTAGTATATGTCCCTCAACTTCCTCACCTAAAACCTTCCAAAGTAGCCCTGTATGACTACGCCATGCTCTTTTTTATTGTTCTGACGCTCGCGGAGTCATGGCTGGGTCCCCTTCGACCCGGTGGGATGAATTGTAAAATTTCGGAAAACAGGCAATTACTAACCTGCCACGCCAGCCAAGTCACTCCTTTACAATGCTTAGGATTCTAGGGCACCCGACTTAAAATCCCAAGAGGGGGCGACCGTGGCTCAGTTTGTTAGCGCAGCGTAATGACCCAGGAGTCTCTCACCAATACGGTCGCTGTGAGTTCAAGTCCAGCTCATGCTGGCTACCTCTCCGGTCGTATGTGGCAAGGTCTGCCAGCAACCAGCGGATGATCGTGGGTTTCCCCCGGGCTCTGGCCGGTTTCCTCCCACCATAATGCTGGCCGCCGTCGTATAAGTGAAATATTCTTGAGTACGGCGTAAAACACCAATCAAATAAATAAATAAATAAAATCCCAAGATGTCGATCATCCCAAAGGAAAATATTCATCCATATTTATTGAAGTCCAACATATCTGCTCACTTGTCCATTACGAAATCGCTGCCATCTACGGCAGCTGGATACGAAACAGCTGACCCATACTGCCCTCATTTGTGAAGGCTCCCATGTCCAGGCAACAGCACATGCTCTAGTTTGGTTCCCTGGCACGCGATTTGTACATCTAATGTCAAGGGGACAAAAAGCAGCCATCGCATGATCGTATGACAACAAAAGGACGTCACAAGTAGCATTAGAAGGAAGAGATAGCTTCATACCCAGCTGTTTGTCGGCCATTTCGTAAATGGCAAATGAGCAGAGATGCTGCACTTCAATAAATATGGATGGATATTTACATTTGGGATGATCAGCATCTCAGGATTTTAATAGTTGGGTGCCCTAGGACCCTAGACATTGTGAAGGAGTGACTGGGCAGGCGTGGTAGTTTAGTTATCTACTGTTTTCCGAAATTTTACAATTCTTCCCACTGGGGGGAAAGGAACCCAGCCATGACCACGTGAGCATCATAAAAAAAAAATAAATAAAAAAAAAGAGCGTAGCGTGGTCATCCAAGGCTGATCCAAAACTGTTTGAACTGTCAATCTCATTGATAAATCATGATAAAGTCTTGTGTAGTAAGTCATTCATTGTGGAAACTTAACCAGTTTTAGGACTGGTAAAATTGAAACTTTTAATTGAAAACAAGCAAATTTCTTTACGATGCATTGAATTATACTCCTACCTAGATAGCAATTTACCTCAAGTGTATTTCCCCGCCCTCTCTGTTTGTGTAGTGTGATGGTGGCAGTTAGCTGTCAGTGACAGTAATATGGCCGTTCATGCAATTTCACATTTGCTGACAGTGACATGCATGTGGCCGTTCATGCAGTCCCATATTTGCTGACAATGACACTCATGTGGCCGTTTATGCAGTCCCACATTTGCTGACGGTGACACTCATGTTGCCATTCATGCAGCCTCACATTTGCTGACGGTGACACTCAAGTGGCCGTTCATGCAGTCACACATTTGCTGATGGTGGCACTCAGGTGGCCCTTCATGCAGCCCAACGTTTGCTGATGGTGACACTCAAGTGTCAGATCATGCAGTCCCACATTTGCTGACAGTGACACTCATGTGGCCGTTTCTGCAGTCCAACATTTGCTGATGGTGACACTCATGTGGCAGTTCAAGCTGTCCCATGTTTGCTGACGGTGACACTGAAGTGGCCGTTCATGCAATCCCACATTTGCTGACGGTCACACTGAAGTGGCCGTTCATGCAATCCCACATTTGCTGACAGTGACACTGAAGTGGCCGTTCATGCAATCCCACATTTGCTGACAGTGACACTCGTGTGGCCGTTTCTGCAGTCCCACATTTGCTGACGGTGACACTGAAGTAGCCGTTCATGCAGTCCCACATTTGCTGACGGTGACACTTATGTGGCTGTTCATGCTGTCGCACATTTGGTGTCGGTGACACTGAAGTGGCCGTTCGTGCAGTCATGCATCTGCTGTCGGTGACACCCATGTGGCCATTCATGCAGTCCCACATTTGCTGATGGTGAGGCTCAAGTGGCTGTTTCTGCAGTCCCACATTTGCTGACGGTGACACTGATGTGGCCGCTCATGCAGTCCCATATTTGCTGTCGGTGACACCCATGTGGCCATTCATGCAGTCCCACATTTGCTGACGGTGAGGCTCAAGTGGCAGTTTGTGCAATCCCACATTTGCTGACAGTGACACTGAAGTGGCCGTTCATGCAATCTCACATTTGCTGACGGTGACACTGATGTATACTAAATCGCATACTTTGTTCTTGCTGCATAAGATGATTATTAAGACTCAAACCCAGTTCTTGCTTGTTCGCGGCTGCAACCTTAAGTCGAGAGGTTTGTTAGGTAACGGGCAAACAGCAGTAATTTGCTTTCCCCATTATTTTGAGCGCCTAGAAATCAATTAAAACTTACCAGAAATTATCTTAAGGTAGTTCATCAGAGATGATTTCAGAGAAAATAAATATTTTTGGAATGTTCAATAGGCAAATAAAGGAAATTATAAAGAAGAAAGTGATGTGACGTAACATTGCTTTGATTTGATCCAAAAAGACCACCATAATTTATCCTACGTTAAATGCTTTTACTGATGCAGTAAGTGGCAAAAATTCGATAAAAGAAATATACACCTTATAGAAATAGTTTCAGGCTGAGTTTACCCCTGTTGTTTTGTATGGAACAACTTGCCCATATTCTTTATGTAGACTTAAAGCATTCAGATTTGTGAATACATGTAGTATCTGTTTCAGGTCTTCATGTGTTTCTGTAAGTGCATTACAGCGAGTTAGTATTATATGCAGAAACGCTATTCTGATATTTTTAGGCAATTCATGGTTATAGAGAAACAGAGAGGAAGCACTGGACAGCCAGGAACAAAGTGATACTTGAACGGGTGAAGCAGTTTGCCTTCCCACCTACTGTGTCTGCATTAGCCTATGTCCACATCTTAGATTTGGCTGAAGATGGTTACATCAAGCCACATATAGATGCTGTTCGGGTCGGTATTAACTCTATTGACTAGAAAATTCTAGATGCAATAAATTGGTAAAATTTTTTGTTGTAAGAATTCTTGTTGCTGAGCAAATTTTTGTTCAAATTTGCGCATTATGCTGCTGCTACCTTTGATTTAGTCTGAGTTGAGAAATACTTGGATACGCCATATTCATGGCTGCGCAACCACTGTCAGAGTCAAGCATATTTGTCTCAATGGTGCGGCATGGGTAGCAGCCCAAGTAACCACTTCACTTACCTCTAGCTGGTCATATCCACATCATAGCACATATCCTTTCAATTGCCACACAAAATTTTGTAATGATAATCCAGTGAAGTATGATTTCACACGTAAAATGCTTCCAGGCCATACTATCATCAGTGATTTGAAAACAAATGCTGTGTGGCAAATGGAAAGTGTTACGACGGCATTTACACAGGAGTGGTTATTGGGGCCGCTACCCGTGCTACCTCAAATTTGCTCAGATCTGACTGTGGTTGAGCAGCCATGAATATGGCGCATCCAAATATTTGTCAACCAACAGCCAGTTTACTCAAACTACCTTTGATTTGGTGTTGCTGTTTAATATCCAGTACATTGATACCTGCTTATTTGCTAAGTCATGTAAGTGGCTGTGACATTTATTCCTTTCAGTTTTGTGGTGACACAATTGCAGGCCTGAGCTTATTGTCACCTTGTGTCATGAGGCTGGTGAATGACAAAGACAAGATGAAGTTTGCCAACATCCTTCTACAGCCAAGATCCCTGTACATCATGAAGTAAGTATTTCTATATTGGCTACATAAATCCTTTAACGGAAAAGAGTAGCTGAGTAGTTGTGCCCAACTGTAATGATCTTTCCCAGTCCTCACAGTAGCTCGAGTTGACTCTTTTTTCTTTTCCTGCGGCATTAGAGTGCTCTTCCTCATCATTTACTTATTTATATATATATTTATTTGTTTGGTGTTTTTGGCAGTACCGGTACTCAAGCACATTTCACTTATGCGACAGTGGCCAACATTATGGTGGGAGGAAACCGGGAACAGCCCCAAGGGGAAACCCATGACCATCTGCAGGTTTCTGGAAAACTTTCACACATACGACTGGGTCACTGCACAGTGCTGACGTGCCTAACCACGTCGGCCACGGGATGCACCCATATCATTTACTAATTGCTACTTTTAAGGCGTTAAATTTATCTAGCCTGTGATAAATGCATTGTAGTAGGGAGTGGACAAGTGGAGACATTATCATTTTTTTTTCCTCGAGAAATTTCCTTATAAATATATAAGTAGCTGCGTTAGAACATGTTACTTGCATTAATCATTTGTTCAGGAATACCTAATGACTTTGAGGATGCTTCATGGAAATGGGCACTATTATAAAAGTTTTAATTATATTTCATTGAAAAAGGTTTCAAAGGGCAACAGCATGGTTATTTTTACATTACTGTCAGCTTTTGGAATTCAGCTCTTGAATTCTACTGGATTAATTTGAAGTTTTTAATCATAGACAATAGCTGTACGTCAAACTTTACTTCAGACTACAGTGCTTTACTTCAGACTACGGTACTTGTACTGCAATTTAAAACATATCTCACTGAAATCCCACTGAAAAAGCTGTCATACAATTGAAATCAATTTGCCAACCCGGAAACTTTTCAAAATTACACACATTTGTCATTAATAATTTAGTATCCTTTGGGACAGTTTGATACCATTGATGTTTGGGGTTTGTCAGTTTAAGTTTACCTGGATAATATTCCAAGTGTGTCAGGAGAGGTCATTGTACCTCCCTATTGAAAAGTACAGGATCTCCCATCTTCTGCACTTAGGTCTCTCAACACATGCTATGACTGAGAGACCTTATTAGATTACATGTAGATGGAAGATGTTATGGTATGTAGTTTTTTCTTTGGTTCCGTGGTTCACACAGGCTTTAAATAGCTTGCTCATACATGTATCTTAAAAACTAACTAGAGGAGATTCATAAAACTCAAAGGTTAATTATTCAGTTAGCTCATATATATATATATATATATATATATATATATATATATATATATTTTTTTTTTTTTTTTAATCAAACATTTAAAATTCTGCATGGTGCCTTTGAATTTACTTGTAATACATGTCCTATATGCTTTCTGATGTATCAAAAGCACGTTGTGGGGCACTGATACTCACCATCTTTGATTGACTCATCTTGGGTTAGGATTAAACCTATCTTTCTTATTACATGCAGGAGGTTGGTTAAAGTTACATTGTTACAGTAAAAAAAATCAAATATCAAATATCTGCTTTGTATTGAGTTCATTGAAGGTAAATAAAATGAACTGTCGTGGTTTTTTCATATAACCCTCACCAAATACATCTCAGTCTTTAAAACCTGATTTGGACTGTATAAGATCCAAATTCATTTGCTTGGGCTAATTCATTGTTTTCTTGTCTTTCAGGGACAGAGCAAGATATGAATACACCCATGAAGTTTTGCCGGGGCATTCTTCTGTGTTTAAAGGCCAGAATGTACCTAAAACTCGAAGAATATCAGTCATCTGTCGAAATGAACCAGAAGAAATTGACCCATGACAAATTCTGGTGTTAAATCTGAATTTTATTGGAAAGTTTTTATTTTACTGTGACATTCTTTTTGAGAATACCAGCTTTATGCAAGGTGAACATACACTTGATTATCATTAGCAATGTTTCAGCAAATGTTTGTACTCTAATGATTTATACTTGGCAGGTTAGTGTAGGTAACATACTGATGATTTCATTGCTACTAGTCTTGAGTAAGTGGAATTAACGGCACCATATTATATCTCAGGTTTCAACATTTGGTTACTGGCTCATGAGATAGTTTTCGTGATTCAGACGTTTAGCCCTGGGCCAGTGTGGTTGCATGTTCAAATCCCACTTGGGTCAACTCATTGTTGTCTTAAGAGGCTTTGGAGTGCTTTAGGTAATAAATCTGTTAAGGGAAGACTTTGTGGCAGGAATGTACCTGAAGACAGGTGGCCCTGTACCATTAATGACAGCCAGCAATTTCATAAAACTCCAGTCAAATACATTAATAATTACTGTATCTGCGGAACAGTATGTTTCACGGGATGTTAAAGAAATGATTTACACATTTGTTATGCACGTAATATAATTTTGAACTTCTATCAAAAGTCTGATTTTTGTAAAGAACATTCGGTATGAGTTTAAATACTGTTAATAAAGTAAGTTTTAAGACACATAGCTGTATGTATGAACTTCTCAAGCATTGTTCTGCAGTGAAAATCAGCTGCCCTCCACAAGTCATCATCATTGGACAAGTGTTAGTTGTTGCTTATTGGCAAGGCAAGGTACCCTCTTCTGGTCGCCTTTCTGGCAGATTAATGTGTGAGACCTATGATCTGTTTGTATATTGATGTAAAAGATTGTGCTCTCTTGTCCGAAACACAGCTGGACCTGTTAGCAAATGAAGATAAGGGGAAGAAAAATAAAGTAACTGCTATTGTTTTGAGACATGTTTTTGTTTGTGTTTTTTTTTTTTTTTTTCAAAAATAATGACAAGTGTTTTTTGTTTTTTTTTACATATTTTATTGATATGTGCTATGCTTACAAACTGTAGCATAGAAATGTGGTTTTGTGTGACCAGACACATCTGTGTGGTCTATAAATTGTTTAAAGCGCCTCCCTTTATGGTGGCTCTGACACCTCCATCTTGAGTTTGGCATCATGACACGTGATGCAGATGAATGTGTAGGTGAAGTATGTTTCAAGTGATGTACACAGTAGTTTCCCAGTTTTCTTCAAGCTGAAGTGCTTCTGAATTATTATAATTTATCACACCGTATTTCACGTGAAGTTTAGCATTTTTCAGGTGATGCATTTTGCTTGACCCTCATTAATTCATCTACCTAATTGTGCCACTTAAGAGTATATATTTTAATTTTGATCAATTTCTAATCAGAAAAACCTAAGTGTTTGCATCTAAAGTATCATT
The DNA here is from genome assembly GCF_032854445.1 of Liolophura sinensis. NCBI lineage: Eukaryota > Metazoa > Mollusca > Polyplacophora > Chitonida > Chitonidae > Liolophura > Liolophura sinensis. Next base: position 6,574,820 of record NC_088301.1, read on the forward strand.
TTAAGATCTTGATCCACTTATGAAAGTGCATTTGTACCAAACTTAAGGTGAAATACAGCATCTCCTTTTCATGATTAATATTCCTTTCTTGCGGGGGGTTTGCACAGAAATGTTTGAAAATCAGTTCTTTTACCCCAAAGCTAGATTTGTATATAGACTACTTCCCTAGCAATATACGGTAATTCGGATGGTTCTCTCCTCAGTGTAATGATAAATTTGTTTAAGCTGTCAATCACTTCAAGGTCATTATTCCACTATTTCTCAATTTTTTTCTCCCAAAATATATGCATATTGTTGGACATGCAATTGTAAAAGAGACAGGATGACCTAAAGTCTTTTTGTACAGAGTGGCCTATTAATCAACAAAAATTTCTACCATTCGTTCATTCTTCCATCTACTGAACTCGCTCAGTGATAAGTATCATCCTTATAATTTTTTGTTAAATTTGAAAATTTTTGGAAAAGAATTATGATCACAAGGATCACAAGTCCTGTCTCGGGGCCTGTAAGAGTTACGTCCCCTGTTTCCACAACGCCACTAGGGCATCAAGATGGCGGGGCCGGACAAGGACTTGGAGAAACCTTGGCAAAAGGAACGGCGTATGGTACAACATGACATTAATAGAGGAAGCAAATATCCACCGTTCTCAATTGAACATATGCCCCGTGAACGACAAAGGCTCGCTGGGGCTGGTATGACAGATGCTGACCGTGCATTAAGACGTCAGTGGCTGAAGGATCAAGAGCTGTCTCCACATGAACCCAGGGAAATACCTGAGTTGAAACCTAGAAACATCGTTAAAAGAATTTACGGCAAGCCGTGGGATATATTCTTTGGGGCTCTTCGTCCAATTGTGGTAATGTCAAACACTTCAACTAAGTCTGATTAAGTCCATATGCATGTGTAGCCTAACCACTTTTGTTACATTTAGACACTCAGGCACTGAGGTATCAGCATGAGATGTTGCCTTTCTTGGCACTCCAGTAGAATGAGATACAACATTATATTTAAAAAGGCGAGTCGGCATTTCAGGAATCTCGCGAGTTCATGTTGGTTAAGGCGAGACAGGGTGAGGGCTCCCGCGAACTAACGCGGCTAACACATTAGTGCTAGACCACGGTCTAGGGATATCTGATAAGCGGGAACCGATGGCCACACATATCCTGGGAAGTATGTGGACCAGATTCTGGTATAATGCTTACAAAGAACTACCTTTGCGTTCAATTCTGATGCAGTCACTTTACTCTCTGTCTGTCCAAACTGACAGGAAGCTGATCAAAACGTAGTGATGTTGTGAATGGTCAACCACGAATGCAGGGGTAGGAACAACCTGATTTATTAGGTCATGATGTTGACACAGCATGTGAGCATAAGGCACAAGTGTGAATTATGATGGATTTATTGTTCGTAAAGGCTACAGAATGCGGAAAAAATTGACAGAGAAACAGAGAATGTCTTGGTGGACATACTTTATTGGAGGTTTGCCTGGTTAATGCATGTATTGGTTCATTTTGCATGTATTTTTGTTGCGCAGTTTCTCCATGCTAAGCTGTTCTTGAATACCAATATTTTTAACCTAGATGACTCCTCGGCTGTGATCTATGCCAAACCCCATATTAAAAGATCACAGCCTTGACTGATCCTTGACTGCTAAAACATGTGAAAGGCGTAATTTTACGGTAGCTGCAGACTTGGCTATGCGAGATGTGTATATTCTAACAAGTACTGTAAAATCTTGCCTTTTAGCTGTGTTAGTTTGCGTATCTCTATCTCGTCCTTATTTTTAGTACCAGAGTTATGCTACCTTGTACCTACCAGGCAAACTACATACCTGCACAGATATGTGTGCAACAGTTTTGGCGGCCACACCGTTATACCTTTATGAGCAGCCTGTTTAACTTGAAGCTCAAGGTCAGGGGTCTTGCAACTAACACTAACTACGGCTAAAAGAATATACAATTCACATAGTCCAGTCTGTCATGTCTGTGAGCTGAATGGCTCTTGTAAAATCCCATCTTTTAGCCATGTTAGTTTATGAAATCTCCCACCTTATCCCAGGTTAATTAATTTGTAGGAACATGTGGTTGTTACTGATTTATGCAAGGGAAGATTTAATGCGTCTACAGTGTGTGTGAACAGCGCTTAATGTTCCTTACAGTCAGTGCGACACATTTGGGGCTGTTTACCTTTTCGCAGCTACATTGGAATAATCAGCATTGCCAGAGCCTACAAGTTTCAGATGAGACAAGATGGAGACTGTTGCAAGCTAATCATGGCAACACATTTAAACTTTGCTGTGCTTTGCTATATATGTAATATACATTTTGCATAGTTGGGTCTGTTGGCTCAGCCAGCAGTGTCAGCACCTACAAGATCTAGGTGTTACCTGTTTTGAGATTTGTATTCCAGACCGCGGACGTACAGGCACTTCACTAACATGTAGCAGCAGCAAGATAGCTAGGGAAGATATAGGGAAGTGAACACATTTGGACGATTGTTTTGAGAATTGCGATAGATAATAACCAGAAGCTACCATATGTAAGGCAACATAACAATCTACACATATGTAAATTATGAACGTCAAAAAACATCCAAAAAATACTGTTTGGACCCATGAAGCCTTTTTTCTTTATTAACTCTGACATCCTGTTTTTATTGCCATGTCCGCACAGATAAAACGTGTTGGCTTGTGTACAGTGGTAAATGTGCAGATGTCCGGTCATGAATAATCTGAAACGAGCCATATCAGAAGTCCAACTTTTTTTATCTTGTTACAGTTAGGCTGAAAATATGACATTAAGGAAAACATGTCGCAATACCTATAATTTCAGTCAAACTGAAGAAATTTTATTTCCCAAACTTTCAGGGTAATTACGGTGCAGCTGCAGGAAGGTTTTTGGTTCCGAAGACTTTGATGTTCTTAGGCGGTATCTGGGCCTTTTATTACCATCTCAAGTACAACGCCAAGGTGTGTATGGGGCATTTAAAACCAGCCAGTTACATTTTGTAATTTGTGGAAAAACATACCATACATTTATTTATTCATCGATTCATTGTCATTTACTCTTATTACATACACAGTGTAAATTTGATAATTTTCATGTTCAGAGCATCCACCATGATTTCTAGATCAATCCCAGGTAATTTCAGTTCATTCAAGTGAAATGAAGAACTTTCTTGGACAAGGAATGTCTACTTCTCCCGTCTTATTGATTGTCGGGCTTCTGCAATAATAAGCTGTCAGTGGTGCTTGTGAGACCATTTGTGTAGCGTTTTGTTCGTCAAAAACCACTTAACCTCTTTCACCAGTATGACATGCAAGTCTATACACCACTCGACTACTTATTCAAGGCCAAATTCAGGGTAATCTTATGATTCGCAAAGCTGTTAATTTCAGATATTGGAATGACACACATGAAAATGTCTCTTGACAGGTTCAAAAATGAATCTGGTCCTAACTAATATGGCTCCTTACTGACTTGCCAGAGGACAGTGGTTTTACTCTGGGCTCTAAGGCCCTCTCCACCCACCAAACTAATCACCATGGTATAAGTGAAAAAAGAAATATATTATAAGAAAAAATACATCCCCTAATTCCTCAACCATTTCGCATATGAAAGAGCAACTTTCAGTGTAATTTATGAAAATTTATAGTTAAATTGTTGAGACAAAACTTTATTGGTTGGATTGACCAGGTTCAGGGATTCATTGAAAGTATTTATCAGTGTACAAAGAATTATGCCTTTAGAATATGCTCTAATAAACACCTTGCAAAAATGTGAAAACGTTGAAGAATTTCAGTATGTAGAATCTAATAAATTAAGTGAATGAATAAACTGCCAAACAAACAGCTGTCAGTGACACTTCTTGATTTTGTGCAGTGCTTATCTTAAAGCCATTTGAAAGGACTGATGAGATTGGTATCTGGGATATTGTTACTCGATTGGATGTCTTTCATGCTGGACACGTGCAGACTGTGTTATCTCTTTGTGGTAATAATATAAACATAATGATACATGATGTATCAAGTAACAGAGATGGAGGACAAGCAGAGAGTATTAATATAAATAACAAGTTTGAAGAAGATAGAAGTAGTTTCTTTAATGTTTTACTCTGTTATTTCAGACTTGGGAGAAGAATGAAAGCTGGGATATAATTACGAATCGCGATGAAATGCTGTATGTAAGTATAGATACACAGATTTGTCATGGGGAAACGCCTTGAAATGGAGACCACAGAATCAACATGAGCTACTGTGTATACTATGCCTGACAGAAATTCTTTTCAAGCATCTTTAAAATTTGCTTATTATGCTGCTTTTGCATTTGTAAAGGAGAGAATTGAAGTAATTAAGGTCATATTACATTGATTTACCCTACTTCTTCTATCTTTTGGGACACCTGGTCTGCTTATTTTAGCCAGTGTACATGTAATTGTAACAGGAATATTTAGTTTCTTTTTTTCTCACACCAACTAATGAACAACATACTCCTATCTTTAGTTTTCCAAAAAGCTGGGAAAGAAATGTAATATTCAGCACTGCTAAGATCTGTCCCAAAAGTTAAAAGAATTAAGGTAAGAGTGTATAAGTAGCACTGCATGGGAAATGTGAATTCTGGATATGGAAAAATCTTAAAAAAGCTTAGATAGTTGAAATTTAGAAAGTGTAGGAATCCTGAGAAAGCAGTTAGTTGGAGATGCTGTTTGTGAGGATTCATGCAAATACAGGAATATGTGCTGATTGGGATACTTCACACTGTGCTGTGGGATTCACTCAAATTGATGTACTGGAAATCTTTAAACTTTTCAACCTCCAATTTGCTGAAAAGCACTTTTTTCGTGTCACTAAAGATGTTAACTGCATAAACCTGTGCAAATTACATCCGATAATTCCTTTGGAATGTTTCGAAACATCGATTGTAGGGGCAGTTGAAAAGGTTATTTAAGGTTCAGAAGTCTTTGTGTTTCTTCTTTTTTTAATCCTTTTCATTCTGGTGTACTACTACTCATTTGGTAACAGTAGGTTGAAGTTCACATTATTTAATCATAATGATTTCAATACATGTACATGTACTTCACAGCAGGTGCACCTTGACTGTTTTATGACCACCATTTTGTGATAACTGAAACCTCAGAGAAAACTCCCTTGAGATAACTACCCAGTAGCCTATCTTTTAATACACATATGGGGTGTCATGTCCAATGTCTTTGTAACTGCTCTTCATGTACAAAACTATAACAGAATTTAATACTTGCAAATTGCCATCAGATGAAGATGTCAAACTAAGATTAAAACGACACCTACACACATGCGTTTGTCATGCTGCAGCTAAACATTTCCTGGTCATTCTGATATAATTTGAAGGATTCCTGTCAACTTCCACCCATATTTCATAAACATGAATACTTAATTTATTGTTGATTGAGTTCTGTCGGATGAAATGGTCAAACTGATTGTTTTCATCTAGGTACAAGCCACCTATGATCACATTATTCGAAATTTCCATGTGTCCGTCCATCATTGACATCATTTGTGCCAGTGAATGACAAAAAATAATCTCACCTGGCTGGCTACAAGTAGATTACGTTTGTGGCAAATTTGCATACCATTAGACGTAAAGCGTGCACTTTTTTCTATATCGCCAGTAGCTGAAATACATATGTACAAATATAGTGCTGTAAGAGGTTACTTTTATGTAATTCAAACCATCATTATATTGAGGTCTGCAGTGTGACAAAATTTGCAGGTTTGTAATAGTCATGGCCTGACTTGATCCTTTCTTGGGTTGAGTTTGTGGGTACTATAATTATATATCTACATGTACTACTTATAAGGTCTGCACACCTCACTGTCAGTGACTTCACCCCACGTGGCGAGGGTTAGCATCAGAGTAATAAAACAGGAAGGGGGTTAATCACCCTCTTCTGTCATCTTGCCATCAACTCGGACCGTGCAGTAGTAAATGACAGTAACCAACATGCAAATTCGTCATAGGCAGTGGATATCTCAACTCTCCCCCTTGTTTGAGAATTTTACATTGTACCCTACCTCTTTTGAGTTAAGTTCATTTCTGGTTCAAAATTCAAAATGAATCCACTTGTATATACGAAATACAAATCAGAATACAGTGGAAAGAAAAGTAAACTCAGATGAATTATCAATAACACTGACAATTTTCATCTTCACAGGATCAACGCCTGCCACCAAAAGCACATGATGACTTTGTTGACAGAGGATTCAAGTCACGAACAGCTCTGAGAGATCTAAAAACCAGTGCTGCGTAGAAACTTTTGCAAAGACTGTAGTCATATTCCAGATTCAAGATGTGTGCACTTTTTTGACTTTAATACCGACAATTATTCAGAGGTCTGGCCACACAGCTGATCTGTCCACATTAATAGTGCTAATGACATTGCAGGATACTTGACTGTGTGAATTTGTTTATGATGTGATTTGAAACTCTTCAATTAAAAATAATAATAATAATAATAAATTCAATATAGCCAATTGTTTTGAAATATAGATTGGATTTTATTTCCTTCTTAACAAAAGCTTTCTAGACCTTGCCTAACTGTCAATCAAGAACATGCAGTTGACCAATCATAAGCAGTGTTGTTGCAAATAGGTTAACCGGATGTCCCACACATTGGTCACAAATGTTCAATCTTTGTGTGATGTCACGTCGTCACAATTGCTTTCACCAGGAATGGAATGAAAAGTTACATTTTCACGAGGAGTTGGACATCGGATGTGTTGGATCCATCCATTAGACAAAAAAAATGATACACTACATCCAGTCCAGCAATATCACATTAAGTTTAAAGAGAAGGGAAACAGTGAAAAGAACTAAATGTCAGATGTAAAACTGTTCAGCATTGTATGGTAAAAAAAGTCCATTTAGGTGTCTGACTGAGTCAAATCCTCTTATACAAGATTCTTTGTTATCTGTTGGGAAACATTAGGTATCAGTTACATCACACCCATATATTTTATGTATAATATTTCCTTTTACAGTCTCTTCTTAGTGCTGGATATATGCATTTTGAATGCAGAAGACTTCCAGTTTTCAGTGTTTAGTTGCAAAAACCTGACATTACGTCACTGGTCACAATATAATCATTTTACTTGCATGAACATTTTCTTAAGAATCAATTTTCGTGTAGAGTATGTTATGCATGGTTTTTCATCTGACATATTCTATGTGTTGGTGTTACGTTTGCACTTATGGGGCTTTCGTGGCACGCCAGTGCGACGCAATGACACAAGAGCCTCTCATCAATGCAGCCATTGTGAGTTCAAGTCCAGCTCATGCTGGTTTCCTCTCCTGCTGTACGTGGTGAAGTCTGCCAGCAACCTGCGGCACTGTTTTATAAGTGAAAAATTCTTGAGTACGGCATAAAACACCAATCAAATAAATAAATAAAATCCTTAAAACTGGTGCCTTGATAACTGGTCAGTATAATGTGACAGGGTGGAGCATCATGTCTGGTGATTTCGGCATGATACTTCAGTGGAGGCAGCACTTTTACTCACCCTGTCACAAGAAGACACAATATATATAATCACACCTAATGACTCCTCATCGTTGTATGATTGAACAATTGTTACGTACGACGTTAAACCCAAAGCATACAAACAGTACAGGTCTGATATAGACGAGCCTGATGTCTGTATACTGTGACACTGAGGCAGCACTAAGAATATATCAGCGTTGTTTTCAACATTAGGTCCTATCACAATGATGTCTACATGCAAACCAGTTCCAAGACTGACTGTAGTGCTGCATCACTACAACACTGTGCTAGAGACATGTTACAAAAAGAGATAGAGAAAAATAAGTACTTGACAAATGACCTAAAATTTCTCCCCATCACTAAGATACTCATTTTGTTAGATTGAGAATCCTGTTGATCTTGAAAAGGTGTTTTGAGGTTTGTTTGGATGAAACTGAAAATAAGTTTCAGCTGCAAAAGTAATAATTTATGACGTATTTCCTTTAAAATGCACTGTTTAGAGATGAAATTCTAGGTCCTTTACGATCCACAGAAGTCATTCGGTGTACAGTTCTGAGAAGTCTGCTTATTTTCCAAAATTTGGTTACTTGCAGTATATTTCTAAAATTCTTTGCAAACTACCACCTTTGCTACAGTGAAAGAAGTTTTAAATAACAATTTCTTTGGTTCAGAAATAATCTCTAAAATTCTATTTGGAATTAGAATGACAACATGACATCCTGTTGTCAGGTGTAGCTGCAATCCCAGTAATGCTGAAGTGGCATTAAGGCGTAATCATTTATTCAAACCTTGGCTTCCTTAGGAGAGCAGACAAATCTTCATGTGACAAAACATTGCATGTATAACAACATACTCCCGCTTGTGGAGATGTAAACCTGGTTAAACCTGAATGTTGTAGTCAGATTAGCTGGAGTCGAGATATAGGCCTTCAGACTGATCCTGTCTGGTGGAGGAGGAGTAAAATTGGCTGAACCTGGAGTGACGTGGATGTTGCAGTCAGATTACCCCGAGTCTAGATATACTGACTGATCCTGTCTGGTGGAGGCGTAAACTTGACAGAACCTGGGGTGACCTGACTGTTGTGGTCATGTCAGTGAGGGCCTAGATGTACTGACTGATCTTGTCTGGTGGAGGAGTAAACTTGACAGAACCTGGGGTGACCTGACTGTTGTGGTCATGTCAGTGAGGGCCTAGATGTACTGACTGATCTTGTCTGGTGGAGGAGTAAACTTGACAGAACCTGGGGTGACCTGACTGTTGTGGTCATGTCAGTGAGGGCCTAGATGTACTGACTGATCTTGTCTGGTGGAGGAGTAAACTTGACAGAACCTGGGGTGACCTGACTGTTGTGGTCATGTCAGTGAGGGCCTAGATGTACTGACTGATCTTGTCTGGTGGAGGAGTAAACTTGACAGAACCTGGGGTGACCTCACTGTTGTGGTCATGTCAGTGAGGGCCTAGATGTACTGACTGATTTGGTGGAGGAGTAAACGGGTGATCTGAGTGTTGTAGTCATGTTAGCCAGAGCCTAGATATACCAACTGATCCTGTCTGGTGGAGGAGTAAACCTGGCTGAACCTGGGGTGACCTGAGTGCTGTAGTCATGTCAGTGAGGGCCTAGAAGGACTGACAAGATGTTTTGTCTGGTGGATTAGTAAACCTGGCTGAACCTGGAGTGATTATTTGCTACAAATCCCTTTTCTTTTCCATATAAGGGTAATGCTGGCTGATCAGTGGGTAAACCTGTATTCTGCAAGTTGCTAGCCTCAAGGACAAGAAGCCTTAAGGATTGGTGTTTTAGGCTGTGCTCATGAATATTTCACTTATACCACGGCAGCCAACATTATGGTGGAAAGAAACCGGTCAGAGCCCAGGGGAAACACACGGTGTTCTAGGTGTAAACAAAGAGAAATTTAACAACATATGAGTGTTTTCAAATAAATTTCAATTTGCATACTAAAAGAACATTTATTTAGCTGCAGAAGCTAACAGAACATAAAATGCCTTCAAATTGATTTCAGTTTGCATAACAACAGAACATTTATTTGGCCACAGAAAGGACAACTTTGGAAAAAACTGAAAATAAATTGTAACTTTAAATACATGTAAGATATGTAAATCAAAAATTAACTCCTAATTAAACACCAATTATGTATCATACATATGTATATGGGAGACTCCCATAACAAAATTACCAAACCAGTCATCCCATATTAGAGCCCTGTTGTTCAAAAGTGTATCAGTGACTGGCAGATCTGGTATTACCTTTAGACTGGACAAAAGGCCACATTAACTTTGCATCAAGATGAGAGTAGTATATTAAAAGTGTATCAGTGATTGGCAGATCTGGTATTACCTTTAGACTGGACAAAGGCCACATTAACTTTGCATCAAGATGAGAGTAGTATTAAGATTTAGGTCTACCTTAACTTTTGAGCAACTGGTCCCTGTATCATACCTAGGTATAAATTGGTAGATAAACATCATTTTATTTATACATGTAGCTAAATGGAACTTATCAGGCCAGTGGTGAAAATTATCTCTTTTGGAAACATAATTCTTGAAGAGCATCTACTTAACACACTGTCTTATACTACTTCTTCAACCTTTTCACATATGAAAAAACAACTTTCATCTCCATTTATGCACATTTTAAATTTGATACTGGGGAAAAAACTACACTGGTTGGCTTGGCCAATTTCAGGGCCTCACAAAAAGTATAAATTTATTTCTTAATAGAATAATGCCCTCAGAAAATGCTTGAATAAACATCTTGCAAATATGCGAAAAGGTTGAAGATTTACAGTATTGTACATTTGTGCCACTGGTAATTCTTGTCATATAGACAGATGAATATTGTTAATAGGAGAGACCACTTTTTGAAAGAGCCAGCACGGCATTCCAAGAGAGATACATGTAAGAAAGGAGCCAAGGATATCATTAGCTTGAAATATTGATTAAAATTTGCACATCTGTACACACATGCACTTATGCTTCACCTCCTGGTAGCACCCTGATTGGTTCATAAGTGACCGCCTTCTAATCACTTCTCGGATAGTTCTCCCATGTGTTACTGAGTGACCTACTTTGTACATCAGTTTCCTGTGTATTGTCTCACAAGTGACTAATTTATTCTCTGTCCACCAGTAGTTCTCACAGAGGTTATTGACTGACCCATGGCACTTTGTATACCATGGTAGTTCTTTTAAAGGTTACTCTCTACTTATACTACATCCTCTGGTTGTTCTTTCAAAGGTCCTCTGGGTCCCATGACTGACCTACATATACCACACCTCCTTGTACAAGTAATTCCCTTATAGGTCACCAACTAATTGTACTTTATTCAATCCCATGATAGTTCTCTCATAGATCACTTATATTTTATCCACTGGTAGTTCTCTCACAGGTCATGGGCTGACCTATTCTATCCACTGTTAGAGCTTTTACAGATCACTAGCTGACCTACTCTTCCTACTGGTAGCTGTGTCACAGGTCACTGGCTGACCTGGAATACCCACTGGTAGTTCTCTCACAGGGCCTTAGTGCCTCTGACTGATCTCTATATACCCAACCTCCTTGTACACGTAATTTCCTCCTATGTCACCACCTAAGCAATCCTAATGGTATTCCATCTGCTGGTATTCCTCCCCTACCTCCTCTTCCTGCTCTCCCCCAGGCAGATACTTCTCTACAACCAGCAACAGTTCCTCAATCTGTTCTTCTGTCAATCGTTCCTCACTCTCTTCAACGATCAACTGTATTTCAACAGCAGACACAGGCCGATGGTTCAGCAGTTGCAACTTCTCTGCCTTTGTTAATTTGTAAGGCTTCAGCGCTTCCATAAAGTTCTGTATGACCTCTGGGGTTTGATGCACACATGTTGTGTTTCCCAAGTGTTTGGTTGTCTCGTATACAATGGTAGATAACTGCTCTTGGTGCTTCCCTGGTTTCTCCTGGCTTTTCCCATGCTGAATATCCTGCAGTAGTGAGAACACCTCATAGTTACTCAGCATAGCAGCATTATCCTGTATAACTTCCATTCTCAAACGTTTTTGGCCAAGCCACTTCAGAAAGTGTGGATCCTGTGAGCTATTGTCCCTGGTTCAACATTTGGGCATTTGGCTCATATTTTCTGCAAATATTTTAATGATGCAAATCGCCCAGCCACTATGACATAGCCCCAAGCCAATAGAACAATCACCAGTAGCAGCTAGAAAAAAGAAAACAAATGCACATGTTAAACTTCATGTAAATACAATTTAAAGTTTTGTAAAGCTACAAAAATATATTTACACTTCAGATACTTATGAGGCTTTTATCAAAGAACGTGGCGTTTTACTGGCAAAAAGTGATTGACAGTACTTGTATAGCTGTCCTGGTGTCTTGTATTCAGCTTGCAAATGGTTTGGGATTACTAGATATGGGATTTTCGGATTACTTGATTGGGATGTACTCAAGAATATTTCCCATGTTCAATGGCAGTTAGCATTACGGTGGGAGGAAACCTCCCAGAGACTGAGGGGAAACTCACAACCATCCACAGATTGCAGGCAGACCTTCCCACATGCAGCTGGAGAGGAGGCCAGCCCATGAATTATTATGGAAGGTGTATGTCACTTAGGAATCTCAATAAAATAAATAAATTTTACAGTATACATGTTCAGAATATTTTGTCAGATTCTTGTCAAAGGCCGATGGTTTACTCTGGGCACTCTGGCATAATCCATAAACTGGGCAGCATTGTGAAGCGTCTGAGTGGAACATTCTTGAATGCAGCTTAAAGTTAAACCGAAATAAAATTAACAAATAATAAATAGTAATCAGCTTATAATGTTGTATTTATCCAAATTATTTTGTTACTTGAAGCAACAGACTGACCAGCAGTAGGATACAGGTGACGCATATAATTATAAATGATGTGAGCACCACATGGGTTTTATCAAAAGATATCCAACATAACAACAGTCAACGTTCTACATGCTTTGACAAGTTCTGATTTCTGTCTCCAGCTTTGTGGTCCAAATGACAGAAGATCATCACCAAAACAGTCAAAACAGTCTAATTACACTAGAATGTGATGAAATTGCTTACAAAATTCAGAATCCAATCCACGTGACGCTTGCTTACAACAATCATACTGAACTTAACCCAAAACAATTGCCACTTCCTAAGGCTTTTGAGCTTTTGCCACTCGTGGCGCGTTGTCATGAAATACCGGAAGTGTAAACTGTGCAGCAATGCCACTGACGTGGAGAGTGCGTGTTGACGTCACACGAATTTGACGGCTGCTCTATCAAAATGAGTTGTTGATGATATTTTGATGTTTTAAAACGGTTTCAAAGGTAAATGTCTATTTATGAGACGTATTGTTAGTAATTTATACGTCTTTGATTCAGAATAAATTTGGTTCTGAGAGTTTGGTGGGATACAAAGTAAGGAAAATGCAGTTCAGGACTGACATTATCACAGTATGGCGTTGTTGTTGTTTAGGTCGCTGTAATTCATTCATTTTGGTCACGATCATCTGTATAAATAAAAGCATAAGTTAGTGTACGGTGTATGTGTCGATTATTTGTTTCTTTTGAATGGCGAAGTATTTTTCTTTCATGTACTTCCTTGTTTGTTCACTGTGGTAACCTTAATAACATAAGTGATTTTACAATTCATGCATTATTTTACATTTAGCTACCAGTATCAGTATATTTATTATACAGTATACAGTACTTAATCTTACTAGCAGGTTACACGTTTACTTTTAATGCATGGAGTCATTGACATTTTTAGAATTAAAACATTTATTTTGACGTGTATATCAAACTCATCTCCTGGGCTCCTTTCAGCAAATAATACTGTTCTCATTTCCTACCATCACCAGTAGCCCTGAGTGACAACGCTCGTAGGGCATCGCATAGTCATGGGTCAGCCCCCTTCATCCCGATAGGATGAATTGTAGTTTCGGAAAGCAATAGATTGCTAACCTACCCTGCCCATCCAGCCACTCCTTTACAGTGTTGAGGGTACCAGAGCACCTGACTGAATCTCAAGATGTAGATCATTCTGAAGGTAAATATACATCCATATTTATTGAAAACCCATCTCTGCTGACTTCGTATTACGAAATGGCCGCCATCTACACAGCGTGCAAACACAGCCAGGCAGCTGGATAATGGATAATGAAATGGCTGACCCGTACTGACCTTTTTAAACCAGCCAGTATGTGATCGTATAACAACAAAAGGACTTCATAGCCAGCATAATTGAAGGGAGGGATAGTTTCGTATACAGTGCCTGCCGTGCCACGTAGATGACAGCCATTTCGTAAATGAGAAGTCAGCGGAGAGGGAGACTTTAATAAATATAGATTGGATATTTGCCTTTGGGATAATCGATATCTCAGGATTTTAACAGCCAGGTGTCCTAGAACCTTAAGCATTGTAAGGGGGTGGCTGGATGGGATGGGGTAAATAAGTAATCAACTGCTTTCTAAAATATTACAGTTCATCCTACTGGACTAAAGGGGGAATGATCCATGACTATGCGAGGCCCTACAAACGGTATTATCCAGGGCTACATCACCAGTTATTCTAATTAATTAACAGTTTTCTGGTCAAAACAGCTAGATCTTTGAAAATACTGAACTGCTTCTTGTCAGGTTGGCATTGAGAAGTATGAACCTGACTTTGTCTCACAGCAAGCGCATTGGTCAGAGGCTCCTGTGTCATTGCAGTGTGCTAGCAGTAGCCCAAAGCTAAGCTGGACGTTACTACTGCAACGCCCAACTTTGGTCATATAGGCTTCCACATGGACAATTTCACAAAAGAAAAAAGGGCATGAACCCTACCTTATTTTTGCCATCTACTGATTATCTAAAATGCTTGAAATGTAATGTGTCAAAGTCAGCACTGGTAAACCATCTTTCAGCAGTAATCCAACCGTTCAGACTTTCGAATGAGATAACTCAAATCAACACCTGCCATGTTTGGAATTATTCCAACTTGGGGCAAGATAAAGGGCCGCGAAAATTTTATCCCACCCAACATTCTGTTTACAGGGCATGCAATCCTTCAAGAGAAAAAAAATGTTAGTAAAATGTTTCTTGTTTTTCCCCAACCAAACGTACGTGTTCCATATCAGAATATTCAATGAATTTTGGTAAACTGTTATGAAAGGTTCACAGTATAGTGCACATGTACTTTTATTAATATATTTATTATTTTTTATTGTATATCAGTGTCCATTGTGCACTGTACAGGTATGATCATGTTATGTTTTCTTTCAGAACTTTGGAAATCAAGAAACAAACAATGAGTTATGGACCTCTGGTTGTGGAGATTGTATGTATATTCATAGTGACAGCTTTTCTTCTCCATCACTATGGTAACCTGAGGAAACAACGTGTCCTTGTGACTGTGGGTGCCTTTGTGGCTTGGTATTTCTCTTTTATGATCATCTTCATCCTTCCATTGGATGTAACCTCAGTAAGTAGTTAATGGAGTAGTGCACAATTCACTTTCTCTTTCCAACTGATAAACTTCACAAAGTAGACTATTGTGGCAACTCCAACAAATGACGCAAGGCCATACATGATTCAATAAAGAAAGAATTCATTCTTGAAAACTTCGAACAAATGACATTTGATTTGAATAAAAAATGAAAGTGATTAAAATAAAATTGGAATATTAAATCATGTGTCCACTTGTGTCATTTGTATTAGTGACCACAGTAGCCAAACTGTACCCTTATCAATCTGGGTGAACCCCACTAGTCATATTTAGAGAGATGAGGAGTGAGATCAAAATAAAATTTTGTGTAGTCTTTTTTTCCTCCAGTCTTTAACTCTCCTGTATAGAGTACAGCTACCTGTATGACATACCCTGAGCATCAGCATGTGTCTCCTACAGGCAAGCTCTTTGGTAGCCTTGCCAGCAAATCTAAGCTGTGAATTGATATACATGTGTTTTGATATTTTGTTTTGTGTACTTCAGACATATTACCGCCAGTGTTTAAGAGAAAGCAAGTATGATGTGAACACATTCTCTCCCACATCTGCCAATGTGACATCCTCCGGCGTGACAACACCCTCTCCGACAACACCCAATGTTAGCGGTGCAGAGGTGACAGAATCAGAGTCCAAGGTGACAGGAGAGCCAACAGAGCCAACGAGTGTATGTCAGGTCCCCACTGGTCACGTACCAGACTATGTCCTCCCCACTCTCTGGCATGTTGTCTACTGGACATCACAGGTGTTAACTTGGTGAGATGAACTGAAAAATAACTTGTTTGTACTGCATGTACTTTATTTCACTCAGTTTAGTTTTTTTTCAAGTGACACATTTTCCTTGATTCTGATTGGTTTATTCTCCTTGTGGAGCTGTTAACAGGGTTTTTGTGAAGTGTCATTAAATTTTTATAGGAAAAACTGAAGTGTTCCAAAAGTATCCTGTTAAGGACTTTATGTCCTTTTGAAAGTTCATGACATTAATTTAATACATGTAGTTAGTTTACTCTAGCTTAATGTTGTGTTAAGAAAAAATGATAACTTTGAAAACTAAAGTTTGAAGTATTGGAGATATTTTGATACCAATCAGCTTGAATAATACTAGGTCACACCATCAGTGCTATCAGTCTAAATGTTTTGCTTGAACTTAGTTATATGATACTGTAAATGCCTTTTTATTTACATGGTACTAACATTCGCGGATTTCGCGGCAAACACATTTCTGCGAAAATAAGTGTTATCGAATATTAAACCCATGTAAGTAATTTATTAATGTAGCATGCGTTACAGTTATAAATTTGTTAACAAGCACTACAGTTCTAATACTTTTACAGACACGTTAATGAGAAATAGCTAATTAGAATGTATTCCGACTTATGCAAATCCAGCTTAATTGATCATCAGTTAATCTTGCTTTCTTTTAAGGAGGCTTAGCTCCGTCTAAATATCGTCACATTGCGACGTTGTTGTTGTTGTTGATTTATTGTCACAGTTACAATTCGACATACAAATTGATAAATTGTACTGGGCATGTGTACATGATACAATATACATACAATGAGAAAGTGGGGTTTATTTATATCACATTTAATCCTTCGTCATCTCCCGGAGTGAGTGACATGAATATTTGCTCACACAGCAGGTAAGGGCTAAGTGTTATAAACATTAACAGACTTCAAAAGATTAAAAGCTTACGATTAACTTCCTTTGTCTGTATTGTATAGTATTGTATTGTATAGAATTTTTGTCACATCTTACAGGTAAAAACAAGTTTAAATGATAACATTGTTACTTGAATGCTTGAATTGTTTTATTACTTGACGTTTCTCTATTGATGTTTAATTTTCGTTTATCAGTTGTCCCAAAATTCTGCTAAGATCCGCGAAAGTTGATTTTCACAAATGTGTCTTGTTACCAAATCCGTGAAAGTTTATACCCGTGAATAAAAAGGCATTTACAGTATTAGTACTAATAAAGATAAATATCAACATTTTCAGAAGAATTTACCTTTCAAACATTCACCGCACTGGGCCCACTTGTTTGAAAGTGTATTAGCTAATTTTAAGTCATATTTTATATTTAATTTTTTAGCCAAACTCAGCAGTCAGTGCAGGTCCCCAAAGTCAAAGTATAACAGCAGCAGTTTCAGTTCGTATTTAATATAATGTTACATTATTTTTTTCTTAGACTAAGTACAAAATTGAAGGCTTGGCTTAAAGTTAAATCTGGTATTAAGTCTTAAACCAGTTTTGAACAACTGGGCCTAAGTCATCAACAGTGCATTGTGTTATTCTTAGACTATAAACTTTATTTATTCACCTTCAGGATTATTTTACCAATGATGCAGTCCTATTCCAATGCTGGAGACTTCAGTGTGGCAGGTAAACTGAAGACCTCTCTCATACAGAATGCCATTTATTACGGGACATACCTACTAATCTTTGGGGTGTGTCTTATCTATGTGGCTGCCAGGCCGGATCTGGATGTTGATGCGTGAGTTCTTTTTCTCAGTTATGTTCATTGCGTTTTATTGTTGTGAAGTTGTTTATATTTTGGAAAGCATTGGCTTTTGATAGAAGTTTATGGGTGATGCAGATCATGAACTGTAACTCTGCAAGTCCATCATGGTCCTGAGGAAATGAGATTTGTGTAAAGGTTTGGAGCATACATGTACTTTAAGAGCATGGCTTTAAGTTTTCCTAATGCCCCAGCAGTCAGCCCGTAAAAAAGTAGCTTGTTGTAGTAACATCCCAGTATCCTCAATGTTGATGTCATTTCTAAGAACATGGTGAAGAATATGCCTAAAATTGAGAGGTAATGAAGAGGTATTATGTATGTCTCAAAAGTAAAAATAAAAATTATGGTAATCCATCCAGAATTCCTTTTCAACTATTTTTTGAATACACCAAACAACAATTGTAATATGTAATGATTAGACTTCAGATTTGTAATCTGGGTGACAGTGTACAATACAAGGTATATTATTTTGATTTTAGCAATGAGATCTCCCCACTTTTGCCATGTACATGTATGTTATTGCCCTGCTATGTATTTGTACTATTCCCTCATATTACGTATTTATAATTTACCTAACAGCGAGAAGCTGAAGGTGATAGGTGTGACAGCCAGTAACACATGGGGCTTGTTTCTGCTAGTCTTACTGCTGGGATATGGGCTAGTGGAGGTGCCGCGATCTATCTGGAACAACTCCAAGCGAGGTTACACGTTGTCCAAGACTCAGTTCAAAATTGCAAAGCTGAGCACGGAGAAGTCAGAGGCTGAGGAGGAACTGGAGGATGTCCTAGAGGTACAAACATGATTTAAGATACAAATTTGCTTTACTCAAGGTCATTCAGTTGAACATTTTGACTGTAGATGTGCCTTATTTGAGGTTTAAGCAAAGTATTTAATTGATTTTTTTTTCTCTGTTGTGCAACTAGGTTTTACATTGCTTCAACAGTTCTAATCTGACGGAGCATTAAATCATTTTAAAAGTAAATATAATCCTATATATATATGCTTGTATGACCAATGTTAATTAAAGATTTGGAGATTTAAGATTTACAACTTCTGTAATTCTTGAGCCTTGTCTCCAGTTACTGGGATATATTTGTAGGCATGTTCTGAGGGCATTACTAGGTTTAGACTGATAAAACATGCCTTTTATGAGGCCCTGTCATTGAACAACACAACCACTGTAGTTTTACATCCAAAATTAAAGTACTAAGATGTATTTGGAGTTTACATTTTATTTGTGAAAACATGTAAAGCAGACACAGTAAGAGCAGACAGACATTTATACAACAGAAAACAATAGGTCCTAGCTCAGTGAGTAAATGAAATTTAAAAAAAAAAAAAGGAAATGGACTGAATTTTCTTAATTTTATACATAACCAGAATTTTTTATATAGCGTTACTTATCATGTAAGACAAGCAAAAGCTCTTAAAATGAATGTTGTTATGTGTACATTTAACATGTTTAAGACATGGCTACACTGAATTATACTGCAAGAACTAAATACATTTGCAAACCACAAATAGGCAACATTACAACAAGCAGACAAGGACACAGCAAATAAGATTACAGCAAATGGAGAAGGGTTACAACAGGTGGACAAAGTGATACTGGTTCAGAAATTGAAACCGGAATGCACCCAAATGTCAGGGATAAAGCAGAGAGACATGGTGATAAAAGAAGTCCAGATATTTACACTAAGCATGCATTGAAGTACATGTAAAAAGATTATTAGAACCTGTACCACTCCTTCAATCTCTGATGGAGTTCACAGAGGTGTTTGATTATGGTAGTAGTAACATGTTTCAACTTAAAGTGGTAGTGCAAAGCTTTGAACCTGTTGCACTTTGTTAAAATGTTACATTTGCCGTTTATGTCAAGAAAAAATTGATGGTTTGTCTTCATTTTTTCCCTGTAATGCCCCTATTAAACAGTGGTAGGTCTGGGTAGATTTTGTGAGTTAGAATGACCACATAAGGATGTTTTATGTTGTGTGCTTAATGCTTTTCATGTTTTATTAATTTTATGCCTCATGATTTTCATGTTTTGTCAATTGCAGGACATTAAGAAAGCTGCAGAAAGCATTAAGTACAACCACCCACTGAGGAAAAATGTAGACACTATCTTAAGAAAGGTAATTATTTCATGTTTGGCAGTTTCCAGTCACCACCAGCCTGCTACTGTGTTAAAATTTTGAGCAGGTAACCATGTACTTTGACCAAAGCTCGTTTTTCACTTTATTTTTATGGCTGCCAGATAGCCAGCTACTTACCCAATGTAGCCTTCTACTCAAAATACACTGTAAGCCCTGCATTCCCCTTTATCCTTTTTCTGCTTGCTCCCGAAACAGACAAAAATGAATATGGAGAGTTAAACTTGTTCTCACATACGCTTCCTCTGTCTCACTTTTTCCAGTGCCCTGAGTCGTTCCTGCAGACAATAAGAAACATGGACGACTACCAAGACTACAACATGTCCACGGAGACTCCTACGCAAAAGTCACTGATCCGCCTCCACTGTAAGCTGATCCGGGCCTCACAGAACCAATTCCGCACACGCTGTCAGTGGAACATGCTGATAGAAAAGGCCTTAGAGCTGGAAGATTTGGCTGCCAATGAGAACAACACGGATAAGAAATTCAGGAAGGCCTTAGGGCAGAATAATTATCACCAAATCTTTAGAATGGTCTACACACCAACTGTTGGTGAGGTTTTTATTTGAACATTTTGCATGTTATTGTCTGTCAAGAATTAAATAAGACATAACTCTTTATTTTAATATCTTCTCTTCTTAGTTTTTTTTTTTTTTTAAACGATATGCATTCAGATATTAGAACTCTAAGCTAGATTCTAAGTGCCAACAATAATTGTACATACATGTCAAGGGAAAGTACAGTAATTTTAGTTGTATGGTCGAGGTTGTATTCTTTTGGAAAGTCATAATAATCATGGATGAATGCCTGTCAGATTACTCCGTTCTTTCATTGACACTCTCTCACTTCATTTTGTAAACTATTTAACTCATTGGCACGTATTTGGTATGTTACATTCACTGCCCAGTGAAACAAGGACAGCAAAGATATCTGCAGTTTGTATTCTGGTCAGTGCTGCACTTGCATTTCCTGGATTACATACGTCACATATTTTATTCCCTTGACAGAGTGGTACTGGAAGGTTCAGTTTCGACCAATCACAATGAAGGTGTTCTCTGTCCTGCTGATGATCTTCTCTTTTATGGTCGTCTGGTCTGAATGTCTCTTCTTCATCAAAGAGCCAGTTCTCTCCCTTTTCGCTGTCTTCATCAACTTGGCCAAGGAAAACTATGACTACCTGTATATTGAGGTATCAGAATTTTCTTGATTTTTAGAGAAGAAATAGACCAATAATGTGTTAATGCCATTTTGTTTAAGTAGACTTTAATTAATTATTTTATTTAGCGTGTTAGAGTTGCACAGTGATGGTCAGTTTGTCAATTTTATAGGTTGAGAAATCACAGACCTTTGTCTGGCACCTGACAACTTCTTGACCTTATTTTTAAACTGAAACGACCCGGCCTTTATTGAGTGAAATCAAGCAGCAAAGGCCCTTTATTATTTGACAGCTTGAGTTCTGTTCTATCTGTAAAGTTACTTTTATGTGTAAATGGGTGAAAATGGTAATGCTTTTATTAATATTTTTTTTGTTATTGTAGCTGGCCAGCATCATTGTCATAGGCTATCTGTGTATCTGTGCCTACTCCAGTATCTTCCAGATTCGCATCCTCAACTATTATTACATTGCCCCGCATCACCAGACCGATGAGAACAGCCTGCTCTTCTGTGGAATGTATGTATACGTGTAATTGTACTGTACACACACCCTAATTCTTTAACCTTTTCAACCACCACAGTGACTGATATTTTGAAACGTTCTGAGTAAACTATGTGGTGTAGTAAACTATGAGGTGTAGAGAACAAATCTGCAGTTTTATGACGCTTGCATCTTTACTGACACAAACAAATCATTTTTGGTGTCATTTTCATAATATTTGTATGCAATCATGGATGATGTATTACAGAGATTTATTGTTTTCCAGAATGTGAATTAAGAAGGATTCAAATGTTATTGGTGTTGTTCATGTATCACTCACCTTATGTAGAAACATATTACATGTGTATGTACTTGTGTTTCTTGTGGTTCAAACATATATTTCTGATTTAAGACATACTATGGATTATCATCAGCGTGTCACCTGGCTATCTGGCCTGGTGTAGATCTTCAAGACAAAACATCAGGCCATATACATGTACTTCACAACAAATTGATCTAGTGGAGCATTGTACAAAGGACTGTTTTTAAGCCAATGCACACAATGTTTTCATGTGCCTATGAGGCCAGTGTCATGGCTCACATGATGGGAAAAGAGAGTTTGTTGTAAATATTTAAAATCATCCTGAGGCAGGTTGATCTATCAATCAGAACTCTAGAATTTTCTTTGAATTCTGATAAAATCTAGTACAATGTTTGATATAAGCTTTGTAAGCTTAATTAGCATTTATTCAATCTGTGAATGTGTAAAGGAATGAATTAATTTTGCTGGCATTAACCTAATTACATGCGAGATTTATAAATGTTTGATTGATAAATTTGTTACCAGGATGCTGTGTCGCCTAACCCCGCCTATGTGTCTAAACTTCCTGGGACTGATCCACCTGGATAGTCATGTGATCCACGAACACCTAGAGGAGACTTCCTACACTCAGGTGTGTTCAAAGTGTAGGCTCATGGAATAAGAACATGGTTGTTTGGCTGACACAGCTTGTAAATATTTATGGTGTGGTGATGTTGAAGTAGGCCTATATATTTATCAGCGGAAAAAATAGTACGATGAGACATTCCGTTGATATTATGAGGGTTAACTGCTAATTTTCATCTGAAAAAAATTATTCTCACTGAATTACTGATTGTACGAAGACGTCTTTTTGACAAGCAGTTAACACCGTGTTATTCTGGAACAAATACATATACAAAATGCTTTGTTCTCTCTTCAGATCATGGGTCACATGGATGTTGTATCATTCATCTCTGATGGGTTTAACGTCTACTTCCCGATCGCCATTGTCCTGCTGTGTATCTTCACTTACTTCAGCCTGGGCAGTCGTATTCTCCACTTCCTGGGTTTCCAGCAGTTTATTGGAGAGGATGACATGACGCAGGAGCTGGTAGACGAAGGGAGGGAACTCATCAAGAGAGGTATGTATGCGGAAGTTGACATGTAACATTTCCACTGCATACTTAAAACTACACAATGTCACACATACTTACAGCTCTACCACTCAATAGGTTGTTCATATTTACAACCTCCATATAATGCTTCACAGACTGGGGGAAAATGATGTGGGCTTTTATGAAACAGACCAGTATGATACTCTTGATATTGCTTCCTCTTGACAAAGAATCCAGCTCCAGTTTAACAGTTACAGCTTTAACTGAGCCGAGGGACCTAGCTGGCCAAAGGTCCAAGGAAACAAATATCTGCTACTTCCCTAGCCCTCAACCTCAGGTAAACCCAGGTCCAGCTACATCTGTACTGAGGAGTGGAGGCCATACTTTGGCCAAGGGAATTAACAGCTTCTACTGAATGTCCCCTGCCTGCCTGCAATGTATCTGTGATTCCAGGTGATCCTCCAACTGGTTCAGCAGATTTCTGTCCACCCACAAACTGCAATGCCATCAGATTTTTGAAAAATTGTCGAGTTCATTGTTATACATAAATCAAAGAAATATATGTGTCAGTGGTTTTGTTGGAACCTGACTAACTGCTGACATCATGCCAAAACATTTTGGAATGGCATAAAACACCAGTGAAATAAATTAATATTGAGTTGTAAGATGCAATTCATGATTCAGACAGTTGGATGCTGGAATGCTTTTCAATTTTATTTCTGATCGTTTAAAAACAATGTAATGTATATTTGAGCTTGACATCGACAATACATCTTATAACTGCACATTTGGATCCATAGAAACTATATAAAGTTATAGACTATCTTTACAAGTCACTGCTTGGTGGGCGTTTGAGACATGTCAGAAGGTTCCTCGGGGATTTTTCCATACATCTGTGTGGTGGAAACTTCGGTTTCCTCCACGTATTAAACTGGCATTTAACAGCAAATAATCAAGGAAAATAAATTTTACAAGTGTGTTGTTTTCTTCATTATAGAGAAGAGGAAAAGAGAGAGAGTTATTGAAGGAGAGGAAAGACGACGAATGTGGAATGAACGATTTGGAGATGAGCGGTCTGGAGATCATCGTATCGACCAATTAGAATCTCATAAAAGAGGTACGTAAAATAAGTTTTTATTTTCTGTGAAGAATTTATAATCTTATAGATAATACATGAATGTAAAGGAGTAAATTTTACTTTTAAACTAGAAATACATTTAAAACCTCATTTAAAATACAGATATACTGTTTTGTGGCTGTAAGTAAACAGTGATTTTTATAATAAATTGATATCCATGTAAAGATGTTACAAATGTTGTCTGCTTTGATCCACAGCACCAGACTCCCCACTTCCAGGTATTAATCAAAGACTTTGCTTTTACTAACACATTTCATTTCTTTAAAAGAGACATTTAAAAGACTAACTTCACAGGGCTTGTATATGGATAATAACTTCTGATTCATTCATTCTCAGTGTTTCGGTGTACATTCTAGCATTGACATCTCCTTGACCGTGATATTAGAATGTACATCAAAGTGCTGTGTGTACTTATTAATAAGAAGTTGTTATCCATATTCAACTGTTGTGATGTGACACGTTTTCAGTTCTCAGCTTCCTGCTAACACTGAACTATGCTTACCTGCAGATTGTATTCTCTTCCAGCTCATATTCAACATGTAGTTCCAGGGGCCGGTTTTTCACTAGCAATTTTTTGGACATCAAACTGATCCTAGGGCTGGAAATGCATAGCTCCCTGTTTTATTAAGGGCCACACAAAGTTGCATTCAGTCTTTTAGCAATGTACCTTCAACAGTTGCCTTCATGTAATTCTTCAACCTGTTTAACTACCACTGTGACCAACATTTTGAAACATTCTGAGACAGCTAAGGTGTGAAGCCAAATAATCTGCACATTTTTGGTAAACTTGCATCATAGTGGAAAACACAGATTATCTTTGGTGTCATTTGTAGCTCGCCTGAACGAAGTATCAAAGACCACAGCAAGTTTTTACTTGAACACACAACAGTGAAGTTTTTTATACTACCATAGCTAGCTCAACACTTGCTCAGCCATTCACAGTGTTGGAATTTTTCACAGATTATTGCATGCATTTGACAATTGCATAGCATAGCCCACTGCCTCAGTTTTGTGCAGGAATTCCCCACAATGACGTCTTTACCACCACAACACTTTTATAATTTCTATCTTTATTCTTATTCCACTGTCTAGTTGACTGCTATAGCAAGTGTGCTATTGTGATTCTCTGAATGCCTTGCTATAATAATTGTAGGCATAAATTCCACTTAAAAAAGTGATTTAGAGGTCGAAAAGGTTGAAGATTTACAGCAAGCACACATTGAAAATTTTAAAGTGGCCAATAAGTCAGTATGTCATTTTCTTATAACTGTGAATAGTAAACTTATGTCAGAAATTTCTGGTGAAACCAGCTTCAGATTCTGTCTTTGAGCTGAAACAAATGTACATGTATATTTATGTAATTGTATTGTATAAAATGGTCAGATCTTTAATTATTGAAGCTATCGATAACTCTCTTAGGTTCTCTATATGAAACTAAACTATTAAAATATTAAGCAAGTTAATAATGCCTCATCACAAACATCATCTATACTTGCTGAAATCCGAAACGGAAAAAAATTAAGGTATGCGATCTGTATATCCATTTGTTTCAGCTCTACCTTATCCCTGTAGAAAGCAATTCCCAATTCATACTGTTCTCTGTAGAAATGATTTACCCATATTCTTCAACTCTTTCAACCATGTAAACTCAACTTTGAATGCAAATCAATAAGGGATAATAAAGGGAACATATAAGTTAATGAAAGCCCTACCTTTGGTTTTATGTAGTTCTGCACTGTAAACTGGCCAAGGGGATTACCAGCTCCTGTGGCTAATTATACTTCATTGTAAAGTTTCCAGATTCTTTGAGCACAGACCCTGCATCTTTTCACAAGCCCATGTTGCAAGGAAAATGTACATGTAGCCAGTCAACTGTGTAATTCTTCTTTGCTGTCCTCTCTGCCAATACACCTTTATCTATTTTCAAAATGGGGTCTTAAAGTATGGGTATTAAAGCAGGTATCACATTGCCTGTCACAAACTGTTGCATGTCCCATTCATATTTTGTGACCTATTGAGGCAAACTGTGACAAAATGCAAGTCTAGCTTTACGATTATTGTTTAGACTCCTGAGGGCAAATAGGAAGATATTTACCAAAGTTATAAGTCTAGCTTTACAATTATCATGTTGCCTTCTGTTGGATAATAGAAAGATATTTACCAAACATTTACATCTGGCAGGATGATTATTATTTAGTGTCCTGTCAGAAATATTACTTGGTAAATACTTAGGGTAAATAATGAGGGAGTGGAGTTAACATGTAAATGTGCACATTTTCGCATTTTCCAGGTAGACACAAAGTGGCCCGAAGTCCAGATGAAAACGATCGCACTGAGCTGTTGAAAGAAGCAGAGCCCGTGGACTACACAGGGCAGGTAACTGATAGCCCTGACCTGATGTCTGAGCGTTACCAACCTTCGGGGTATCGGTCCCAAGTGGGTCGCTACGGAGCAGCAAGATCTGCCTCCCGTCCTCCTCGAGGGATATTTGATGATATTTAATAGGCCAGAGAGCTTTGTGAGATCAACAGCTGAGCAGGTTGTATTTTTATATAACCAATGCTCAGGGTTATAGAAGTTATTGTGTTTATGTTGCTGATTCAGCAAACCACATGCGTGGGGCAAGTGTAGGAGCATGGCCTATATTCTTCTACCTGACCTTCAGGGTAGTTTTCTTGTTGTTTTTTTTTTCAGTCTAAAAAAAACAAGCTGAAAAAAAAAATCAAACCATTTTATTTATCATAGAAAAATAAGAATCTGTGTAGCTTCATTACACACATTAAGTTAATATCTGGCCTGATTAAATGATCATATGCACGGGTTCATTTCTCTGTGCAGTGTTGCATACATGCAGCAAGCCACAGTTACCCAACTTCTATAGTATTTGTTGCCTTGGTGTCAGCCAGTGTAACTGAGAAGGCTCCAAAGCTGATTTGTAAATTAAGTAACATGTCAAAGCTTTTCAAGTAGCATAGTCTCAGGTTTTAATTTTTACAAACTGAGGTTAATTTATGCCTTGCATGTGAATCTTTAGCTTACCATTGAGTGGGAAGATTATTTTAAAGTCAGGGCAGACTGTATGGCTGTTTTACATAACAGAAGTATGAACTTCCAAGGGATATTGCTCAGGTCTGAATCTTCAGTCCATGACCAGTTATTTGTGTTCCAGTATCATCTGGTAATGAACATTTAAACTTTAGTGCACAATATAAACAAGCTCTATAATGGCTGTGTGGTGTGTTGTTTATTCAGCCAGATAATCTACATACACAGTTGTTTTACATATTGTACAGGTTTAGAGCATGTATAATGTATAATTCAACTACATGTAATGCATGTACATATTTTTTGTTAAGCATAATAAGAATTGAGCAATTTGTTTATATGTACATGTATGTATTTAATGTTCAGTTGGTATCTTATGTTTTAAGGACATCTGCTTTTTACGTTGGTATTTCCCTATAGGCATTCAGTGAAAGTAGTATTTTATACAGGGGAAATCTTCCTTCTCTGCACCTACATTAACATACACTACCTGTAGTGCTAGAGGTACTGAGAGATATGTATAGACTTGTATGTATTTGTCACTCTTGAGTTGTAGAAATGCTCTGATTTCAGATGTTCATTGAAAATGCATAACTATTTTCCAGGCTTTTGTCGGTTATCGGTAGTTGGAATTGTTTTTTCTTATCATAAATAAATCTAATTTATCTTTAACACAAAATACACATACTTGTATATGACTTAGGTTCTGCTCATGACAAAGTTGCACATTTTGACTGATTCGGAAAGCTCTATTGATCTTAGAAAGTTGTTTCAGGATTTGTTTTAAAGGTAGGAAGATGTCCTTCAGGAAAAAATGTGATTGTAGCAACAACAGTAATATTTTATGACATTTATTTGCAATTTGGAAATACATTTTTTGGGGTGAAATTTTATGTCATTTCCATAAATTGTATATTTTCCAGTCTCTTGTTTATTCTTGCCGTCCATGTTGTGAATACAAACTCTGTTTTTCATTTGCACTTACTCTCCCTATGATGCAGACTGTGTGCATTAATTCCTATAGGATGTTGTAAACTGAAGCATTCCAATTTCTCAGCGAGCAGTTTTGTGCTCTGCAAACTAACATATCTGAAGAAGCAGCAAATTACAAGTAGGTGTTCATGTATGTTATTATTGTGCACATTATATTCATGGAACTTTGAATTCCATGTTAATTTATGGATACTGTCAGTGATGTAATGTGACAAAAAGACATCTATGAGATATCCGTGTTATGTCAAAACACTTTGTCAGTCTTAAGCTGCCCTTCCAATTGTTTCTGATCTTTTTGCGACGATGTAAAAAATTGAAAAATCCCAGTTACATTACATTTTTGTATGGATTTAGCAATCCTGGAGAAAAATAAATACGCACTTTCGTGTGGTCACAATTTGTTTTTTATTTATTATTTGTTTTGTTAGCATCAAAAAATAATATGTTACTTTTAGATCAGGTAACAGATTTCAGTGTTGACTACTTGTCAGCTTATGTACATTTTCTTAACAGAGTCTCTGAATTTGCTTACAAATTAATCTCTAAACCAAGATCCTGACAGATTTACCAAATAATTCCTCAATTTTACACACAACATCACTGTATGGGTTTTTGTTCTCAAATTCTGGTGATCTAGCTGAAATGTTTCCAGGGCATATTTCATGGTGTAGGCTTATATACATATACTTGTATAGTTAATATGGTATATTAAATAAGTGTGTGTCATATCTGCTATTTTCTTATATTTAACTGTTGTAGATAGTTTAGCTGTTAGAAATATATGTAGGCATAACTTAATGACATCTCCTTCTGCCGTTAACAATGAAAAAACAAAAACTACATGTATAATTTAAGTGTTCATAGTAACTGCACTTAAATACACAAATATATTTGTGGTAATGGGTAAAAAGAATGATGTTACTATTGCAGGTGTCATGTTCAGGACTAAGTTTGTTGTATTAATTGCAAACATACTTGTATGTTCACATTAAATGCAATTTATTAAACTATTGTTTATTAACTTAAGGACACACACACATATATATATATATATATATATATATATATATATATATTGTGCATTAATATATATATATATAGTGCATTAATATATATATATATATATAGTGCAGTAAGTTATGTTTTATTTATTCACAAGTCTTGTATGTTGTATACACTATATCCCATCTGTGATTATGTATATTCGCATCTGAGTTACTGATTTACCGATTTGCAATCAACTGCCATTTCTAGTCCATGTTGCTTCCCAAATTAGTTGCCCATACTCCACAGGGTTTACCTTTTTTAGAAATGTTTATATTGTGAAGTGCAAAAGTGTTTTTATTTTCTATGGTATCTGTTGATTGATGTTGCTTTCTCCTATAATATAATTCTTGGAACTACACACTGTACAGATCTGAATTATATGTACAGCAAGACATTGCACCACACACATCTGAACTACATGTAGGCCTACAACACATTCACAGCATACCTGAACTATATGTACAACTCATTTACAGCACACATCTGAACTACATATACAAGACATTCCACAGCACACATATGAAGTACATGTACAAGACATTCACAGCACACATATGAAGTACATGTACAAGACATTTACAGCACATATCTGATTTACTTGTACAAGACATTTACAGCACACATCTGAACTACATTTACTACAACACATTGACAGCACACACCTGAGCTACATGTACAAAACGTTCACAGCACACATCTAAACTACATGTACCTTTTCATCAAGGCTTTGCACTTTATGCATTGGAATTACATGTACAACAAGTTATACTGCACTCATCTAAACTACATATAGAAGGAATTGCACTATATATGTCTGAGCTACAGGTGTATCATCTTGAGGTGTTCGATTGATGCATTTTGTTGTGACCTGGTATTGAGATAGTCTACCTAGCCAAGAAGTGGCTTGAGTGGCTCTGTTTAGAATTACTTTGTGTTTGTTCAGCTGTTTATTGCAAAAGGTCCACTGGGTATTAAACTGTAAATGTAGGCTACATAATATCATCATGTGGTTTTCTGTTGACATGCAATTCTTTATGTGTAATAACCCTATTTGTATGTACCCTGGTGATAATGTGGGACCATGCAACCAGAACAAATACAGTCTTGTGTACTTGTGAAAGTCTTTGTTTTTGTTCTTAATAAACCATGTTTATGGGAATGCATACAGTATGCATACAATTACATAACTTTGTGTGGGGCCTCCATGGCCTGGTGGTTAGCATGCTAGCTCAGCACAATGGCACAAAAGCCCCTCACCAATGCAATTGCCGTGAGTTCAAGTCCAGTTTATGGTCGAAGGTAGGAAGGTCTGGTTGGCAGCAGCCTACAGATGATCATGGGTCTCACCCCTGACTCCAGCCCGGTTGTCCAATTTCCCCTCACCATAATGCTGGCTACCGTTGTATAAGTAAAATCTTATTGAGTAAGGTTTAGAAAGATCGATCAAATAAAGAAAAATGCATGTTACATTATTACCCCAATTCTTCAAAGTGTTGGGACAAATATTAGTAGTGCCGAAAGCAGAATATTACATTTCTTTCAACGCTTTTTGTTAAAGATATGAGTATGTTGTTCATTATTTGGTCTAACTATGTGAAAAAAAAGAAACTAAATATTCTTACTACATTTACATGCATATTGGCTAGAAAGAGCAGGCCAGGTGTCCCAAAAATTAGAAGAAATAGGGTAATATTCCTGCAATTAATTGTGGTAAATAACAAATTGCAGACTATATAGAAATCTTTTATTGCATAAATAGGTTTTAAAATGTTAAATATTAGAGTTGTGTAGTGCTTTTAGACTGAAACATTCATAAATTCACAGCTTTATAATAATGGATGGAGTGCTGGAATTTGGATATGGATGGAGATCTGAACTCAAATCCCTGTGACCCACAGACGGCATTGGCTAGGTTGCAGTGTAGATATATGTAGACTTTACATGGACAAAACTAGAATTATTTTTGTTGTTGTTTAATGCCATACTCATGAATGTTTTGGTAAGTTTTACGGGTAGAGGTAATCAAAGTGCCACTGACCTGTAGCAGCGTGTTACTCGTCTTCAAGGAACGCCAAACAGCACAATTATCAACCTCTTACTGTTACCAAGGCCCTTGCGGGAATCTACAAATTTTCTAGGATGGAATTGAACATGTGCCTTGCGTGCCCTGGGCTGAGCCCGACTCCAAACCAGTGAAACTGGTAATCCTTTACCCATTAACTCTTGTTGTTGCACACAGTGATGTGAAATAAATAATTTTATCAACCAGTCTCTTGTTGGTTAAAATTCTTTTTTGTTTTTCTTTTTTGAGGTGGGTGGGTAGGTGTGGACCTACTACATAAGCCCTAGACCTACCACGGGACATCTATTTGCCAAGTCACGCTGTGTAACTTCAACCTATGTTAATTATACTTTGCTGTGGGTTACCTCCCCTTACATCGCTCTTGTGTAAAACATGTCCGCGACCAGTGACGGCAACGTGTGTTTCCGACTCAAAGTTGTTTGTCTGTGATTATTGGTATATTTTATATTGTACTAAATTCTGTGTGCTAATAATGCAAGTCTCCAATCCAAATAATGTGAAAATCTACAATCTGAGTGCAGGAAAGTCCTTGCCAGAGGTAAGATTATGTCACATTTGCAACAACAACAGGGCTATGTACGTGTTTATTAATCTTAAGTAGCCCAGGTTGACTGTGTTAGCTTTTTTATATTTAGACGGCGCTCGGATAGTCATGATTACTGCCATTCACCCATGCAGGATACGTAGTAAAATTTCGGAAAACATAATTGACATCCCCGTAGTCCTGGTACACTGACTGTTGGTTGAGAAATATTTGGATGCGTCATATTCATGTAGCATTCCCACCTAAAAAATGACCAAAAACTGTACTCGCGAAATCCATGTATTTAATGAAAAAGGCTGCTTCAAAATACACAAAAAGCGAAGTGGTCAACAGTTTGTTCTCGCGGGGCGATCAAGGGCAGGTAACTCTGACGAGAAAATCTGAAAAAATAGAGAAAAAGTAACCTCACAATATATTAAACAAATAAAATAACATATTATTACCAAAACAATTTTATTTTACTTTTTTTAGGCTTAGACTTAATTTCCAGCCCATATGTACAACAAAAACCCATTGTTTTTGAAAATCTATCACTGTTTTATGGAGATTTCAACTTTTTTCACAATCCCTGAAATCACTCTTGGCACATGTACTCTGAGAAAGCAATACCCAATTCATACTTCCCTCCGTGTACTGAGACTGAAAGACAAGTGAATTAATACAATTGAGTAAACTGAAAATTTCCTTTATCTGTGAGGGCAGACCCACTTGCAAAACTCATTAAGGACTGTGGAAGAGAGAGAGAGAGAGAAAAATCATTATTAGAGACATCAATCAGTGGTCAAAACCCCTAGTATGTTAATTGTCACATTTAATATATGTAATAAATTCAGTTTTAGTGTTTCAGTTTTGTTAAACTGTATAATTGATGTAGTGAACACATGTACTTCAGTACTCCTAAATCAACCTGAACTGATGTAGAACAAAAACTTCACTGCAGCAGTGTTGTATCATGGACAGCTGGAACTGGTGTAGTTGATTCACATAATTACTGTGAAAAATATGAGTGAAGTAAATTGCTGTAATAAGAAGATTCTGTCAGTTAGGCTAACGAGGTCAGCTTCTGCTATTTTCACTTTCGCCTACCCCTAGCGCCACCTGCCAGCATGTGGGAATGCTATTTCATGGTTGCTCAATGTATGCCAACGGTCAGTGTACTCCTTAAGCTCCTTTACAATGATTAGTGTGGTAGACAGCCAGACAGATAAAATCCAGAGCTGTTGATCATCCCAAAGGTAAATATTCATCCATATTATTTCATCAAGCTAAACCTGTCTGCTGATTCCAAGTTCCCAAAATGAGCACTGTCTTCTGTCGGTTATGACGCTAGTTATGCCTTGCGACTCCAGTTGTGTGACCCAGGAACCTGGATGTGTATATGATTGGCGGCCATTTTTGTGAAGTACAAGTAAGAACTTGATGATGAGGTTGAACTTGATAATGGATATTTACTTTTGGGATGACCGCCAGCTCGGGATTTTATCTGTGTGATGGTCTAGGAACATTGTAAAGGTGTAACTGGACAGGCCAGGGAAGTCAGACAGTAATTGACTGTTTCTGAAATTTTACTATAAAATATCCTATCCTGTTTACTTTTTACCTCGTCTTACGAAGTAAGGAGAGGTACTGTGAGAGTGGGATCAGGTCCTGTCAGTGAAGGTGTCAGTGTCCAGTTTGGTTAAAGTTTTTGGCCAATCATAGGGTTGCAGTAGTCACAGATTGTACATAGATAGACAATGATCTGTAGCGATTTGCATATCAAAGACCAAGGGAGTTGTTTACCTCATTCACAGCTCAACATTTACTTTGCCAGCTACAGGTATTCTCTGAATGCTTTGTTTATATCTGGACTGGTGATTGCATATTCATGGCTTACTGTAATTCACCCATGTTGGATACTGAGTAAAGTGTCTCCACTCTTAGCCAATCAGTGTTTACTCTGTATCCCTTTAAGTCATTCCACTCCCCTCCCCCCAATTACCACCTCCCTCCCCCAACCTCCCAGCCTTACATTCATCACACATTACCATGCATGTTGATGTTCATCATGGGATAGGGGGATATGTACATGACATGTTGTAAAGTTTGTTATTTAGGTCAGTAGGCCTATGTTCCAAAGGCTGATGGTGTACTCCAGACAGGAATTCCTGTTTACTGCTCTGTTAAAAATTTATAGTTCTTGCATAATTGAAATATTTTTTCAGTATGATTTTCAATACCTATCAAGCACATATAATTTGTTTACTTTATTTTTATTGGTTACTTCATTATACCAAATTCTAAATGAGTGAGTAACTATGCTCACATTTTCTTATTTCTGTAGTGGCTTTCAGAAAGAAAGAGGAGGGCACTACAGAAGCAAGATGTTGGTAAGTTGCAGAGCATTTATTCTAAACAAAGTGAAATGATATTAGCAAGGACTTACTATAAACACTGTGTATGCTGCTATACGTGATCTTCATAAACTTATGTCATGTTCATAATCCACGTCAGAGGATCCTTAAAAACTCTTTGATTAATGTAACCCGACTGCACAAAACTTCGTGCAGTCTGGCTTCCTCTCCGACCGTACGTGGGAAGGTCTGTCAGGAACTTGCGGATGGTTGTGGGTTTCCTCCGGGCTCTGCCCAGTTTCCACCCACTATAATGCTGGCCGCCGTTGTATAAGTGAAATATTCTTGAGTATAGCATAAAACACCAATCAAATAAATACATAAATATACAGATGTTCTACCATACTCCCACACTTTTGCATTACTGATATAATATACAGATGTTCTACCATGCTCCCAGACTTTTGCATTACTGAATTAATATACAGGTGTGCTACCACACTCCCACACCTTTGCACAACTGTAATAATATACAGGTGTTCTACCATACTCCCACACTTTTGCATTACTGATATGATATACAGATGTTCTACCATGCCCCACACTTTTGCATTACTGAGTTAATACACAGGTGTGCTACCACACTCCCACACCTTTGCACAACTGTAATAATATACAGGTGTTCTATCATACTCCTACACCTTTGCTCTAATAAAATACTATACAAGTGTACTATCACACTCCCATACCTTTCACTACTGAAATAATCCTGTTTGTACATGTGCCTTTACTTTGAGAGTGTTTATTCATTGAAAAGGCCATATCTATGAAAAAAAGAGTGTGAGGGTTTGACTCTTAACATGATAGGTCGCCTTATGATGGTGCACAAAGAAAGAAATTTTATAAAATGTATACCGAAATGATGATCTCTGAGACTTTTTACGTGTAAGTCTGCAGATTAAAGAAATGTTTGAGGAAAACAAAACTTTTTGGTGGTAAACCATTAGATTTTTGGTCAATGTACTTGTTAGTTTAAATACAACTTGTTCAGTTTGCGTGCCCAAGTGCTTTCTGAAATTACAATGGCTCTAGTCATGGCCCTGATTAGCAGTACCTTGGTATACTGTGGGTGCAGTGTCTGATATCTTGAGGATGGTATTAGCACTAAACTGCATTTAACCCTACTATACAGATACACTGTCCTGTTGTTGATGAGATTACATGTATGTATCATGAGTGTACGGCTACATTCTCGCATACCTGGTCACATTCGTATTTTGTGTGTTCACCCAGATGTTCGACGCAGGATCCAGTTGCTGCAGGACTTTGAAATGCCGACAGTCAGCAGCTGTGTACAGGCATCTCAGGATGGAAATTATCTCTTTGTGACTGGTAAGTTCTCGCAGTAGATGCTGGCCTTTCAATCACTAGGACACGTGAGGCGATAGGTCAATCCTGGCCTTGGGCAGGGATTTTGTAGATTCACGCCCTCTCACTGCTTATGGCACCATGGTGACATACACTTTGCGATATGGCTGTTTGCGCAGTCCAGTGTTCAGGCGCCACCATGTTATCAGTTTTAACCAATCATGTGCGAGTTATTTCTGTACTATGAGAACATACCCGTTTCAGCTGAGATCAAAGGACTCTGTTTGGCCTTGTACGGCATGATGTTGGTGACACAATAAAAAATTGATTGTTGCAAAACAGATCAGAATAAAATGGCTGTTACATAGGTCTGTTACCACCCCAGTGCTGAAATAGTTAAGATTGTATTATTTGTATTATTTCCTGTAGAAAAAAAAATGCAACTATCTGAGGAGGTGTTTTACAAAACTAGCACATTGTTGTATCACAGGTGATGAATGCTGCTTCAGGTTTCACACTGAGATATAGATGCTGTGCAAAGACCACCTGTTTTATCTCTCTATCTCTCTCTGTTTGCTTGTCAGGAACGTACAAACCCCGGGTGCGATGTTATGACCTCAACCAGATGTCCATGAAGTTTGAGCGCTGTTTGGATGCAGATGTTGTCAAACTTCTGACCTTGTCTGAAGATTACACCAAGGTCAGTTTGACCAGTGGGTCACATTTGGTGTGGTTGCTCAGGGATAGTTGAATATGAATTTGGTTTAGGTTCCTTTAACTATTTGGACTATCTGTAAGCAGAGTGGTTACTTCTGTGGTGGTTTAACTAGCGTACCCAAGATTCCTTCTACTTAGAAGTAAAACTGATAGTCAAAGTTTTAGTCTTTCATCTTAAAAAGTATCATCTTCAAAAACAGCCATACAGTTAAAGTGAAGTCATTGACTTCACCCCAACAGTGCATTTTTAGAGGCAAATAAAGCTTATGAAATATTACTTTTGGAGAGGAAACTTTTTATTTTTCCAAAAAGATGTGTCATCTTACCTGCCAAATAAAAATGCCTTTCTAATAAAACTTGCAGGATCTGGCAAAACTTGTAGGTAATTTCCCCTATATGTCAATAAAGCAATGTCCATGTATCTATAAAGGTCTGAAGATTTCTACATCTTCATTGTAAGTAGCCTTAACTTGTCTTCCTTTCCAGCCATGCTTCTTACAGGCTGACCGCTTTGTGGAGTTCCATTCCCAGGGGGGTCGGTACTACAGGACGAGGCTGCCTAAGTATGGGCGGGACATGGCATACCACTCCCCCAGCTGTGACATGTACTTTGTGGGGGTCAGGTAATTGACTGAGGAGATCCTCTGTTCATACACTTTATGGGGGTCAGGTAATTGACTGAGAAACTTCTGTGTTGATATACTGGTTTAAATCGTGAGCAAGTATCAACATAAAAATATGTTGTTTATTTTCTTGTGATCACTCTTTTATTTTAATAGAAATTAATTCAACCCTTTGCTGTGTTCTTTTTTTCTAATTGTTCAACTATGTAGAGTAATGTTTTTTCAGTCAACAACAAGTTCTAGATGATGTTGATTGCTGTGATACATTTTTGACAGTCTTTTTGGCAATCTGTTACTCACTAATAATTTTCTCTTTCAGCTCTGAAATTTATAGGCTCAATCTGGAACAAGGTCGCTTTCTCAAGCCACTGGTTGCCTCGGCAACGTAAGTAATCCATTTTGAATTGAGAGTACCCAGTTAGGAGCAAATCACTAGCATGACATCCTGTGTTAAAAAACTAGACAAACAAATGTTTTCCAATTTCTGAGTTTGGTTTTGTTCATTGATTTATTAAACTTTCATGTACTTTATTAGTGCCAACAAGCTGTAAATCTTGCTGTCTGTCTGTTAGTCAGTAAAATTTTTGACATCTTATCTTTTAACATGGATTGATGGTTCAAAGACT
This sequence comes from Liolophura sinensis, assembly GCF_032854445.1. Taxonomy (NCBI): domain Eukaryota; kingdom Metazoa; phylum Mollusca; class Polyplacophora; order Chitonida; family Chitonidae; genus Liolophura; species Liolophura sinensis. The sequence goes on from NC_088301.1 coordinate 6,612,070, forward strand.
TAATATCCTATTCTTTAACATGACCAGCTGTATCAAATTTTTAACAATTTTTTGTTGCAAGTTTGCGCTTGTCTTTCATTTTGATGTTTTCTTATTTACAGAGAGATAAGCTGCTGTGAGTTCAATCCTGTACATCACCTGTTTGCTTGTGGCACCAAAGAAGTGAGTGAGTTTCTATAGATACTCTTGCCATCACGTGATGTGTCGACGCTGGTTAGAGTGACCATCCCACAATATGTCATGTTTACACAAACGACCAGGACTATGCATATTTTAGCAACACGTAACTGCTAACACGTAAAGCAATATTAAGGATGGTAAAAAAAAAGCTGTGCATGTATTGGGTTCAGGTTTGGCTTCCACTTCACAATAATGCATACCATCATGGATGCCCTGTGTGCATGTTAATTACTGTAAATGATTTGGTTTCTTGTGTATTAGAACCAATTTTAAGGTAAATGTTATGGATGTTATTTCAAAGAGCACTCTGTGTATTGAGCTCCAGTTTGGCACACATGTTAAAGCAGAATAACATGAGGAGACGTTTCGTCTTTAATGCCCGGTGTGGACATTAATTATCGTATAGAACAAAATTCAGGACTTCGTCTGGGCTTTGTCACTTTTGTATTATGAGGTGATGTTCCATTATTGATATCCCGTCACTGTGTGCTTATTATTTACCATATAGTGCAAAATTCATGACTTAGTCTCCTGTGTATTACAATCAGTGGTCTGATAAAATCAGCTGAAGTTTTGCAGTCATGTGTCTCCAACAGCCTTTGATAGCCTTGCTTCAAAATCTGTCTTATATAAATCTATTACATTTGACACCTTCACATCTTCTTGGATCAGTGCACCCTTTTAGCTCGCCTGTACAAAGTAATGCGAGGTATTGTGAGAGGGGGACAAGTGGTGGTGTCAGTGGTGGTGTCCGATTAAGTTTTTTTTTGTTTTTTTTTAAGCTCCTGTATAATGGGTGCTCATACATGAAATGAAAGTAAGGTTTTTCTTTTAGCTCCTGTACATGTATAATGGGCTCTCATTTATTGATTGAAGGTTAAGATTTTTTATGTTTAGCTCTCTAGTCTAAGGTATGGTGTGTAAATGCACCTTCTCAGATGGAAGGTTAAGCTTTTTTTTTTTAAGCTCCTGTATAATGGCAATCATACATGGATCTCCAGCGTACAACAATAGAAAGTTATGTTGTTGTTTTTTTTGTATATTTCTTTTTGCCTGTGTACATCTACAAAGGGCCTACTGATAGAAGGTTGAACTGTTTTATTGGTTTTGATTTTATAGTCTTTGTGAATCTTTTTAATGATTTTGATAGACTTTCAATTCCAAAATTTGCAAGTTATATAAACTTCAATTTGTTTTCTGTAGTAAACATGTGCTCTAGAAATTGAGCCTTCATGCAGGGCAACAATTTCTTGTATACAGGGTTTCTCTGACTTTATGGACTGAAATTTATGGTCTTTACCAGATTTGTCATTTTTGTGATCACGAAAAGTTTCATGTAGGGCTACAATTTTTATGCACTACCTAGGAGAACAAGGAGGGTATTGGGTTCCTCTGGTGATTTTACCAGTTTCCTCTTTTGTGGACACACATTCAGATTGACTTCATTCTGTTCTCCTGTAAATACGGATTTCTACAAACCTTTCTTGTAGGGCTACAGTTTCTTATGCAATCACTTATCTAGATAAGCTTTTTGTCTCTCTGGTTACTTTACCAGATTTGTAGAGTGTAAGAATTTATATTAACGTGTACCAATTTGTCTGTAATATGCAGCATCTGTGGAAAGCTTTCCACATCTGTATTAGTACTAGCAGCCTGTGACACTGGCCGATGCATGTGCCTCCCTGTACAGTGACGAAATGTTTAAACCATCAACGCAGACAGTGACTATATAGTCAGCTGAGTATTGAAGAGCCCAAAATATGAAACATTTTGCCCCCTGATGTGGCTACATTTACATAATAAAGTTGATACGCTGAGGGTTTTGGGATTCAAGGTTTGTACCTAAATGAAATGCTTTTGTGTTTCTCATCACCTTGAGATCAAATCTAAAATCGTATTACATATAATTTTTGTGTGGATCTGATATTTCACCTAACTCTCAGATATATGATACAAATGCAGCGTCATTATGCAGGCTTTATCACAACATCAGGTTATTCGGGCTGGTGGAAATAGATAACCTATGTATAAATATGGCTGATGGTGTACAGAATGAACTAAAGATGATGGGTATACTTATATTGTCTTGTATATTATTCTTTCTGTATCGTTTACTGGAATATGATGTACGTTACAGTGCTTTCATAGACATAAAATATATTGCCAGAATGATGATAACTGGCTGACTTCATTGGTGAAATGAACTGATTACAATTAGCCAACAGGGATGTGGTAAGAAAACTTGTGTTTTGAATCTGTATGTTATCCAGTGTATACAAGTATGCTATATTTTTATCTTCAGGGTCAGGTGGAGTGCTGGGACCCCAGGACAAGAACTCGGGCTGGGGTGTTAGACTGTGCACTCAGCTCTCATATAGAGGACATGGAGTAAGTTTCTGGGTTGGGATTCAGCAGGGTGGGGATTCGTCAGCAGGCGTTTACTGTGGCAGTGCGAGAAGTTTACCACTGAGAAAGCTTGATTGTCAATTATTTAGTTGCCTATTACTGTTTCTGAATACAATGTCTGCCTAGTGTGAAAAAACACACTGTGCTTTCTAGAACTATAATTTCAGTCATGATAATAATTTAAAATTTGCATGATTATACTGTATTTTTTTTATTTGCTTCTTAACTTTATTTTTTAGTGAACAATTTTTTCCCATGTTTATATTTATTTGGTTGGAATTTCAGAGTAAACACTATCCCATCCATTACCTCTCTCAAGTACAGGGATGGCCTTAACTTGGCTGTGGGGACCAGTACTGGACATGTAAGTAATGTGATCTTATAGTTAGCATTGCCTGAGGGACCAATAAGGGTCATGTTAGTTATGTGATCTTATAGTTAGCATTGCCTGGAGGACCAGTATGGGACATGTAAGTTATGTGATCTTATAGTTAGCATTGCCTGAGGGACCAATAAGGGTCATGTTAGTTATGTGATCTTATAGTTAGCATTGCCTGGAGGACCAGTAGGGGACATGTAAGTTATGTGATCTTATAGTTAGCATTGCCTGGGGGACCAGTATGGGACATGTAAGTAATGTGATCTTATAGTTAGCATTGCCTGGAGGACCAGTAGGGGACATGTAAGTTATGTGTATCTAATAGTTAGCGTTGCCAGGGGGACCAGTAGGGGACATGTAAGTTATGTGATCTTATAGTTAGCATTGCCTGGGGGACCAGTAGGGGACATGTAAGTTATGTGATCTTATAGTTAACATTGCCTGGAGGACCAGTAGGGGACATGTAAGTTATGTGATCTTATAGTTAGCATTGCCTGGAGGACCAGTAGGGGACATGTAAGTTATGTGATCTAATAGTTAGCGTTGCCAGGGGGACCAGTAGGGGACATGTAAGTAATGTGATCTCATAGTTAGCATTGCCTGGGGGACCAGTATGGGACATGTAAGTTATGTGATCTTATAGTTAGCATTGCCTGGGGGACCAGTAGGGGACATGTAAGTTATGTGATCTAATAGTTAGCATTGCCTGGAGGACCAGTATGGGACATGTAAGTTATGTGATCTTATAGTTAACATTGCCTGGGGGACCAGTATGGGACATGTAAGTTATGTGATCTAATAGTTAGCATTGCCTGGGGGACCAGTATGGGACATGTAAGTTATGTGATCTAATAGTTAGCATTGCCTGGAGGACCAGTATGGGACATGTAAGTTATGTGATCTAATAGTTAGCATTGCCTGGGGGACCAGTATGGGACATGTAAGTTATGTGATCTTATAGTTAGCATTGCCTGGGGGACCAGTATGGGACATGTAAGTTATGTGATCTAATAGTTAGCGTTGCATGGGGGAGCCCAGTATTAGGCCTAGTAAGTTATGTGATCTTATAGTTAGCGTTGCCGGAGGGACCAGTAGGGGACATGTCAGTAATGTGATCTAATAGTTAGCGTTACCGGGAAGGACCAGTAGGGGACATGTAAGTTATGTGATCTCATAGTTAGCATTGCGCGGGGGAACCAGTATTGGGCTAGTAACTTAAGTCATCTAATAGTTAGCGTTGCCGGGGGAACCAGTATGGGGCGTGTAAGTTATGTGATGTAATAGTTAGCGTTGCCTGAGGGAATTGGTACAGGGCATGGAAGTTATGTGATCCAACAGCTAACATTGCCATGGGACCAGTATGGGACATGTAAGTCAAGTGATCCAACAGCTAACATTGCCATGGGGGACCAGTATGGGACATGTAAAGTCATGTGATCCAAGAGCTAACATTGCCATGGGGACCAGTATGGGACATAGAGATTAGCAGTTAACATTGCCATGGAGACCAAGTTTTTCACATAAAAATGGCAACTGTTTAGGCGTATTCTGTGTGCCGCTCGTTTTGCCTGTTTGTGTCTCAGCAGTTGTTGTTGTATTTTCAGATTCTCCAGTACTGACATACGCTCCGACAAGCCCATGTTAGTGAAGGACCATCAGTATGGACTGCCCATCAAATCTATAGCATTTCCAAGAGTCACAAGACTTGGTCCTCTCTAATCGCATCCTGAAAATCTGGAACAGGCATACGGTATTAACTACTGTATATGTTTTTCTGCTGTCTGAAGAGATATGATTCTTTGTTCAACTTTCCCCAACAAGCCTTAATGTTTCAGAGATCAATCACAGTCGCACAAGAAAACATCCATGATTGTTATTCTTGATGGCTTCTGTGCAACTTGAAAATGCAAAATCACCCGAAAAAGCAAAAGTCACCCAAAAATGGAAAATAATTGGAAGGGTTTGTAAGATCACCTGAATTTGTAAAAACATTACCTGAAAATGTGAACTGTTTGTTACCCAAAAAACAATACACTTAACCCCAAATGGGCAAACTTAACCGGATTTGTTAAAAAGTTAACCGATAATGTGAAACCATCTTAGTGGTTCCTTACTTTAATGTAGTCTGAAATCTCTTTCCAACAGACAACCCTCTTTGATAGGGCTTTACAACAGACAACCCTCTTTGATAGGGCTTTCTAACTGGCATCCCTCTTTGATAGGGCTTTCCAACGGACAACCCTCTTTGATCGGCCTTTCCAACGGACAACCCTCTTTGATAGGCCTTTCCAACAGACAACCCTCTTTGATAGGGCTTTCCTGTAGACAACCCTCTTTGATAGGGCTTTCCAGCAGACAACCCATTTTGATAAGACAGTCATTCTTTTCTGTGTAAAACGCATATGAGCCTCTCCATTTCCCCAGCACCACACCCATCTGACCTGACTTATAAGCCTCTCCATTTCCCCAGCACCCCACCCATCTGACCTGGCTCATAAGCCTCTCCATTTCCCCAGCACCCCACCCATCTGACCTGGCTCATAAGCCTCTCCATTTCTCCAGCACCCCACCCATCTGACCTGGCTTATAAGCCTCTCCATTTCCCCAGCACCACACCCATCTGACCTGGCTTATAAACCTCTCCATTTCCCCAGCACCCCACCCATCTGATCTGGCTTATAAGCCTCTCCATTTCCCCAGCACCACACCAATCTGACGTGGCTTATAAGCCTCTCCATTTCCCCAGCACCCCATAAGCCTCTCCATTTCCCCAGCACCACACCAATCTGACCTGGCTTATAAGCCTCTCCATTTCCCCAGCACCCCACCCATCTGATCTGGCTTATAAGCCTCTCCATTTCCCAGCACCCGCACCCATCTGATCTGGCTGATAAGCCTCTCCATTTCCCCAGCACCACACCCATCTGATCTGGCTTATAAGCCTCTCCATTTCCCCATCACCCCACCCATCTGATCTGGCTTATAAGCCTCTCCATTTCCCCAGCACCACACCCATCTGATCTGGCTTATAAGCCTCTCCATTTCCCCAGCACCACACCCATCTGACCTGGGTTATAAGCCTCTCCATTTCTCCAGCACCCCACCCGTCAGACCTGGCTTATAAGCCTTTCCATTTCCCCAGCACCCCACCCATCTGACTTGGCTTATAAGCCTCTCCATATCCCCAGCACCCCACATCTGACCTGGCTCATAAGCCTCTCCATTTCTCCAGCACCCACCCATCTGACCTGGCTTATAAGCCTCCCCATTTCCCCAGGCACCACACCCATCTGACCTGGCTAATAAGCCTCTCCATTTCCCCAGCCCCCCACCCTATCTGTCATGGCTTATAAGCCTCTCCACTTTCCCCATCACCCCACCCATCTGATCTGGCTCATAAACCTCTCCATTTCCCCAGCCCCCCCCCCCCCCCCACCCCACCTATCTGTCATGGCTTATATGGTGATATTTTTGTGAACGGTTTCTTTTCCTGGTGTGAGCAGGCAGACTTCAACATTGGTTTTAATTTTTAATTTTCTAAATAATCTCTAGATTAAAGAGAATTGAGACAAATTGGTCACAACTTGGAACCACCAGGATTGTAAGAAAACCATTACCTGTGTAGTCTATTCCGAACCACCAGGATTGTAAGAAAACTATTACCCATCTAGGCTGTTTTGAACCACCAGGATTGTAGGAAAACCATTACCTGTGTAATGTGTTCTGAACCACCAGGATTGTAAGAAAACCATTACCTGTGTAATCTGTTCTGAACCCAACAGGGTTTTAAGAAAACCATTACCTGTGTAATCTGTTTTGAACCACCAGGATTTTAAGAAAACCATTACCTGTGTAGTCTATTCTGAACCACCAGGATTGAAAGAAAACTATAACCCGTCTAGTCTGTTTTGAACCACCAGGATTGTAGGAAAACCATTACCTGTGTAATCTGTTCTGAACCACCAGGATTGTAGGAAAACCATTACCTGTGTAATCTGTTCTGAACACCTGTGTAATCTGTTCCTGGATAGCAGGATTGTAAGAAAACCATTACCTGTGTAGTCTATTCTGAACCACCAGGATTGTAAGAAAACCATTACCTGTGTAATCTGTTCTGAACCACCAGGATTGTAAGAAAACCATTACCTGTGTAATCTGTTCTGGACCACCAGGATTGTAAGAAAACCATTACCTGTGTAATCTGTTTTGAACCACCAGGATTGTAAGAAAACCATTACCTGTGTAATCTGTTCTGTAATCTGTTCACCGATATTGTAAGAAACCCATTACCTGTGTGCATGTAGTCTATTCTGAAAAAAAAATATGGAAATCACTAATACATTTTGGAATTTAGTTGTTGAACAGTAGAGTGACATACTGGAAATCCAGTGCAGTAAAAGTACCCAAATCAATAATTAAAACATGTAATGTTTCTTGTTTTCCCCCCCAGGGCAAGGCCTTCACAGCCGTGGAACCTGGCACTGCACTGAACGACCTCTGTGTGTTCCACAACACAGGCTTACTGTTCATGGCTAACGAGGCACCCAAAGTCTTAGCCTATTACATACCCGTAAGTAGTTGTCATCATCACAGTAGCCGTGCTGATATTGTGAGAGACTGGAAAAAATGCATGTGGTCTTGCCAATGTGGAAGGTTTTTGCGTTATAGGCGATGTTAATATTATATTGTTATATATGGGCAAGCTGATACAAAAAAAATCCAAAATGGAATAAAAATAAAATTGAAAATCCTACTTTTTACTTGTATTTTGTGTGATGTTGATGTTTTATGATATTCCTGTTTTTCAAGGCTTTACAGTTATGTAAATATGTCGTTAAAAGGAAAAAAAATTGCTGAGGTAGTTCACATTTTGCAGTGTTGATGATTTTCAAGTTTTATTTCTATACCCTCTTTTGACATTGAGAAAAGATTTATTCTGCACGTAAAACAACGATTTAAATTGGTGTTCCCTTGGCTCTCATTTGAATTAACATGTATATTGAGGGTGGTTTAGGATTTATGTCAAAGGGGTGGAATGAAAGACTTTGATACAGTTCTCAGGAAAATCTTGAAGTCTTAAAAGAACAGACCACCTTTGAATAAAGTAAGCATCATTGCAAAAGGCTACAGACTTGTATTTCACATCTGGGATAGTTGGTTAAGCCCGGCGATTTCCGTGAGCCATAAAACTGACATTCAAACTGACTGAAAAATCCTTGAATATGATGTTAAACAACAGTGAAATTAATAAATGAATGAAAGGCCATTTCGTGGTGATTCCTAAATCAATTCATGATATCGTCATTTTTTGTCTTGACAGTTAATAAAATACGAATTTTTTGGGGACTTCCTAGACAACATTGAACAATCATTGAAGTCACCAGATTCTTTTTTGCTGCTAAACATGGTGTTAATGCTGGTATATTTCTATGTTCAACATGAATATAGATGAGCTACTGCAGGTACATCTACGCATGTATTTGTATTGTAATGATGTGAAATAAAGGACTGCGTGGCCGAGTGGTCAGACTGAGCCTGCTAGCTTAGTCCAGTGACCCAGGAGGTCACCCTGGCTTCCTTTCCAGTCGTAATATGTGAAGATGAGTTAGGAAGTTATGCCTCTAATGCTTTTTGACAGTTCGGCCTCATTTGTGGCTATTATAATATTATGTAAGTGATGGACGATGTCATGTGTTCATAAGGCAAAAGTGTGTTATCACTTTATCCTTCAAAATATAAATAATAATTTTAATAGACTGCAAATTTTTGTACAGTTTGGGATAGCAAATCATACTGTCTAAATCCTTGGTTACCCCTGCTTGTAGAGAGCAGAGGCTTTTACAGTGGAGTAGCTCTTACAGTCATAAAGTTTATGTATCCATGTCAGCATGAAATTGTCTGCTTACACTTATGGCAGGCTGTTGCTTTACATTTCAGGGACTTGGGACAGCGCCGAAATGGTGTGCCTTTCTGGATAACATTACAGAGGAGTTGGAGGAGACTGCTTCCTCTATAGGTAAATACAGACACATCAACAGCATCAGTGTAACTACAATGAGGTTTGCAAGGATAAAACTTTGTGTTGTGCCAACAGTATGAGATACAGGCGCAGACTGTCGGGCAGGCATAAATTCTGTAGTATTGCTACATTTCTTGGAAATGACAAAGTTAATATCAAAGGCAACCAGGGTTCAAGCTCAGGTCGTTTTGTACCAAGGACTTTAAAAATGGTACTTGCTGCTAACTAGCTTTGGCAGCATGGATTCACCTTGCCAGAACCTATGTACACATACCTAATGACTCTTCATCATTATATGGCTGAAAAATTGCATGACGTTTAACCCCATACATTCATACATACATACCTACAAAGTTAATAAGAAACAGGGATGCCTGTTGTGTCCTGAAGGCATTAAGTTCCCTTCTAATCATGACCTTTGTTTTACAATAACGACACCATGAAATATAAGCTTGGAACTTATCAATAAATATCTAGTTATGTCAAATTTCCTAAAATTCTTCCCCCCCCCCCCCCAAAAGTGTGTAAATGTCATAAAATATTAATTTTGGAGCTACAAGTTATAATATCATCCTAGCTTAACTTTTAAACAAAACTCAAAACATCTTCAATTTTTTAGGATCAGCAGAACTCTCAGAATTAGACAAAATGGGTAACTTTGGCATGGACGAAAGTTTAGGTCATTTACTGTAATATTGAGTTGTTGTTTTTGTGACATGTCTGTTGTATACTACACGCACATGTATCTCTCTTGGCAGTTTATGATGATTACAAATTTGTAACAAGACGAGAACTGGACGATCTTGGCCTCTCTCACCTGATTGGCTCCAGTCTGTTACGAGCGTACATGCATGGCTTTTTCATGGACATGCGTCTATACAACAAGGTATGATAGTACCCCAATTCCTCAACCTTTTCGCATATGAAAGAGCAACTTTCAGTGCAATTTATGAACCTTTATGATGTTATTTTGAAGACAAAATTACATTGTTTATGTGGGCCAATTTCAGGGCTTCACAAAAAATATTACTTTACCAGTCTACACAAAATAATGCTTTAAGAATATGCCTGAATAAACACCTTGAAAACACGGGAAAAGATTGAAGAATGACAGTACTCTGTACATGTACATACACGTAGGCCTACCTGGTGAAATTGCTGACAAATTTGGGATACATTTATACTAATCAGGGGTTAAAATGTTTGGTCATTCCCTCATTCTTAAGAATTCAAACTAAAAATGATGACCTGAATTTGAGGCCAGATCATCAAAAAGATGACTTTAGACCGTGCATAATTTCATTCACTTAGTTGATTGTTTGTTTTTTGTCAACTTAATGGCAGTTTTACAATGTCTCTAAATGGAATCTAATACATTTCTTAAATCATATTGGAAGATCTTAATTTTTATAAAAGTCATCACTCTGAAGAGCTCGAAATATCAAAAATTTTTACCCCTGTACTTTGTACAGCGTAAATACATGTACTAAAATCAATACGTAGTGGAATTTAGAAGAAAATACACAAAGTTCTTTGAAGCTGGTTACTCCTGCCCACACATGTTTAGGGGCCTGAAGGTGGTTACTCTTGCTCACACATGTTCAGGGGCCTGAAGCTGGTTACTCTTGCCTGCACACGTTCAGGCTGGCATGAAGCTGGTTACTCCTGCCCACACATGTTCAGGGGCCTGAAGCTGGTTACTCTTGCTCACACATGTTCAGGGGCCTGTTTCACGAAGTGCACATAGCGCTACGTTAACATAACTACGATAGCAGTGTAATACCTATAGTTCCGGTCGCCATGGAAGTTAAGTACATGTAATGTTATGTCCACTTCATGAAAAGGGCGCGTGCAAATCAAGTATACAATGTAGATTTCATGTTGATAGATTTCATATTTCATCTGAAATATTGCCAGTGTGGTGTTGAGCCATAATCATTCATTCATTAAGCTAGATAGATGGGAAGTTTGAACATAAAACTTCCTGTAGTGCACATGTGCATATAGAGGGTTTTGCAGGACCTTTGCATGTCTCTATTGTTGTTATTATTATTATTACTATTTATTATTGTTATTATACTTTGCACATTTTGTTCTGTTATTGGGTACTTAATAGGCCAAGTCCATAGCTGATCCCTTTGCCTATGAGGAATACAGGAAGAGTAAAATACGAGAGAAGATAGAGCATGCTAGAGAGAACCGTGTTCGACTCAAGGTAAGATTTTGTAGACATCATGCCCTATTTGGCATTAGAGTTGCAGGCTTCAGAGTTGGTTTCTGTATATTCAGTTCTGAATAACTTTGAGCCCCCTGAATACCAACTTATCTGTGTAACTGTTAACATTACATGTATGTGAGTAATCATAGCCCATAAGGGCCCCTCCATGGGCAAGCTGCCAGGCTGTGTCCAGATCCGAAGCAGTGAGATCGTATGTGCTTGAACATAACAGCGTATCAGCGTCAGCCTTTAATTACAGATGCACCTTGGTATGGTACCTGGTACCTGCCCGCCATCATATTAGCGATATATTCTGGAATACTGCTTAAATAAATAAATAACCTTTAGTTACAAAAAATAAGAATATGGTTCTGTTTTGTTGAAATGGTGAAAAAAATAAATATTGTACAGCAATATTTATTGTACAGCAGTATTTATTGTATAGCAGTATTATTGTACAGCAGTATTTATTGTATAGCAGTATTTATTGTACAGCAGTATTGTATAGCAGTATTTATTGTACAGCAATATGTATTGTACTGCAGTATTTATTGTACGTGTATATATAATTTCTTCTGCAGAAACTGCCTCGAGTGAACAGAATGTTGGCGGAGAAGCTAGTGGAGCAGGAAGAGAATCCTGGCTTTGGCAAGAAGGGAAAGAAGGTGAGTTGGGAGGGGGGCAGGGGAAGTTGAGCATGTGTGTGAGGTTGTCGTACAGGTGATGGGGTTGTAGGGTGGCATGTTTGGGGTATCTTCTATCTGTCCAGGCTAAATATAGATGCAAGATGTTGCCATGGATATCCAAAATTTGACTATTATAATTAGCTAATACGAACGCAGTGAGGTGAGGCCAAAGGCTGAGGCGAGCTAAGAATGGCCTATAGGCAAGGTGTAAGCTAAATACATTTACCTGACCTATTCGTGAGGCACGGTAAATGTGACCACGGAACTTCGGTTTCTTAGATAGCTGCTGTGTTGAAAGAACTATGGGAAAATAGCAAGAAAGTGTCATCTGCACCAGAATCTAAAAATGATCAGCACTGCACACTTATAATTTCACAGCCCTATGGCACACAATCACCATTAATCTTTTAGACAGCATTTTCTTTCTAGGCCATTTTTAGTCAAAGTTGGTGTAAGAGACCAAAGGCGAAAACGCAAAAAAGTTCAGCATGAAGGCATCCTAGCAATCACGTGCAAATCAGCGATCGGCTGCAACAGACTTTCAAGTTTCACATCACTCAGTTGAGACTAAATTAATGCTTTTCAAATGGAAAGCTTTACTAGATGTTTTACTCAGTCACAAACTAACTTCCCTTTTTATTGATTTATTTTTTTGTTAAGGTAAAGACAGTACACAACATAACTTATGCTGTAGGCAAAAAAAAAAACAGTACAAAAATCGAATTGTTTAGTTCCTTTCATTGACATGTTGTCAATGACCTTATATTTCATTAACAATTTATTTCAGTTACCTCACACTCGATTGATAAAATGAGTAAACATTTATCCAAAAGAAGTAGAGACATGAGTGCATGCAGACAGACAGTGAAAAATGCATTGTGCAGCAAGTGAAGTGTAAATGACATCTGATGATATATTTCAGGCGGGAAGTGAAATGAGGTTCATTGAAGAGATTTTATTATCGGCATTTCTACATGTATACGTCAATATCATTTCAGACAAATGTCCCGATTTTCTCCTGTCATAATGCTGTCCATTGTCGTAGTCAAACACCCTTTGGTACGGCGTAAAACTTCAATCAAATAAATAAATCAATCAAATACACCCGTTATATAATCAGTATAAATAATATACATGTATTTCAGTTTATTACAAACTTGTTTTCATCTCTACCTGTTTCTTTTTTTGTTTAATTTCATGAGCCATATACATTACAGGTTTTGAAATCAGATCACCAATAATTATCCAGTCTATTAGAAAGCCTTTTACAGGTTTTGGCGCACATCCTGCGATTTTGTTCATAGTTCACGTATGTGTGATTATCCAGTCTATTAGAATGCCTTTTACAGGTTTTGGAGCACATCCTGCGATTTTGTTCATAGTTCACATGTGTGTAATTATCCAGTCTATGAGAAAGCCTTTTACAGGTTTTGCAGCACATCCTGCGATTTTGTTCATAGTTCACGTATGCGTAATTATCCAGTCTATTAGAAAGCCTTTTACAGGTTTTGGAGCACATCCTGCGATTTTGTTCATAGTTCACATATGTGTAATTATCCAGTCTATGAGAAAGCCTTTTACAGGTTTTGCTGCACATCCTGCGATTTTGTTCATAGTTCACGTATGTGTGATTATCCAGTCTATTAGAAAGCCTTTTACAGGTTTTGGAGCACATCCTGCGATTTTGTTCATAGTTCACATATGTGTAATTATCCAGTCTATTAGAAAGCCTTTTACAGGTTTTGGAGCACATCCTGCGATTTTGTTCATAGTTCACGTATGTGTGATTATCCAGTCTATGAGAAAGCCTTTTACAGGTTTTGCTGCACATCCTGCGATTTTGTTCATAGTTCACGTATGCGTAATTATCCAGTCTATTAGAAAGCCTTTTACAGGTTTTGGAGCACATCCTGCGATTTTGTTCATGGTTCACGTATGTGTGATTATCCAGTCTATTAGAAAGCCTTTTACAGGTTTTGGAGCACATCCTGCGATTTTGTTCATAGTTAATGTATGTGTAATTATCCAGTCTATGAGAAAGCCTTTTACAGGTTTTGGAGCACATCCTGCGATTTTGTTCATAGTTAATGTATGTGTAATTATCCAGTCTATGAGAAAGCCTTTTACAGGTTTTGCTGCACATCCTGCGATTTTGTTCATAGTTCATGTATGCGTAATTATCCAGTCTATGAGAAAGCCTTTTACAGGTTTTGCTGCACATCCTGTGATTTTGTTCATAGTTCATGTATGCATAATTATCCAGTCTGTGAGAAAGCCTTTTACAGGTTTTGCAGCACATCCTGCGATTTTGTTCATAGTTCATGTATGCGTAATTATCCAGTCTATGAGAAAGCCTTTTACAGGTTTTGCAGCACATCCTGTGATTTTGTTCATAGTTCATGTATGTGTAATTATCCAGTCTATGAGAAAGCCTTTTACAGGTTTTGGAGCACATCCTGCGATTTTGTTCATAATTCACGTGTGTGTGATTATCCAGTCTGTGAGAAAGCCTTTTACAGGTTTTTGAGCACATCCTGCGATTTTGTTCATAGTTCACATATGTGTAATTATCCAGTCTATTAGAAAGCCTTTTACAGGTTTTGGAGCACATCGTGAGATTTTGTTCATAGTTCACGTATGTGTGATTATCCAGTCTGTGAGAAAGCCTTTTACAGGTTTTGCAGCACATCCTGCGATTTTGTTCATAGTTCACGTATGTGTGATTATCCAGTCCATTTAGAAAGCCTTTTACAGGTTTTGGAGCACATCCTGCGATTTTGTTCATAGTTCACGTATGTGTAATTATCCAGTCCATGAGAAAGCCTTTTACAGGTTTTTGAGCACATCCTGCGATTTTGTTCATAGTTCACGTATGTGTAATTATCCAGTCTATTAGAAAGCCTTTTACAGGTTTTTGAGCACATCCTGCGATTTTGTTCATGGTTCACGTACGTGTGATTATCCAGTCTGTGAGAAAGCCTTTTACAGGTTTTGCTGCACATCCTGCGATTTTGTTCATAGTTCACGTATGTGTGATTATCCAGTCTATGAGAAAGCCTTTTACAGGTTTTGGAGCACATCCTGCGATTTTGTTCATAGTTCACATATGCGTAATTATCCAGTCTATGAGAAAGCCTTTTACAGGTTTTGGAGCACATCCTGCGATTTTGTTCATGGTTCACGTATGTGTGATTATCCAGTCTATTAGAAAGCCTTTTACAGGTTTTGGAGCACATCCTGCGATTTTGTTCATAGTTAATGTATGTGTAATTATCCAGTCTATGAGAAAGCCTTTTACAGGTTTTGGAGCACATCCTGCGATTTTGTTCATAGTTAATGTATGTGTAATTATCCAGTCTATGAGAAAGCCTTTTACAGGTTTTGCTGCACATCCTGCGATTTTGTTCATAGTTCATGTATGCGTAATTATCCAGTCTATGAGAAAGCCTTTTACAGGTTTTGCTGCACATCCTGTGATTTTGTTCATAGTTCATGTATGCATAATTATCCAGTCTGTGAGAAAGCCTTTTACAGGTTTTGCAGCACATCCTGCGATTTTGTTCATAGTTCATGTATGCGTAATTATCCAGTCTATGAGAAAGCCTTTTACAGGTTTTGCAGCACATCCTGTGATTTTGTTCATAGTTCATGTATGTGTAATTATCCAGTCTGTGAGAAAGCCTTTTACAGGTTTTGGAGCACATCCTGCGATTTTGTTCATAGTTCACGTGTGTGTGATTATCCAGTCTGTGAGAAAGCCTTTTACAGGTTTTTGAGCACATCCTGCGATTTTGTTCATAGTTCACATATGTGTAATTATCCAGTCTATTAGAAAGCCTTTTACAGGTTTTGGAGCACATCGTGAGATTTTGTTCATAGTTCACGTATGTGTGATTATCCAGTCTGTGAGAAAGCCTTTTACAGGTTTTGCAGCACATCCTGCGATTTTGTTCATAGTTCACGTATGTGTGATTATCCAGTCCATTTAGAAAGCCTTTTACAGGTTTTGGAGCACATCCTGCGATTTTGTTCATAGTTCACGTATGTGTAATTATCCAGTCCATGAGAAAGCCTTTTACAGGTTTTTGAGCACATCCTGCGATTTTGTTCATAGTTCACGTATGTGTAATTATCCAGTCTATTAGAAAGCCTTTTACAGGTTTTTGAGCACATCCTGCGATTTTGTTCATGGTTCACGTACGTGTGATTATCCAGTCTGTGAGAAAGCCTTTTACAGGTTTTGCTGCACATCCTGCGATTTTGTTCATAGTTCACGTATGTGTGATTATCCAGTCTATGAGAAAGCCTTTTACAGGTTTTGGAGCACATCCTGCGATTTTGTTCATAGTTCACATATGTGTAATTATCCAGTCTATGAGAAAGCCTTTTACAGGTTTTGGAGCACATCCTGAGATTTTGTTCATAGTTCATGTATGTGTAATTATCCAGTCTATGAGAAAGCCTTTTACAGGTTTTGCTGCACATCCTGCGATTTTGTTCATAGTTCACGTATGCGTAATTATCCAGTCTATTAGAAAGCCTTTTACAGGTTTTGGAGCACATCCTGCGATTTTGTTCATAGTTCACGTATGTGTGATTATCCAGTCTATTAGAAAGCCTTTTACAGGTTTTGCTGCACATCCTGCGATTTTGTTCATAGTTAATGTATGTGTAATTATCCAGTCTATGAGAAAGCCTTTTACAGGTTTTGGAGCACATCCTGCGATTTTGTTCATAGTTAATGTATGTGTAATTATCCAGTCTATGAGAAAGCCTTTTACAGGTTTTGGAGCACATCCTGCGATTTTGTTCATAGTTCATGTATGCGTAATTATCCAGTCTATGAGAAAGCCTTTTACAGGTTTTGCTGCACATCCTGCGATTTTGTTCATAGTTCATGTATGCGTAATTATCCAGTCTGTGAGAAAGCCTTTTACAGGTTTTGCAGCACATCCTGCGATTTTGTTCATAGTTCATGTATGCGTAATTATCCAGTCTGTGAGAAAGCCTTTTACAGGTTTTGGAGCACATCCTGTGATTTTGTTCATAGTTCATGTATGCGTAATTATCCAGTCTGTGAGAAAGCCTTTTACAGGTTTTGCAGCATATCCTGCGATTTTGTTCATAGTTCACGTATGTGTGATTATCCAGTCTGTGAGAAAGCCTTTTACAGGTTTTTGAGCACATCCTGCGATTTTGTTCATAGTTCACATATGTGTAATTATCCAGTCTATTAGAAAGCCTTTTACAGGTTTTGGAGCACATCGTGCGATTTTGTTCATGGTTCACGTATGTGTGATTATCCAGTCTGTGAGAAAGCCTTTTACAGGTTTTGCAGCACATCCTGCGATTTTGTTCATGGTTCACGTATGTGTGATTATCCAGTCCATTTAGAAAGCCTTTTACAGGTTTTGCAGCACATCCTGCGATTTTGTTCATAGTTCACGTATGTGTAATTATCCAGTCCATGAGAAAGCCTTTTACAGGTTTTTGAGCACATCCTGCGATTTTGTTCATAGTTCACGTATGTGTAATTATCCAGTCTATTAGAAAGCCTTTTACAGGTTTTTGAGCACATCCTGCGATTTTGTTCATGGTTCACGTACGTGTGATTATCCAGTCTGTGAGAAAGCCTTTTACAGGTTTTGCAGCATATCCTGCGATTTTGTTCATAGTTCACATATGTGTAATTATCCAGCCTATGAGAAAGCCTTTTACAGGTTTTGGAGCACATCCTGCGATTTTGTTCATAGTTCATGTATGCGTAATTATTTTATAATATGTAATATACTAATTAGAATGTTAATGTGCAAATTATGGATATAACAGTTTCCTGTTAGAGCTGCAAACATGGACAGTAATCACTGAAGTATAAGGCTGTAAGCCTGAAAAGAGTATTAGCCACCCAAGTTTAAGACATAAGACCATCCAGACTGATCTATACAGGTGGTGGTAGCTTAACATGGATGTTACCAGTTTGAGTTCACAGCCTGCAACGAATTATTATATCAAAGCAAAGGATCTATGTTTTGACAAGGTTTATATCATACATGGCGTACCAGAAATCTAGGATCACATTTCAGTGACTTCTTTCCCTCTCTGACCATATGTGGGAAGGTCTGTCAGCAACCTGCGTATGGTCGTAGCTTTCTCCAGGGCTCTGCCTGGTTTCCTCCCGGCATAATGCTGGTCACTGTTGACTAAAGGGAGTAGGGCATAAAGCATCAATCAAATAAAAAATAAATAAATAAATCAGTGACTTCTCAAATTATTATTTTTTTCCCTGTTGGCCCCATTTTAATTATCCATGCTGTAGAAGGCTGTGAGTCTGATGGAACAGCTAATTATAAGCGAAAGACTTTTCCCCGATAATAGCCAAGCAAACAGCGTTTAAAGAGCAGAAAAATTGAAGAATGGAGAAATGCACCACATGCAACACACATATAAGTATTTGATAAATTCTTTGGTTACTATTTCAGCTACTGTAAATATAGATAATAGTTTAGTTATAATTTGCCTAAAACTGTATAGATGTATATGTAGGCCTACACACTACCTTTGGCCTTTAGGCCTATTTCATAGTATTAATTATTTTAAATGAATATCTATTCTAGGTATCTATTAAAGTCATGTATTTTGTCCACATTGCATTGTCCACAAGAAAAGAAGATCTGACTGTCTGATCTTCAGTCACTATAATATTTATAAATTGACTTTGTAATGCTAATGTGGATTTTGTAATGCTAATGTGGATTTTGTAAGGCTAATGTGGACTTTGTAAGGCTAATGTTTCATGGTTGTGAGCTGGTTCATGCTTTACCATACATAAGAGATTGTACTTAATAATGCTTCAGATCTGAATGGGGTGGGAGAATTCAAAAGAAAAGCACAAATTGGTAAATCTGAATTTATGATTTGTTTTCAGGAGCCAGTAGGAAGTTTATTGAAGGATGACCGTTTCTCAGCCATGTTCCAAAACCCTGACTTTCAAGTGGACACAGAGAGTGAGGAGTACAAGCTGCTTAACCCTGTGGTCTCCAAGCTGGACAAGCAGAGGATGAAAAAACACAAACTGCCACCTGGTGGCCAGCAGTTTGAGGAAGTGGAGGTAACTGTATTTTATAACAAAATTTATGACTATTTTATGGTACGGTACACATATAGTTAGGGCTTTTTTACCAGCTCTGAGATGGGTTGGCCATGTTCCCAGTTTAGCCATGTTTCCCACGTCAATCTTTCTGAATCGTTACAATCACAAACATGGAATGCGATACTGTTGTCTGTGCTGCTCTCGTAGTCCCAATGTTGTACACCACAAAAAGAGGCGTCCTGTGATCTTAAAGTACTTCTGAATTCATATCACCGCATTATGCTGGAATAATAAAGACCATAGCATCGCAGTTAACATAAATGTAACCGACTCGGACCGTATCAGAACTTTACCAACCGCCATCTTCGAATCATGTGACTCCATTCCTACTCTCCCCAAAATGAAGATCATCTCCTTTTTCACAATAGTTGATTATACGTAGGGTTCCTTTCTGTTCATTAAGATACAAATTAAAGACTCTCAAATAATTTGTCAATCACCGTTTAGATTGTGTACGTCTCATTGGTTTCAATCAAATCATTCCACGAGTTTATAATTTTTTGATGAAGCCAAGTGCAGCCAACTCAAATTTAAAATGACGGTCAGCAGAGTTTGGCTTATTGCCGATGTAATAGGTATGTTTGTTTAAATTCTGATGGAAAGGTCTTTATTATTCACAA
Source organism: Liolophura sinensis (assembly GCF_032854445.1). Lineage (NCBI taxonomy): Eukaryota > Metazoa > Mollusca > Polyplacophora > Chitonida > Chitonidae > Liolophura > Liolophura sinensis. The sequence goes on from NC_088301.1 coordinate 6,631,728, forward strand.
ATAACTAGGTTATATGAAGTAAAAGTTACTGAAGGATTACAGGAAACATTTTTTGGTAGCGTACAGCTTCGACACGTTGTGGACAGCACGTGCAAAACATCAGTGTTACCGGTTTAGTGAATGAAAGAGAACAGATCTGTATATCTGCAAATTAAGTTGGGAAGAATGAAACAGATCTCAAATCTAGCTGTTTACAACAATCCGACAGTAATATGAGAATTTCGAAATGCTGAAATTTTAAAGTGAGAAATTGACATTCCCCTCCACCCCCACCCCAAAAAAGCCTGCAAACTTGACTTCTGGATGCTTCAGTGAAAGTTAATGAATCGGCAGTGCTGTATGATATGGTTTGTAAACAAACTTCATGGTAAATGTCAGAACACAAATGAATGAAATGTGAAAGGAACGTGTGTTTGATCGTCATAATTTGACCTTGTTTTGACCTTGGGATCACAGGGTGGGCAAAGCGATGGAAGTCCCGATGATGATGAGGACAGTAGCAGCAATGATGAAGATGAGAGGGCGTGGAAGGCTGAACTCAAAAAGCAGCACCGCCTCTTAAGAACGGAAAAGCGACTGAGGCGTCACCATGACGACGAGAGTACCTCACAGAAGCCCAAATTCTATGAGATCAAGGAAGGGGCAGAATTCAAAAGCTTAAAAGATAAAAGTAAACAGTCAAAAGTATTGAAGTGAGTACAAGGACATTGAGTAGCAAGTTAATTACGACTGTTTACATTTTTATGTCTTAGACTAACGTGCTGTTACATAAAATAACTTGTATCATAGTGTTTGTTTGCACAGGTCTGACAGCAACCTGCAGATGGTCATGGGTTTCCCCAGGCTGCCCAGTTTCCTCCCACCAAATAAATAAACAAATTTACGTGTACAAGAGACCAATTTTCCGACAACATACCGTTGATTAGCCATGACGTGTTTAGACATTCATGTCATCACTGGCACATTGGCATGTAAGAAATGTCATGATAGTTAGTAGTATTTTTAAGGGAGCAATCATCATGAAAATGTAATACTTATTTGAGTTCATCCTTGGTGGAGCAGAAAGTGTAATGTATGTGACAGGGTATGTGGTGGGCCTTGGACATGTTGGAAACTGAGAAAAGCTATTGAAATTGAGAGTGACCTTTCCAGGCCTTAAAACCAAGTGGTTTTGTGGTTGGGTATGGAAATTGAGAGTGACCTTTCTAGGCCTTGAAAACCAAGTGGTTTTGTGGTTGGGAATGGAAATTGAGAGTGACCTTTCCAGGCCTTGAAAACCAAGTGGTTTTGTGGTTTGGTATGGAAATTGAGAGTGACTTTTCCAGGCCTTGAAAACCAAGTGGTTTTGTGGTTGGGTATGGAAATTAAGAGTACAGGGGACAAACAACTTGAGGTATTAATGACTGTCTATACATGGACATGTAGTGTGAAGACTTTCTCTTAGAAAAATTTGTTTCCCAGCATCTGTTAGATTGCTTAATTAACTGCTGTATTTGGGAGAAATTAGATCATTTTCCATTGCTCTAAGCTTGTATGACTACAAATATTTATTCCAAGTAGCCTGGAAAATGTGAATATTGGCTCTGGGAAAAGCAGTGTAGGAAGTAGTTTGTATGGCTACAGCCGTTTGACCCTTCTAGATTATTATAGGTGTAGCTTGATGGACTGAAATACATAAAAGAAAATATGTATTTGTGTGAAACACTGTATTTCCCCTACTGAAAAATTTGGCCTCTAAAAATACACTTTGAGAGGCATATAAAGCCAATATTTGACTTTTGCTGAAAAAATAATCAAACTTCACTAATATGCTCTGTATATGGTGGATGAATCCAGCTATCCGAATCCAGAAAACTGTGTCACTTTAACTTAAGATGAAATACACCAGATTAATGTACTTTTACCATGGTAAATCTAGAGCCAAAAATTTGTAGCCCATATGAAAATGACCGATTTGTTAAGTATTAAATACTTCATCGTCCAAATGAGGAACATCCCCATAAAGGAGCTACCCTAATTCCTCGACCCTTTCAACCACCACTGCAACTAATATTTTGAAACATTCTGAGATAACTTTGGGTTGTAGAGAAATGTTTTGTGCAGTTTTCTGAAGCTTGGATCTTTATTGACACAAGAAAATCGATCGAATCGCACAGAAAAATGTGCTTCAGCGGTTGAAAAGGGGGAAGATTTACAGTATTAAAAATGGGAAAAACTAGTATTCAATCACTGATGGATTGATTGAGGGGTTGTTTAAAGGAGAAGAAAACGATGTAAATATCAGATGAAAGAGTGTGAAAAGTCATTTACAATTATTGTCTTTTTTCTTTCAGGAGAAAAGAGTATTAGAAAATATTTTTGTATAACGGGTAGTTGACACCACATCTTGGTCTATATCGCCTACACATTATAATGTTGTAAATAAGGATGTGGTGCATGTCTATTATTTAAATCAATGTAAGTTTGTTGTCTATATCCAAAGACATTAAATTTTGATTACAAAAATATTTATGAATATATTTAAAAATATAAATGATTAAAATTCAGGTTGAACATATTTGTTACATCCTCATTTAAAACATTATTATGACAACATATAAAAAGGGGTGGTCCCAAATACCCACCATACAAAAATTATTTTCAAATGAATTTTTCTCATGAGAATTCAAAAAACAAAGACCATATATATAACTCTTTCATCTGAACTTCATGTAATTTTTATGTTTTCCCCACGTTCAGTGCTCTGCTCAAGAATACGTCGCTTTAATGTATATGTAATGGGACGGTGGTCATGGTGGAGGAAAATGGGGGTGCCTGGAGCTAATCATTGGCCTTTTTGTAGTATCTGGAGTTAAGCATTGGCCTTTTTGTAGTACCTGGAGTTAAGCACTGGCCTTTTTAAAGTACCTGAAGTTAAGCACTGGCCTTTTTGTAGTACCTGGAGTTAAGCACTGGCCTTTTTGTAGTACCATGGAGTTAATCATTGGCATTTTGTAGTACCATGGAGTTAATCATTGGCATTTTGTAGTACCTGGAGTTAATCATTGGCGTTTTGTAGTACCATGGAGTTAATCATTGGCATTTTGTAGTACCATGGAGTAAATCATTGGCATTTTGTAGTACCTGAAGTTAATCATTGGCATTTTGTAGTACCTGGAGTTAATCATTGGCGTTTTGTAGTACCTGGAGTTAATCATTGGCGTTTTGTAGTACCATGGAGTTAATCATTGGCATTTTGTAGTACCATAGAGTTAATCATTGGCATTTTGTAGTACCTGGAGTTAATCACTGGCCTTTTTGTAGTACCTGGAGTTAAGCATTGGCCTTTTTGTAGTACCTCGAGATAATCATTGGCCTTTTTGTAGTACCTGGAGTTAAGCATTGGCCTTTTTGTAATACCTGGAGTTAGTCATTGGCCTTTTTGTAGTACCTGGAGGTAAGCATTGGTCTTTTTGTTATACCTGACAAACTACTTAAAGCTTCTGCCGAAACAGTACGATCTGGACTAGAACATGTGACCTCATGGGTCAATGGCATGACGTTGGCAGCAAGTCAGTGCTTTAAGCATCTGAGCCAGCAAGTGATCGAAGTGTTGTATGTTTACAGGAAGAGTTTAGCTGAGAGACTGGAGGATGAAGTGGACCAATCAGAGATCAGGCAGGCTGGCAACTCCATTGGCAACAAGGAACTCACCTTCTCACTGAAAAAGGTACATGTAATTCCACCCAGGCTGTTACTGTATTATTAAACTTGTTTAATAAGGGCTGTGACTCAAAAGTACTGCATTGTATTGAACTCGGCTTTTGCATGCATGTATCACACATTGCTGCATTGCATGGTTTTTAATTGCAGTAAATTGCAACCTTCATAACAGCCTCTTTTTGTGTTTTAGAAACTATGTGAAGGTGGTGTCTTCTTTATTAAGTTGGAGTTTAGAAATCTTGTTGGTGCTGCACAACAGCTCTTTGGTAGCTTTGAACCAAATGTTTTTTTGTTTTTTTTTGTCTTTTCCTTTAGTATTGTGTAATCATTTAGGTCTGGAATGACAAGCACAGTGGTTAACCTCCAAGACAACAGTCTTTGCAAGGCATCAAGGGTTGTAGTTGCTAAAAATGCATGTGTTGAAATTTTAGAGAAGGTGCGGTTTATACATATGCACAATGCCTAACTGATACATTGTGTTCTGTTCCAGCCCAAAACAGAGAGTCGTCGTCAGTTACTGAGCAAACAACACCATGCGGAAAGACGAAAGATCCGCAGGTCTGCTGCTGATATATCCAAGGGCTTCAAAACCAAACCAAAGTTCTGGATGGGCAAGAGAGTCAAGTGAATGTGGTACGGGAGTCTGGAAACGGCTGCATGTTTGTCTATGAACATTGATTGTGTAAATGTACTTCTTGTGGACAATAGATTCACCACTGGGTGCGCTACATAAAGTCACACATCATATGATGACATGGTGGGTGTACAAGTCAAATACATTGTGTTTTTTCATAAACACAGCAGTGGTTCATGCCATTTCTTTTTGTGAATCAAGTGATTGGAGCCATCTTGTGTACAGGTTGATAGCTGGAGTCGTCTTGTGAACAGGCCAAATAGTTGGAGGCATCTTGTGTACAGGTCAAAAGGTTGGACATCTTTTGCACGGGTCAAGTGGTTGGACCATCTTGTGCACAGGTCAGATGATTGGAGCCATCTTGTGCACAGTTCCAAAGTTTGGACATCTTTTGCACGGGTAAAATGGTTGGAGCCATCTTGTGTACAGGTCAAATGGTTGGAGCCATCTTGTGTTCCAGTCAGTGGTGGGAGCCATATTGTGTACAGGTCAAGTGGTTGGACCAAACTGTGTACATGTCAAATGGTTGGAGCCATCTTGTGTACAGGTCAAATGGTTGGAGCCATCTTGTGTACAGGCCAAATGGTTGGAGCCATCTTGTGTTCCGGTCAGGGGTTGGAGCCATATTGTGTACAGGTCAACTGTGTACATGTCAAATGGTTGGAGCCATATGGTGTACAGGTCAAATGGTAACAGCCATTTTGTGTATGGGTGAAGTGATTGGAGCCATTTTGTGTACAGGTCACATGGTTACAGCCACCTTGTGTACAGGTCGGTTGTAGCCATTTTGTGTGCTGGCCAAATGATTTAAGTCCAGTAACATACTGTAAATCTTCAACGTTTTTGATCTAAGACGCACTTTTTTTCAGTGGAATTTATGCAAACAATGATTATGAAAATTCTTTGTGTCCGTAAATACACAAGTTCCATAAAACTGTGCAAATCATTTCTCTATCACCTATAGTTCTCTCGGAATGTTGCAAAATATTGGTTGCAGAGGTGGATGAAAAGGTTGAAGAATGAGGGTAAGCTACACGTATAGGTGTGTAATGGGTTGGGCTCGGTTGTCTGCAAGTCCAGTGGTTGAGAGGCGGGTCTCTGTCTTGAATTTTGTAGCATAAACAGTAAAAATACACCTGAAATATAGAGCATGTTCATACTAAATGCATCTGCTCATCAGAATTTCTGATTTAATTAAAAAAATATGTTTGTATGTATGAAAAGTTATCTGTTAGGATTATGCAACGGTACATACAGTTTTATATATGTACTACTGTGAAAAAGACATTCAAAACATGTTAATCTTGATTAAAGTCACATGCACTTCTTGTAATTCTTGGGCTGAAAACGTATGTGGTGTTGGAGTCGAGATTTGATTGGTTGGAAAGCCCTGATTTACACAAGTCTGTCTGTGAGTCCGGTGCTCTTAGAGAGAGGGTCAGTTCTTGAAGTGTACTTACTGTTAAGTACAGCCCTTTAAAAATACAGCAAAGTTAAATTTATGTTTCTTGTAGGATAGCATAATGATGGTAGTTAAAGGATAATACATGTAATGTATGGTTTTTTGTTTTTTTTGTTTTGTATTTTTCAAACGCTGAATACTGATCATCATGTAGGTGCAATTCATGAAACTGGTCCCTGTTTAATCACTGTCATCTGTTATCATTCATCTGTTACACTGTACAAGTTACAAATTTCATCTCACAATGAAAGAAAAGAATAAAACTGAAAATAAATTTATTCATATTCTTGTGCATAGGATAGATGAAGTAAATGCGTCTTATGGAATATACAGATTGCCAGTAAGGTACAGGTGACATAACAAATGTAGTTAGGAAAGTTTAAATGGCAGATATAAGATGTGGGCTATACACTGCTCATCGTATAGTGCTCACCAGACACTGCTTACCAGACATTGCCCTCAACTTGCTGCTTTACAAGACATTGCTCACTATCTGACTCTCACCAGACACCGCTCACTACGCTATACTCACCTGACATTGCTGACTATGCTGCTCACCAAACATTGCCCACTACTTGCTGCTTAACAGACATTGCTCACTATTTGACTCTCACCAGACACTGCTCACTACGCTATACTCACCTGACTATGCTGCTCACCTGACACTGATTGCACACAATATGCAGTTCCCCCAGAAACTTTTACTGAGCATAACTCGGATGGCTTTATTTGTTTTATGTGTTCACGAAGTACAATGTAAACCATATGCAACGCAGAATACACTTTATGGGAAGGCTAATAAAGTCTTTTTACAGCAGATGAAAATGAAAACATCTCTATGATGCAGATGCACAAAATAACGTTTCAACATCTGAAATTACTGTAACTTACATATCTGTCACCACCGTGCAAATCAAAATTGGACATCAACTACAACTGTCTGTCTATTTACTTTATATTTGATTGTTGCTGAATGTTATACTCAAGGATTTTCACTTTTATGGGTGGAGAAAACCCATGGTGTCTTAGTAACAAATTTCCCACATGTGACACACAAAAGTATGCCATATCTGCGGAAGGCTAGTCGTCTTAAACAAGCTGATACAAGAGAGAACTACAATGATAACGAGCGTAACATTTCCAGCTTCTCTGTGCGCTGTTTGGATGTTTTACAGTAACTATTCTTTGTGACAATCATGGGGATACTATAATGGCAACAAGCATAACATTTCCAGCTTCTCTGTGTGCTGTTCGGATGTTTTACAGTAACTATTCTTTGTGACAATCATGGGGATACTATAATGGCAACAAGCGTAACATTTCCAGCTTCTCTGTGTGCTGTTTGGATGTTTTACAGTAACTATTCTTTGTGACAATCATGGGGATACTATAATGGCAACGAGCGTAAGATTTCCAACTTCTCTGTGTGCTGTTTGGATGTTTTACAGTAACTACTCTTTGTGACAATCATGGGGATACTCTTTCCACTGAGGCAGACTTTGTTAACCAACTCTTCCAATCCCCAGTCTGATAATGATACCTTATTCTTGTGACCTGAGGAAAGAGCACTACCATATCGCGCGACAAAAGTGGCCATGGCAAACCCAGTCATAAAGGCATCAAAGCCAGCTCGATGACCTTTGTTACCGTTTGTGTAAATTGCCTGTGGTTTGGACAGATCTTCGACTCCTGCTATTTTTTCACTGATTGTCTGCAATATCTCCCTGCTTTCAGGCTCTTTGCTCTCCTCACTCTGATCTGCATTTGCACCATTCAAGCCAAAAGTTCTGTCCTCAGGGGACATTTTTTTCTGTTTACATAGGGAACCAGCTTCTGCACCATTCCTCTGATCATCCCTACACTCCACTGTGCTGTTCATAACCTCTGTACTGCTATGTGGAGTGTCTGGAAGACACTGTGCCCCTTTGGTGCTCTGGTCTTCTTCGCAATGATGCTTACGTTTGCGATATCTGCGTCTCTTCTTGGTCACCACATCTTCGCAGTCCAGGATCAGGTCTATGTCATGAGATTTGGTGCACTCTCGTCTCTTGATACACCATCCATGTGACTGTGGACAGAAAAGATTCTGTGTCAAATCTAGAGAATTACATTAATAATTGTGATAAGGAGAAACTTTTCCCAATCTGTTTAACTACAAACAGACAGCAATATGTGTCAAATCTAGAGAATTACATTAATAATTGTGATAAGGAGAAACTTTTCCTAATCTGTTTAACTGCAAACAGACAGCAATATGGGTCAAATCTAGAGAATTACAGTAATAATTGTGATAAGGAGAAACTTTTCCCAATCTGTTTAACTACAAACAGACAGCGATATGTGTCAAATGTAGAGAATTACATTAATAATTGTGATAAGGAGAAACTTTTCCCAATCTGTTTAACTGCAAACAGACAGCAATATGGGTCAAATCTAGAGAATTACAGTAATAATTGTGATAAGGAGAAACTTTTCCCAATCTGTTTAACTGTAAACAGACAGCAATAAGTGTCAAATGTAGAGAATTACACTAATAATTGCAATAATCCTGACGTGGACAAACACTTTTACACCATCCATGTGACTGTAAACAGAAAGAATTCAGTGTCAAATGTGAGGATTTCCAGTACTAACAGTCATGATACAAGACTCACAAATTTGCAACAGTTATGACATTCCTGAAGACCTCATTACGTGAATGGTCCGTGTTAAAACATTGGTTGTCAAACATCTGACCAAACCATAGACCAACACAGCACCTTATAGAACTACTGTAACGTCTGACCAACCCACAGACCAACAGAGCACCTTATAGAGCTACTGTAACGTCTGACCAACCCACAGACCAACAGAGCACCTTATAGAGCTACTGTAACGTCTGACCAACCCACAGACCAACAGAGCACCTTATAGAGCTACTGTAACATCTGACCAACCCACAGACCAACAGAGCACCTCATAGAGCTACTGTAACATCTGACCAACCCACAGACCAACAGAGCACCTTATAGAGCTACTGTAACGTCTGACCAACCCAGACCAGCAGAGCACCTTTTAGAGCTACTGTAACGTCTGACCAACCCACAGACCAGCAGAGCACCTTATAGAGCTACTGTAACGTTTGATCAACCCAAAGGCCAACAAAGCACCTTATAGAGCTACTGTAACGTCTGACCAACCCACAGACCAACAGAGCACCTTATAGAGCTACTGTAATGTCTGACCACCTTATAGAGGTACTGTGACGTCTGACCAACCCACAGACCAGCAGAGCACGTTATAGAGCTACTGTAACGTCTGACCAACCCACAGACCAACAGAGCACCTCATAGAGCTACTGTAACGTCTGACCAACCAACAGAGCACCTTATAGAGCTACTGTAATGTCTGACCACCTTATAGAGGTACTGTAACGTCTGACCAACCCACAGACCAACAGAGCACCTTATAGAGGTACTGTAACGTCTGACCAACCCACAGAGCACCTCACAGAGCTACTGTAACGTCTCACCAACCCACAGACCAGCAGAGCACCTTATAGAGCTACTGTAACGTTTGATTAACCCACAGGCCAACAGAGCACCTTATAGAGCTACTGTAATGTCAGACCAACAGAGCACCTTACAGAGCTACTGTAATGTCTGACCACCTTATAGAGGTACTGTAATGTCTGACCAACCCACAGACCAACAGAGCACCTTATAGAGCTACTGTAACGTCTGACCAACCCACAGACCAGCAGAGCACCTTATAGAGGTACTGTAACATTTGATCAACCCACAGACCAACAGAGCACCTTATAGAGCTATTGAACGTCAGACCAACAGAGCACCTTATAGAGCTACTGTAATGTCTGACCACCTTACAGAGGTACTGTAACGTCTGACCAACCCACAGACCAACAGAGCACCTTATACAGCTACTGTAACATCACACCAACAGAGCACCTTATAGAGCTACTGTAATGTCTGACCACCTTACAGAGGTACTGTAACGTCTGACCAACCCACAGACCAACAGAGCACCTTATAGAGCTACTGTAATGTCTGACCAACCCACAGACCAACAGAGCACCTTATAGAGCTACTGTAATGTCTGACCAACCCACAGACCAACAGAGCCCCCTACAGACTTACAGTACTTGATGTAGCTAAAAAAGCTGTTTTATTGGGGTCACATACATGGGCTTGTAAAATAAAATAATTCGGAATCTAGAATGAAACACGTAGACAAATGAAAACAGATCAAATTTTCTTTCAACACTTTCTTCCCCTGATGCATTGCTTTCTGGATAGGCAGTAGAGGCAAATATGTGGAAAAGTAGAATTAACCGCTTATTGCACCTCACAATGGAAGTATTGTGTACATTATTACGGGATCAATTTATTGTGGGGAAAACGCATGCCTGTGCCTTAGTTACCACCCTCAAGAACTTCGCACTGATAAATCTTTTAAACACAAATAAAGGTAAAAAAAAAAAAAAAATAATTAAAGATTCTTCTTACCAATAAAGTATGTTTTGCTCTAATGTAGTACAATCTCGATAGGCAGTAGAGGAAACCATAAGGCAAAACAGAAATACTTATGGAAGGACTACAAGAAATACAACTCACAGCAAAGTTGTCACAGACCAGTCCCCTCATGACCTTGAGAATCTCTGGATGGGGCAGAGGTCGGCTGGGGTCAGGGGCAGTACAGCTTCTGTAGGTGACAGAGGTCTGTTGAGCTGGATACTTGGGAAAAGTCAGTTCCACATGAGGGCAACCTCCATCTGCTGAATTTTCTCTCAAACTGAAAGTTCAATAAATCAATGGGTAGATAACTGTATGCATACAAATATATCTTTTCATAACTGGAAGTTTGTACATACCTGGCAGTCATGATCTAAGCCCAGGCAGGTAGTGCCACGCACACTTGATGAGCATTTGCACGATCAATCAAAATGATGCAAAAATGATTTGTCTGTGTCACTATGGATACAAGCTTCTACGTAACACTATGCAAATTATTTTTCCACACCCCATATGTCTGTCTCGTATCTATACACATGTGCACACACACATGTACTTGTACATACAAATACCAGTATGTAAATTTACATTATACACTACAACCCTGTCATGGATACCAGACAGGCCATTTAGTGAGCAGGCCATTGCTGAGTACTCAGCTGGCCATTTAGTGAGGAAGCCATTGCTGAGTACTGAGCGGGCCATTTAGTGAGGAAGCCATTGCTGAGTACTGAGCAGGCCATTTAGTGAGGAAGCCATTGCTGAGTACTGAGCGGGCCATTTAGTGAGGAAGCCATTGCTGAGTACTGAGCAGGCCATTTAGTGAGGAAGCCATTGCTGAGTGCCCAATAGGCCATTTAGTGAGCAGGCCATTGCTGAGTACTGAGCGGGCCATTTAGTGAGGAAGCCATTGCTGAGTACTAGCACGCCATTTAGTGAGGAAGCCATTGCTGAGTGCCGAATAGGCCATTTAGTGAGAAGGCCATTGCTGAGTACTGAGCGGGCCATTTAGTGAGGAAGCCATTGCTGAGTACTGAGCAGGCCATTTAGTGAGGAAGCCATTGCTGAGTGCCGAATAGGCCATTTAGTGAGCAGGCCATTGCTGAGTACTGAGCGGGCCATTTAGTGAGGAAGCCATTGCTGAGTACTAGCACGCCATTTAGTGAGGAAGCCATTGCTGAGTGCCGAATAGGCCATTTAGTGAGCAGGCCATTGCTGAGTACTGAGCAGGCCATTGCTGAGTCCTGAGCAGGCCATTGCTGAGTACTGATCACGCCATTGCTGAGTACTGATCAGGCCATTGCTGAGTACTGAGCAGGCCATTTGCTGAGTACTGAGCAGGCCATTGCTGAGAACTGATCAGGCCATTACTGAGTACTGATCAGGCCATTACTGAGTACTGATCAGGCCATTGTTGAGTACTGAGCAGGCCATCCCTGAGTACTGATCTGGCCACCTCCTAAGCAGGCCATCCCTGAGTAATGATCTGGCAGTCTACTGAGAAGGCCATCCCCGAGTACTGATCTGGCCATATACAGAGCAGGCCATCCCTGAGTACTGATTTGGCCATCCCCGAGTACTGATCTGGCCACCTCCTAAGCAGGCCATCCCTGAGTACTGATCTGGCCATCTACTGAGAAGGCCATCCCCAAGTAATGATCTGGCAGTCTACTGAGAAGGCCATCCCCAAGTACTGATCTGGCCATATACAGAGCAGGCCATCCCTGAGTACTGATTTGGCCATCCCCGATTACTGATCTGGCCACCTCCTAAGCAGGCCATCCCTGAGTACTGATCTGGCCATCTACTGAGCAGGCCATCCCGGAGTACTGATCTGGCCATCTACAGAGCAGGCCATCCCCGAGTACTGATCTGGCCATCTCCTCAAAAGGCCATCCCTAAGTACTGATCTCGCCATATACAGAGCAGGCCATCCCCAAGTAATGATCTGGCCATCTCCTCAGAAGGCCATCCCTGAGTACTGATCTCGCCATCTACTGAGCAGGCCATCTCTGAGAACTGATCTCGCCATCTACTGAGCAGGCCATCCCTGAGTACTGATCTGGCCATATACAGAGCAGGCCATCCCCAAGTAATGATCTGGCCATCTCCTCAGAAGGCCATCCCTGAGTACTGATCTGGCCATCTACTAAGCAGGCCATCCCCAAGTAATGATCTGGCCATCTCCTCAGAAGGCCATCCCTGAGTAATGATCTGGCAGTCTACTGAGAAGGCCATCCCCGAGTACTGATCTGGCCATATACAGAGCAGGCCATCCCTGAGTACTGATTTGGCCATCCCCGAGTACTGATCTGGCCACCTCCTAAGCAGGCCATCCCTGAGTAATGAACAGGCCATCTATTAAGCAGGCCATCTCTGAGTATATTTATAACACTAACAGCTGACCCATAACATTAATCACAGTCAGATTGAATCCTAAGCTCCATATTAATCTGATTAAACAATAATAATCTAGAATATCAAGGAATTTTTCACAGTCTATTAGAAATGACCTCATATCTCTCTAAGGAATTGCACTTTTAGGGGCAAACAAATGTCATAAAATACCACTTTGCAGTATAATATCAACCAATAAACTTTCCAACAAACCTCAAAACATCCTTCAGAATCGAGAATAAAAAGCAACATAGTTGTGGATCAAATTTTAGGTTATTTACCACAATCACCATAATATTATTGTATTGCAGTGTGATACATGTATGATTTCTCATCACTTTTCACCTTCTAGTCACACTTTGATATGTATAATCATGATCAAACAGGCAATTAGCTGGTGAAAAATGCCGTGAAACTGGAAGTAATTTACTGTACAGAAAACCATAACTTACCTCTTGTGGAAAACGTAATCTAGGTAGGAAGCCGGAAAATGAGCGACAAACTCGGAAATGTACTTTGTGTCATAAACTCCTGCTTCAAATATCTCAGAAATGTCCGAGACAAATGTACCAAGTGAGGCTGGAAGTGTGGCATAGAGATTCTCATAGAGAAAGCCAAGGTCAACGAAAGCATTGTGGAACACCACAGGAACTTGACTGAGGATGATATGAGCAAAGAGACTTCGTATTCCAGGCTTATCCAAGCTTAATTTAGTCTGAAAAAAAAGCGACTTGACTGAGCATGTGTGTAAGTAAAAAGACTTCACATAGCAGACTTAATTAGGTCTGAAAAACACACTATACATATTTTACTAAAGATGGCATATGAACAAAGAGACTTAATATTCCAGGCCTATCCGGAAGGCTTTTAACTTGGAGATGAACAAACAACAGAATAGCTCTTATAACTTACCATATCCTCACCCTTATCATATGGGATTCCTTGAGAATATTGTTTGTTGAAGTCAAATCCATGGTCCACCAGGAATCTCAGGGCTTCTGCCTCCACCACATAGTCTTGCTGACACAATACAGATATGTTAAATGTCTGAACCATATACTTCATCGCAAAGTCACACTGAAGCTTTTCTCTGTTAGTGCAAGGTTTGTCTCCCTTCATGCAGTTGCCCTCTTGTGTAGAAGGTAAAAACTTGTAAGCCGATATTCCCAAGGAAACAATGGCTCTGGTGTTTGCTATGTGACTGATAGCTTTGTACCTCTCCTCCACACATCTGCAATCAATCAGATAGTGATCAAGAACATTTCACTTACACAACGATGACAAACATTTTATGGTGGAAGGAATTTGAAAGCAACTGGAGCCTTGGGGTATCACACGACCATCCACAAGTTGCTGGCAGACGACCCCACATACAACCATAGAGGAAGTCAGAATGAACTGGACTTGAACTCCCAGCGACCACATTGCTGAGAGGCTCCTAAGTCAATGTGCTGCACTAGCCACGGAAGGCCCATATGAGGGCGTGGTAAATTCCCCGAGTGCTCAATGTTAAGAGATGACTTCCCAATAATTAGTACCCAAAGGAATAAACACTTCTATGTAAACTAAGGTTAGAAACACGCAAGATTCAGATATATAAGGAGATTCAAGTAGTGATGGTAGGATATAATTTGGCTATGCTGGCAGTATACAGGCTTCAGTGAGTAGAGTCCTCAGGTGTATTTCAATTTTATTTTTATGGTACAACATCATTGTTTCCCAAAAATTATTCTTGTCATAACTTTTAGCAAGTTGTGGTAATCTTCTGGATTAAAAAAGTATATTTTTTTGCTTTATAAAACAGTTGTCAGTTTTTAAGTCATTTACCGTGATAACTGTGCTGTGAAATCACATAACAGATGTTCTAAGGTGAAATCACATGAACATGACAGCTGTTCTAAGGTGAAATCACAGGAGCACGATAGTTGTACTACGGTGAAATCACAGGAAAGTGACAGCTGTTCTAAGGTGAAATCACACGAACATGATAGCTGTTCTAAGGTGAAATCACAGGAACACGATATCTGTTCTAAGGTGAAATCACAGGAACATGATAGTTGTTCTAATAAGAAATCACAGTAACATATAACTGTTCTAAGGTAAAAGTCATAGGTACATGATAACCAATCTAAGGTTACAGGTACATGATCAGTGTTGTAAGGTGAAATCAAAGGTACATGATAACTGTTCTAATGTTTAATCACAGGTATTTTACAACTGTTATTATAATGTTCGCATATTGATTTCTTAACCCATAGTTCTTTTCAAATGGAACTGTTTAATTTAATTGTACCTTATTTCAAATAACCCAGATGTTAAGTAAGGTTACTTATATTAATGGCAAATTAGGCTGTAAATAAGGCTATGGCATTGATACAAAGCTTGTATTAATCACAGGTGAAATCACAGATACATGATAACTGTTGTAAGGTACAAGTCACAGGTACATAACTCTTCTAAGGTAAAGTTGTACACTGAAGAACAGAAGAGGTGCTTATGTATGCAAGAATAAAAAAATCCATGTATTACAACGCATGTACTACCACAGAGTACTTGTATATTTACTTGTATACCTTGGATTTTCATATAATACAGAAATTCTGAAATACCCACTTTGCATTTAGCCATTTTCTGTCTCCCAATCCACTCAGTTCCTGTACATAAAGAGAAAAGGGGAGACCTGGTCAATTCAATGGCTAAACATGTGGAGAACATGTACTGAGAACTTATTTATTTGATCGGTGTTTCACATCATACTCAACAATATTTCACTTATACCAAGGCGGCCAGCATTATTTATTTACGCACATATTTGATCAGTTTTTTATGCAGTACTTAAGACTGTTTCACTTGTACACATGTACGTTGACATCCTCCATTATGGCAGGGAAAACCCGTTCAGAGCCAGGGAAAAATCCACAACCATTCACAGGTTGTTGGAGACCTTCCCATGTACCAGTGGAGATAAGGCCAATATGAGCTGGACTTGAACTTATAGTGACTGCATTCGTGAGAGGCTTCTGGTCATTGTGCTGCACTACTAGGCTAACCACTAGGCCACAGAGGCCACCATGTACTCAGAAATTCATCAACACTATATCGACACAGCATATACATGTATTTTGAGGCAGCCATATTCTCTGTCAGTGTAGTCAGCACAAGATTTTAGAAGCGTTTCAAATCAGACGCTCTAATAATTTGTGATACCCGTCCGTCTTAGAATATATATTCTGTACTATCGTTCATCAGCACAAGCATGGTATAAAACCTGTCCATACCTAATTTTTTGTTCGTTTATCTGATTGGTGTTTAACGCCATACTCAAGAATATTTCACTTCATATGACAGCCACTAGCATTATGGTTGGAGGAAACAGGGCAGAGCTTGCCATGCCTAAATGTATGAATAAATACAACATATTCTTGTGTTCCATTAACACTGTTAATCTTCAGTCTTACAACATTACCGTATCCAAGGCGACAAACGTAGCTGATTTGACAGCCAGCACTAAGGAAGGCCAGACTTCCGTCAGGTTCTCACTGTTCACATCTATCACTGGCACCCTCATAGTGAACTGCCTAAAGACAAAAAGCCAGCCCTGGAGACACAAATAAATACACATGTTCACATAATTACTATGAACCATATTGGTCTTAGATGACTATGTCTGCTATTTTATGTCTGTACTAATAAAATTAACCTATCTGGCCTATTTGGTTACTTCTTTACAATGCTTATGGCCCCAAAAAAAGCGAAATCCCCAACTGCCAATGTTGACAAGTTGAACTTGAATAAACATGGATACTTCAATGGTATTAGGCCCTATCATCGGGGCGGCACTGTGGTACTTGAAGACCCCAAGCATTTTGAAAAGGTAACTTGGCAGGTTGTGGAGATTGTTAATTGACTGTTTTTCAAAACTTTATCCAAAAGGGGTGAATGGGAGTAATTAAGAAATGATTTTGCGAGTACCAGTCAACACACAGAGCTTCGGCTAATACTATATGCAAACCTTCACACATTTAATTAAGTGATTTGGTTTCGCTGGTTTTTGGTTTTTAATTACTGGTACCTCAGATATACACTTGTAAGAAATGAGTCAGCGTTGGGTGTACAACAAGAAGTAAAAAAGTGACGTAAAGAGACACGTGGAAAGCAGCATGTAAACACAAACCTCATAAACAAGTCCCTCACAGACGTCTCTGCTGATGGTTGAGACTACAATTTGTTGTTGTTGTTGTCGTCGCGGTTGTTTGTGTACTCCGTGCAAGCGGCACCAACTTAAAAGTTTCTGGATCTATGGTGGTGATATATACAGACAGAGTGATACGTAATCAGGAGGCTATCGCATCTGGCAAGTTTTCCAAATCATCTTCATGTTACTCAAGTTTATACCTAAGCTTCCGCTGTCGTTCCAGCGTCGTTGCTGCCCTCCACGCGTTGACGCAGCTCTCCGTCGCAGGGCCATTCATGAAGCTCACAAGCGCTGAAACTGTTCAAAACTCCAATCCTTTATAAAAGCGCAACGGACTTACCAGTACTGAACTCGACCAGCAAGTCTGTACCATAAAATGCAAAATGACATTTGATTCGTTGTTTACTTTCACTCAGCGTTGAAAAAAAAATTGTGCAGGGTGCCAACCGATACAACTAGTGATG
Organism: Liolophura sinensis; assembly: GCF_032854445.1. NCBI lineage: Eukaryota > Metazoa > Mollusca > Polyplacophora > Chitonida > Chitonidae > Liolophura > Liolophura sinensis. The sequence continues at coordinate 6,649,093 of NC_088301.1, forward strand.
AAGTTCATCAATTAAATGTGTGTGAGCAACACATGTAGTATTATCGAGAGTCGAGAAATCCCAAGTAAAGTTGTCTTTATAGTGCACGTTTATTCTTCCTCAAAGTATCACTACGGTCTGGCTCTACGAACTGACCAACGTTCTCCACGGACCGAGCTCTATCCGGCTTATTCGTCATGGTTCCTTAAGGTATCACCACGGTTTGGCTCTACGAACTGATCAACGTGCTCCACGGATCGAGTACGATGTGGGTTGGTCGCCATGGTTCGTCAAGGTATCACTACGGTCTGGCTCTACGGATTGACCAACATTCTCCACTGACCATATAGCATGAAATATTGGTGTGCTGATGTTGGCATATGACATATACACCTGTAGGAATGGTCAACCAACTATAAAGGCCCCTATTAACTCCCAGAGCTATTGAGACATTGTTAATTGGGCCATGTTGATCTCTCTGGGATGGGTGGGTGTTTGTCATTGGCGGAGTGAGGTGACTTGCAGTGGCAACATTTGAGAAATTGAAAAAAGTTTATTTTATGAAATAAATAGCACGGAGGAGATTTTACAACAATGCTTACGATGAAAAAAAACAATATGTTCATGGATGAAAACTACTACACGGAGTAAAAAACGCAACCAACCAAATATATAAATAAATAAATAAACGGACAGTTTTTGAGATAATTGATAACATAATTCAGTAGATACATCCTGTTGTTGTTCTTGTTAGCAAAGGTAATTTTAAGTGGTCATCCTCAAAATTCGATAAAAAGACAAATAGCACAGTTTTCTTTATGGTTTTTCAGTTATTATTATATGGGTTTCGCTTAGAAAACACCCATGGAACACATTGCAATACATACCATTGTAGGAGGCAACCCAAGTCTCACCTGTAAGCCTTATTGCATCAGAGGGCCTCCACAATTAACACCTCAACAACAACTCATGATCTATAGCTTATGTTTTTTAACTGTACCATAAATGATTGTGTGAAATAGAAACAATGCATGACCTCCTTTCTTCATTGTTATGTCCAGACAGTTTGTTCTTGAGACTTAACCGTCATATGGAGCCATTTCCTGAGCAACGCATCATAATCTAGAGTTCTGTCATATGACAAATTCATAAAACCGTCCTCTGAGCCTGTGCATGCACATGCGCGAGGATTTAAATAAACTACCAGGCAAAAGAAAGGTTTCACCGTTTTTTTGTCATAAAAAAGTAAAAACGCGGTTCCGGGTTTGATTCTAAGCAGGACTTAGTGTATGACTGCATCGTTTCCTCTACCAGAACGCATCGTCACGAACGAAGCAATTGGAATTGTGAAATTGCGACCACATGCAAAACGTCCTTTTGAGGCATGGCTCGTGATGCACGTGAGGTAATGTTGCATAAATACTCTTGCTCGAAAGAGCAGACATTCAGTGACCGAAAAAACACCAACAGTATGCCAAGACTTACGCAAGCGCAACGAGACCAGGCCATCGGTATGTCCACCATGGGTGTCTCTCAACGTCACATTGCAAGAACGTTCAACTGCAGCCAAACCACCATCAGGAGGTTGTTGATACGCTATCAGCAGACAGGCCAGACCCAAAACAGACCAAGATCGGGAAGACCGAGGGTAACAACTGCGGCTGAAGATCGCTACATCCGGCAGTTCCACCTCCGAAACCGATTCGTCACGGCGACGGCACTAGGCCATGTCATCAGTCCCAGAACAACACTGCGTCGTCTTCGTTCAGCTGGTTTACGACCTTACCGCCCCTTCCGTGGGATGGCCTTGACCCTTTTACATCGTCAACGCAGATTGCGATGGGCACGTATTGTACGTCGGTGGCAGCGACGTGACTGGGCGAGAGTGTTGTTTACAGACGAGAGCAGGTTCTGTCTATTCAGGAACGATGGCAGAGTTCGATTTTTCCGACGAAGAGGCGAGCGTCTCGCGCCAAACTGCGTAAGAGAGGTTTATCCGTTTGGAGGCGGAGGCGTCATGGTTTGGGGAGGGATTTGTGACCAAATGAAGACGCAACTGGTTATTGTGCGAGGTAATCTGACTGGCCAGCGATACGTTGATGAGGTACTGAGACCTGTCGTCGTTCCTTTCCTCCGACGACAGCCAAGAGGATCGATCTTGCAACACGACAACGCAAGACCTCACACTGCCTGCATTGTTACAGACTACCTCGAGACCGTAAACGTCATCGTGTTGCCCTGGCCAGCCAACTCACCAGACATGAACCCCATTGAGCATCTCTGGGATCACCTTGACCGCCGTTTGAGACAGCTGGTGCCTCCTCCAACTAACCAACAGGAACTTGAGCAAGCTCTGTTAAACCTATGGAACGTTATCCTTGGTGACGTCATCCGGCGACTGACGACGTCAATTCGGAGGCGTGTGCTTGCTTGTATTGATGCCCAGGGTGGCCACACTCGCTACTGATGACTGTAGTCCTTCATTTCTGTGGATACTGTGACTTTACATGCACTTGCCAGTTAATTTTAAATTTGTGTAATTTTTTTCTTCTGACCCCTTGTCTCTTTCATTGTGTTTTGTGACCAATTGAATGCCAATATTTTAAAGCCTTTTTGAGAGAATATTTCACAATGATTCCTGTTTATAAACCAATCTTCTTAATTCTTATATCTGCCTTTGTTTTTGTTTTAAGTGCTCAAGAAGTGGGTGAAACCTTTCTTTTGCCTGGTAGTTTATAACACTGTACATCATATATTTTCCCAGAGTGCACTGAAATATAAACACACAAAATATAAAGAGTAAAATCAGAGCTGCGGCGGCAGTGTGCTAGTTGAAATGTCGACCTTTGTCAAATTCCCTCAGTGAGGGATTTATTCACTGTGTTAACCTGACATTGACCGAGTATAATGACGTGGAAGTGACAAGTACTGGAAGTGGAAGTACTGTTAACTATTCGTTTACATTGCTATTGTGCTTATAAGTGAATAGTATCTTGGTACCTGTGTTAACCAACTTGATTATGCTATGTTCATACAATCACTTCTATGAGAACTGCGGAAATCCGGAACCTGGAGGTAATTGTCTTTTACATTGTACTTCACCTTATACCATCTATTGATTTTCATGTCGAAAGCCTTACTTCGTAGTTTCAACATGATCTTGTAAGGTTACGGCTAAAATACTGCTAATGTGGAGATCAACACCTATCATTCATTGAGAACAGCTTCGGTAACAGCAACTTTACATAAAATTAAAGAGATTAATTACACTATTTCACATGATACACGAAATAAGAAACACACTCAAAATTATCAAAATTTTCTTACATGAGGGATTATTTATTTATTTGATTGGTGTTTTACGCCGTTACATGAAGGGTTAAGGCTTTACGCTATACATAGGTAGTGTTACAGGTATACTCGTCATCACGACCGTTCAGTCTGTATTTAAAAGGTGATTACTGAAACCATAGATACGCGCAAGCCCGTAATTAACCCACATGCTTCAATAGTTATTGGGATTTGGAAACGGGAATATCTCACTGAATCTGACTGTAGGTCGTGACCGAGAGGTCCTCCATCACCACTTCAACCAGATAGGGTCTTTGGAGTGGACTTAATAGGGGATACAATGATACTTCGGAAATTTAAACATTGTACAGAAATTATCGGCTTTTTAGTCTGCATTATGGTGAACCTGTGAATCTGCACCACGATGTTGCGACTGAAGCCATCGTGCCATTCTCTGCAGTAAAATGTCGTTGTCAGACGCTGTTGGTCTGAGCAAAAGCCGCCTCTTCAAACTTCGTGAAGGGAATTATGGACATGTCTCAGCGGAAGATTGTTTTAAATTGTCCTAGAATCAGAATGGACGTCTTTTAAGATTATGAAGTTGACGTGTTTCTAAGTATGAGTTGCGGAGCGGTTCATTCTGAATATACGCTCAGAATGGCTTTTCATGAAGGTTGTGAAAATTGAACACCAGCATTGAAAACTGTTGACTATACTTCCCTTGGATGACTATGTCCTAATATTTAGAGGTTCGAGTCATTCAGACTCGAATCCCTATTATATCTCTTCATCTTATTAGAGGTTCGAGCCATTCAGACTCGAATCCCTATTATATCTCTTCACCTTATTAGAGGTTACAGCCATTTAGACTCGAATCCCTATTATATCTCTTCACCTTATTAGAGGTTCGAGCCATTCAGACTCGAATCCCTGTTATATCTCTTCACCTTATTAGAGGTTACAACCATTTAGACTCGAATCCCTATTATATCTCTTCACCTTATTAGAGGTTCGAGCCATTCAGACTCGAATCCCTATTATATCTCTTCACCTTATTACAGGTTACAGCCATTTAGACTTGAATTCCTATTATATCTCTTCACCTTATTAGAGGTTCGAGCCATTCAGACTCGAATCCCTGTTATATCTCTTCACCTTATTAGAGGTTCGAGCCATTCAGACTCGAATCCCTATTATATCTCTTCACCTAATTAGAGGTTACAGTCATTCAGGCTCCAATCCCTATTATATCTCTTCACCTTATTAGAGGTTACAGTCATTCAGGCTCGAATCCCTGTTATATCTCTTCACCTTATTATAGGTTACAGTCATTCAGGCTCGAATCCCTGTTATATCTCTTCGCCTTATTAGAGGTTACAGTCATTCAGGCTCCAATCCCTATTATATCTCTTCACCTTATTAGAGGTTACAGTCATTCAGGCTCGAATCCCTGTTATATCTCTTCACCTTGTTAGAGGTTTGATCCCTTCGAGCTTGAATCCCTATTATATCTCTTTACCTTATTAGAGGTTACAGTCATTCAGGCTCCAATCCCTATTATATCTCTTCACCTTAGCTCGAATCCCTATTGTATCTGTTCAGATTATTATTATTCTCATTAAAATCATGGAGCGTTTTTTTGTTGTTGAGAAAACGGTTAATCAGACATTTATGGAACTTAAGTATGTTTTTGATAAGGACCTGTAACTGTGCACCTTAACTTTTGGGAACTTCTGATCAGATGACTTGGAGGCCATGTTGGATTTTGTGCAATACAAAGAAAATTCTATTCTCCCGAACGGCTAATGCGATTGGATTGGGACTAAAACTGTAGTTGCAGCAAACTTAGGCATGTTTAATCTGTTCATGGGGACAAGCTCACTTTGGGTGGAAATGTCAGGTGTATATAATTTTTAAACTGTTGAAAATGTCACTGGGGGAAATATTTTATCTAATGCAGTTTTCGAGACTGATTTCGTACATGCAAGTTTTGCTAAACCGGAAGTGAAACTGGAAGCCGGCAAGGAGTCAAATTTTACTTAACCCTCTAAAGGAAGCCCGTCAATTGGAAGGAATACATGCTAAAAAAAGAATCGCTCATTTTTTTTTTTTACATTTTTAAACCTAAGTAACCTCTGTAAATAAAAAGACAAGGCAGAAATAAAACTTTTGTATGTAGTAGACCTGGAGATAAACAATAGCGAGTAAATATTTGAGTGTCCTGAGTCACGTGACCTGGCTGCCATGTTGGGTTGATATAAAAACATTTGAGCGTCATTTTGTCCAAGACCCCATGTTTCATTAACTTGAAATTTAGAACACGTAACATGCTAAAAACACCATTCAGATAAACAAAAGTAACGCGGCATCGGCCGGAAATACTGACTTGAACCCTGGCATTGCTGCTTTAGTAGCTATATTTTACCTCGTATTCCTTCTTAGTTCTTTGGTGGTATGTTGAAAATGAGACTGATAGTAAGATCATATATAGGCCTAACAGTTTTTCATGTTTACAATACCATCGGTCAGTTTAATGGATGACGAAATCAAAAGACAGCATCAAATATAACGTTCTAATTTAACGACGATAAAGTTTACAGTAAAAGTTTTGGTTATCGCCAGTCTAGTTTCTCCATTGAAACATACATACATGCATCGGAACAACTTCGCTTCAAAACAATCTATCACTTGGGCGACACTACTTCAAAGTAGGGCTTATCCCTTATATGCATCCTACCGATCAATCAAATCAATTAACTGGGGACAGGTCAATGTGCCGGCGGAGGGGACAAAAGTTACTTAATTTATGATGTGTTTGCTAAATATGAAGACCCTTAAAGTAGGCAGAGCAGAACACGGTTCAAATGAGGAGAACATTAATAATGATTTTCTATCTCTTTTTTCCCGTGTTTTGCATTAGACTGAGCCACAAATACACCTGACACTATTTCATTCTTCCCAGCTTAGCTTTCAGAAATACACATCTGTATTCTTCCATTCACTAACCTTGAACTCGGTCTTTTCGAGTGTTCTATCCTCATTTTGTCAAAGCTAACATCAAAATTGACAAAAAAATTGTACCTGTCGCAAGGAAATGTGATTTTCGTTATTCGTAAATGGCGTCCTAATTGCGTTGTTGTTGTCTTCATTATTACCGTTATAATGAGGTGATATGAATTCAGAATGACTTTTAACGTTAAGGAAAACCAGTTTTCGTCGCCTACATCTTTCACATTTTGAGGGTATCGCTGACAGCAGGACCGAGGTCCAGGTTGGTGAATGTAACCATGGATAGCGGTTAATGTGAAAGCTAAGCTAGAAACCCAGCAACCAATCTCAGGACTAAACTACAGGGCACGTCTGTTTGTTTTGTTGTCTCCAGGTGTAGAGAACAAACAACCCTGGAAAAATCTGATTACAAGAGTTAGGGTATTTTGGGGGTTTCCAAATTCCGAGCTTTTCTGGCGGGAGCCACTTTTTGGTGAGTGGAGAAATCCGGAACCTCGAGGTAACTGTCTTTTACATTGTACTTCACCTTCACTTGTCATTCGCTTTTTTCCCACGCATTATCTCAAGAACTGATATTCTCACGGTAAGGAGAGTGCATGAGTGATGACATACAGACACTGTCAGTCGTGTCGGAGATATCATCTGTTAAACCGACTACACGCAGCAGTCCGACGCACTACTCTTTCACTTATTTATTTCCTCTCCGACAGTAAGTGGCAAGGTATTCCAGCAACCTGCGGATGGTGGTTGGTTTTCCCCGGGCTCTGTCCGGTTTCCTCCAACAATAATGTTGGCCACCGTCGTATAAGTGAAATATTCTGGTGTAAAAGTACTTCAAAATAGTGAATGTTTCAGCAACAGCTCTCAAATGGACTTTCGCGGCAAACGAATGTGGTACACCCAAGTGTCTAGGGGTCTGCTTTAGGGGTATCAAATTAGCTATGGTCCAGCTGGTCCCAGACGAGGGCATAAACGTACGGGTCGAGCGTCTGGGGCCAGTTAAAGGTTTGATACGGGAGGTGACGTATCAGATCTATCATGCAACTTGTAAGGGGTTTGCCCTCAGAGATAAGGGTACAACTGTCTTATATGGTACTCAGTAAGTTTGATAATTCACTGGTTCTTCAGCAGGGAAGATCACATAGTAACATCCCAGTGTGAGTTTTTCATCCAGACACTTCCCTTGTTAACCCTCCCTGCTGAGCAACTGCCAGCTGTACAAGTTTGTCACTTTTGTCTAAATTTCAGTTCCTAATTCACTCAACTTTTAGAGTCAGTTCAGGTAATACAAAAGGAACAAAACTTCATTTTATTCGTAAGACTGGTTATTGGTCATGCCAGTTTCTGACGACTTTGTACAGGTGATTCCCGGCCTTGACCTTAATACCCTTTATGTGACTCCCTCTGGTGTTGACCCCTAGAAACTCTGCCACCATGAATCTGATATTCAATCCAATTTGATTACTATAATAAATAATACATCAGTTTATTACCACGTTTTTTATCACCCTGCGATGTATGTTTCATATAATTAAAAACTGATCACACAACAGAGATGGTTTCTCTTTACTTTTTGTGTATTCAAAGACATACGAATGTAGTATGGTTTTTTTGACGACATGCATTTACAAATCTCAATCAGGATTGTTAGTTGATATGGGATGCTCTTGAACTTGATTTTGTTTATTAGATTTGTGTTTAATGCTATGTACGGCTGACTTTTCCACTTATTGGGACGGCAATCAGCTTTGTGAATGAAGGAAACCGGAGTGCTTGTAGAAAACCACAACCGTTCGGCATGTGCCTGTGATACCTTCTCCCGTAATTCTGTAACTAAGGCAACAAGATTCTATAGAGCATCGTCTATTATCTGTGTTTTTTTTTTTGCTTTTTTTGAAATTATAAGTGTTTTGGATTCTTAGCTGCATTTAAAGATGTCCACTTTTTGTCTTTTTGAATTTTGGATCGATGTTTTGATTGGAAGTCTTGTGGAAAGACTTATTATTAACCCGGAAGGCTCATCTTGGTTGACGGCTGGTATACCAGAGTCTGTTTCAACGCATAGTTAACTACTTCCTAAGTTCGAACCTATATCCTCGAAACGATATGTTAAAACCTTACCATTCACTGGGAACAGCTTCTGTAGACTTCTGTAAGGTTAAGGAGAATCTCATTGTTGGGGTTTTCATTGCTACAATGTTTTGATCGATACTGCGAATGTGCACTATGATGTTGTGACGAGCTATCGCCGCATCGACTAGGATAGTATTATTGTCTCACATTAAGGCTGCTTGTGATAAGACGATTCTGCCACACTGGCATCATCTGGCTTTAGAGAGTAACAGATCGTCATTTCCCATCTCTCTGCTTTTTGAGCCTCGTATTATGAGAAACGTGAGAAACGTACAAGTACTGACAACAATTCTGTAATGGAGACCATGCCAGATGGAAACTGTATAGTGCAGGAGATGTCGTGAACCATTCGTCTCGAAAACTAAGCCTATGAAGATTAACATTATGAAGTAGAAAAAGTATGCTAACTGCATTTACGTTATACACAATAATGTGGGCTTTCGACAGTAGCCTGTGGCGCTGCGTGTCACTGAGAAAAGGCAATTTTGAATATAAACACCATTCTGAAAAGTAACATACTACAGTACCAGTACTGTAGTCCCACCATTTTATACCCACCCCCAGACACCGGCCATGCTTCTTTCATCCTTACCGGCCCGGATAGCACAGTTGGTAGAGCGTCCGCTTCGGGATCGGTAGATCCAGGATCAATCTTAGATCAAGTCACACCTAACACTTTAAAAGAGGAAGTTGTAACTTCCTCGCTTGGCGTTCAGCATGAAGGGGATAGTGCAACGACTGGTTGACCCGTATCAGTATAATGGCTCGGGCGGGGCGGCTTACTTGCCTTCGGTAAGTCGTCTCAGTGAAGCAGCACTAAATAAAAGAGCGGTGGAAATCCGTCCTGCAACAAGGAGGCACATTACACGTACATGCACCCTAATGATTCCTTCGTCGTCATATGACTGAAAAATTGTTGAGTACGACGTTAAACCCCAAGCATTCACTCACTCACTCTTTCATTCTTCATTGAAGGTAGTAATGACATAGATTCTGTCTTCATTCTTTTTTTTTTTTTTGAAAGTCCATCATGTTGTTTCAACATCTCGTGAACTGGAATATCACAAGAGTAAGCCAGCTCTCCAAAGTGCTGTTTCTGATGGTGGAGTGGATCGTTAATACCACGGGTAACTCCTCAAGCAAGGTAGTTGCAGAGTGCATTACATTCAAACAAATTCACACCGCGTAATAATTCTTCTAGTAAACCAGCTGGGCAGCATCCGAATCAGGAAAGTTTCACTTCACATAAAAGTATACGTTTACTTTTGTAATGTAAAGGTTACATTATGTCTTGTACATGACCAAATGTAAACGTTCAGCTATTTGGGTGGAGTGTGGGATGTTCCCGTACCTGAGCATACAAACATGTTTACTGATTGTTACTTATGTAAAAAATTACTATTTCGAGTAAAAATGCATTACCTCATCTTATACATGTGAAATGTTTATTGTAAAAAATAAACATTTACACAATATGTGTAAAATAGTATTCGCTGAATTTCCGATTGTACCATTGCGTGTCCGACATCTCGAACTGCTTGCCTTAGTAACGTGGTCGATGTGGCTACACAAAAGGCATAGTGGTGGGCACGAGACACAATTAAATGGCACACACCATACAAAATATACAATGCTGGAATTGAGACTAAAGCGTATAGGATGTCAAGGGAGGTTTTTGGACTTGACGAGTCTAACACCATGAGATAATTGAAGAATGCAGTCTTGCATTTCAGATGAGTTAGACATACTTGAATCGTAGCTTATAAATATTCTTGGCAGACACTGTACAAATAAGCACGAAATAAAAAGCACTAAAAGTTTGGTTGGGTTGTTTTTCTTTGTATCCCTTTGTGACAGAGGATATAGTATAACACAGCGAAGAGGATGCAACCTGATGTCGGGTCTTAACGATCTGTCACGCTCGGATTCATAACATAAACACTAGGGTATGGATATGAATAATATGAATATTACTAAAGTTTAATGAATCGACTATGGTCTAAATTCCCTACTTATCCCTCGCATCCTTTTACAAATTGAAACGAATGGAACGAAAGCCAATTTTCCTCCAACATGGCAACAAAAATTGCACAAGTACTAAAAACTACAATCTTTTCATTTAGAAAGTTCCTGGGCAGAAGTTTATTTGTGATTCACTGTGATTTAAGACCGTAAATGGGCCAAACAGTTTCTCACGTCTACAATAGCATCGGTCTGTTCTATAGAGATGGTATCAATGATTCGTTCCATAAATTAAAACTACTTTGTTTTAGTACAACAGATTATTTTATAAGGTGTGCATACATTTTTTTTTTCAAATTCATTCAGGATGTTGGTCACCATTTCAGGTCTTCTGCTATGCGTAGCCTGTGAGTTCCACGGAGCCTGACTCAGCCAGATTTCTTGCATGAGATTAACAGGAACCTGACTGATGTAAATCGTCACCTGTTAAGGCTGGCCAAGATTATACCCAGGCTCAACACCTACGTGAGGGGTGCTGAACAGGTGGCTCCTGGGCCGAGATGGCCATCACTTAGCCCTTTAGAGATCAACGAGGTAGCGGAAACCATTCTGAAACGATGTACTGTGACCATCCATGACGTCAACGTCGACACTGCCCGCCTGTCACTTTCACTGCACTAGTAAGTCATCTAGGCATAAATGCAAATTTTCAACAAAACTGGTTATTACCAGTGCAAGTTGTTAGTCACTGGGCGTCTCTTCCTCAACACTCAACTTGAGGGCGTGGTCGTTCTATGTCGTCGGTATTAAACCAACCAGCCCCCCTAAAACTAAAACTAAAAGGTGGAAGGAGACATATTTACTCTAAATGGTTTAAACGCATGTGTTGCTGGCTAACAACAGATCTGTTAACAGTGTTGGCGCACTATGCGCTTGACAAGACAACAGCTATATCTATACACCACTTCCTCGTGGCTATAGCCCAACAAACAACAGGCCCATCTGTTATAAAACATTTCAAAGAAGAAAGCCAATTTAAAACGCCAACAAATATTTAATATAATATATAATTCACGAGAGGAAATATCATGGCCTTCGCGAACACTTTTAAGGAATGTAGTGAATGCCATACCCAGAGTATCTAGCCTACAGTGAAATTCACACTAATTACCGATCGCGAATGTGGTATTACCAATGCTATTCAAAAACATTTCATAAACTGCCAACTACTTCATTGCTGCAATCATTTAAAGCGAAATTTAAAATGTTTGTTCAACAAATGTGTAACAAATTTGTAGAATCCTCAAATATACAATCTCCATTTTGTTTGATTCGTGTTTTACGATACACTCAAGGATATTCCACTTATAAGATGGCGGCCAGGGAAGAAACTGGGCAGGGCCCACGGAAAATCTACGACCATCCTGAGGACCTTCTACAGTCTATAGAAGTTATCTAATAGCATGACATCAGAGGAAGAAACTGGGTAGAGCCGAGGGAAAACCTACGACCATCCGCAGGTTGCTGCTAGACCTTCTTCAGTCTATATAAGTTATCTAATAGCATTACTTCAGTCAGAAATAGAGAGTGACTTTTTATCAGTCAAATGCAGTTCTTGTCATTCTTTGGGGGCATTGGGTAATAGAAAAGCACGACGCACTGTTTGATCCATTTTCAGGAGTCGCTAACAGTATATCTGAATCACTGTAATGCTGCAATGTCTAACCACCTATTAATCAGTAACACCCAGAAGCAATTGATATCGAACATGTATCCACTAATAACCTATTTGCCTATAAGATGCCATTGTCATGGCAAAAATGGCCAGCCACATCTCCAGAATGTCACGACTACTTGTATATGTGGCCACCCACCTCTCCTGAATGTCACTAATACCTCTCACTTCGCTTGTGTTGGGAACGAAAATCTACTCTAGCATCAGAAGAATTAAACTTTCTATTTCTTGCTCTGCTCCACCCATTAAACTCTCCAGAAAATTTTCAACAATAATCAGTAATTAAATCTTAGCACACTCTACAACTACAGTCTTGGTATGTTGACACATATTTTATACTGTGACGCATGTTTACAAACAACACGAAAAATCTTCATTTGTTTGGTATTAGCAATATTTTGTTTACCTAAGAAGATTGCTATATAGTGTGCCTATATATCCTTGTATAGTGTATGTCATTACGTATGTGCTGGCCCAGTGTTAACATATGGTTCAATACGATTATTCCAAATGAATCCAATCCAACCTTTAGTTTTATATATTGGCACGTACAGCATACTATAGCGGCTATAAAAATAAGCCCGTTTTAGTGATCATTTCAAATTTATATACCCCAGACATAGACTAAAGTTATCGGCGTTTTCCTAGACGTGTGTATAAATTGTCAACAGTAAGCTTAGTCTGTATGTACTTTTCTGTAAAAAAGATTCATAAAATAAAACCTAGCCTTATGCGTGCACACAGCATGTTATTGTACCAGTTAGACGAGCCATCACGAACATCTCTGTTTACGATGGCTCTCCCTGTTTGAACAGCACAGTGCACATGTCCTGGATCATACATGGACCGCAGATTCAGTCAACGGTTCGTGTACAGCTATAGCTATATACCCTTTGGAAATTGCGAATATTCTATAACCAGATGAAATCTGTGTCACATCTTACATAAGGCCAGCACTGGAAGCTTTCACAGCCGACATGAACTACGATCGGTTTTTCAGCGATCTCGGTCGATCTCGCCAGCCCTCGTTTCTACGACAGCTCTATGAAGGTAAAGCTCTCTGGAGTACAAATAGCAGTTTTTGATTTGAAGTTTATTTTCCATGACAACACGGTTCTGTCTTAACTCGTGTGCATGTTACTGATAAACACTACCCTGATTTATGGTGAACCTTGAATCTGTTGCCAAGCCCTATGGTTTGCCTACGTCTATCTTTAAAAACGAGTAACTATTTACATATAAAGAGCACGGAGAATAAAACCAGAGCATAACCAATAAAATTCGACCATATGCCAATATGCCTCAGTTAGGGATTTGTTCTAACTGTTCATGCAAATACTTATGTTGCTGCAACTTACATCCCCCTCCCCCTTTGCAAAATGACTTAAGCAAGATTAGATAAAATTTATTTATTTATTTGATTGGTGTTTTACGCCGAACTCAGGAATATTTCACTTCTACGACGGCGGCCAGCATTATGGTGGGAGGAAACCGGACTGAGCCTGGGGGAAACCCACGACCAACCTTCCCACGTACGGCAAATTAGATAAAAAGTAATTGGGGTAATAGTAATAGCAATTTATAGTATATACCAGTCGTCACTGCCTGGTCTGGAATTATATAGCCTACTCAGTTAGTATATGGTAAAAACCGGCCGCTCAGTTCGCCTTTGTGTCCGTAAATACAGGCCACAGATCTCGGGTAGACCCCTCTAAACATGGCCGTCCCATTTATCGTGTGAGATAAACAGTCAACAGCTGCTCTGTTTAGCTCGACCTGATAGATCGGGCAATGACTTTCCGTCTAATGATTCCTCTTTTCTGGTGTCTTTTTGGACAAAGTTTATATTTTGTTACAAAAAGTCCATCCTTGCAGTACATTTTTTTAAATCGATACACAACAAATAAAACGATGCAGGATATTAAGTTCTACCATAACCTATAATTCCCTTTGATGTACCACCATGCATACAGACCTTGCCTACAATTTTTGTACCTTTTCTGTGCATGCATGGTGACATTCAATCTTATGAACGACATATTTAATGAAATGAGGAACTTTTTGAATTTTTGTGGACACATATTAGGTATGAACCACTCGTGCTTAATTTGTAAGGGACCTAATAGATGTACTGCTTGCATACTTGCATGCTAGCAATAACATATTCGTGTCTTTTGACGTGCTACTTGTTGCTCAGGCCTCTTCTGATATAATTATAAGACCTTCAGCATGGAGAGCAAAAGCAAAGTAGCGACGACAGCGTGATAGCTGTCGAATGGGCACAGGTAACCAGTGAAATACGGCCTCTTTTAATCTCAGTAAGGGTTTTATTATAACTGTTCATGTATATGCAAAAATATAAGCAAATTACACGCCCTCTTAGCACCATGCATTGCTTAAGTAGAATGAATTTAAAAAATGCAGTGATGGTAATTACAATCTATTAGAGGTCACTGATTTAGAATTAACATAACTTTGTCTCATAACATGGTACTATTTGTTTTCGGCCAGGCGTCATCATAGCCAGCAGTTTTGTTGCGCGGTATCATTGTATATATCGATGATGTGTGATAATATTTTACTTATATGGCATACATGTTTTCAGTGCAGCAGCATTTAGTTGACGCCATAGTACTGTATGTGACTGTAAAAGTGCAACCTAAAACTGTTCATGAGAGCGAGGATCGGGTCATATCCCTTGGCTGAAGTGTTTCGTTTGACCTGCATAAATAAGTTCACGAGTGTATATCAGGCCACGTACAGGCTAGTGTCGTCAACGTGTAACTTGTGCCACAGTTCATACGCACGCACTAAATGTTAGATCAAAATGTAAACTGTGTTAGGTTTGTGGGCCATTTATTTCCAGAGTAGAGATCGGTTGTGGTAGCGTAGTGATAAGAGCCGCATAACGACTCGTGATTCAATCCCCACCATCTGTAAAACTTTAACATCGGTAATCTTGGCACCACCTTGATTTATCGATACTTTTGCGAAGTAACCACAAAGCCAACATCTCAGTAGTACATCAGTTGGGTGGACAACTATTAAACATCGAAGATTCGAAAGAGGATATTCTCGCTCGCTCGCGATTACATAATCACATTCAGTTATACATTCAAAGGCATCTTCCATTGCATACATTTAGTCACGCATTAACTTTCTCAAAGAGGATTTCTTTTTTAATTCTGCAAGGATTTTTGAAACGCCATAATGGTAGTTTTGTGTGTAAAGGGCATGTAGTAAGGATTTATTTGCATTGATGTCAAAAGAAACATTTGGGAAGGTCGTCAATCAACCTGCGGCAATCTGTGGATGGTCGTGAATTTTCCCCTGCCGTGTTTCTTCATAATGATGGCCATCGTCGTGTAAGTGAGATGTTTTTGAGTACAGCATAAAACGCCAATTAAATCAAATAAATAAATTTCTAGGAGGTAATTGTGACAGCACACTGTCGTCCCTTGGTGACTTAAGGCCACATTACGGTATATGTTGCACACTAAACGGATGAACTCGCGACTGTTACATGCTCATTTACGCATATAAGCAAATTCCTATCAACCTTCCAAATCATACCTTCTTATCTCACATGCCAGTTTGGCTTGTGTATATTATACTACAAAATGTGTTAAACAGGTTTTGCTGAGGATGTTTAAAAGTTCTTAATCATTTTAACCAATCATGAATAGTACAGCTACCCGTCCGATATTTACTGAAGGGAATTAATTTGAGATATTCATGTTAAATACAGAAAATTTGATTTGCTTAGCACATACATGTACTGATAAGTACATTTTTGTCAAACATCTCCGACGGAGCCCAGGGAAGAGCATTGCAGAAAAGCTTGCTGAGCCACAGGAATGGCCAGACAATGCAGCTTCCTTACCCTCCAATGCCCTTCCGAGCGGAGCCCCATTAAATTGATTTTAACAGCTTTAATTGTATCACCGCACAACTAAAACGACGTCACCACCACTTTGTGTTTCTTGCCATAACGTTGAAATGGGCATGCGTGTTTGTATTTTGGACAGATGGTACGGCTGCTCAGAAGGAGCCTATGGATCATCTGATATCTCTGTCTGGGGGAATCCCCTCAGCCGATACCTTTCCTGTCAAAACCATCTCGTTTGAACTCAGGTCAGTTGGATTACATTTGGTAACATTTGTAGGAGGGATGTGAACAGTTAGAGCTTTATTTCCTTACACTCAAAAAAAATTAATTTGTTAAATTTAACAGATAGTCTGTTATCTGAGTAATGCTAGATTGTATTCTGTTAATGCAGCAGATTATTCTGTTAAATATTACACACATATTCTATTAATTCATGATAACCATTCTATAAGACTAACAGGAAATTATGTTAAATGTGACACAATATTGTACAATAATAACAGAATACATTCTAGCATCACTCATACAACTGACTTTCTGTTAAGTTTAACTGATTAATTTTTTGATTGTAGTTTGAGTCTTCCGGGGCCGGGATGTGTGTACTGTTTGTTACAGCTAAACCTAGTAACGTCCATCTTTCGGGGCTGGGATGTGTGAGCTGTTTGTTACAGCTAGGGGTAGTAATGCTGATCTTCCGTGGTTGGGATATGTGGACTGTTTGTTACACCTAGACGTAGTAATGTCCATCTTTCGGGGTTGGGACATGTGGACTGTTTGTTACAGCTAGACGTAGTAATGTCCATCTTCCGGGGTTGGGATATGTGGACTGTTTGTTACAGCTAGGAGTAGTAACGTTCATCTTCTGTATATGTTCACTGTTGGGATGTGTGTCTGGGATGTGTGACAGAGGCAGACTGACTGATACAGCTTCATCTATGATCTAGCTTATGTTCATCTTCCGTGTGGTGGGATGTCTGGCAGAGGTAGGGGGACGGGTACAGGGTCATCTAGCTAATGTTCTTCTTCTGTCAATTGTGTGGGCTTACAGCACCATCTGATGTTCATCATGGTATATAGCTCCGTCTGACCAGTGTTAGTTATGTGGGGGAAAGAAAGGATACGGACTGCTATAGCTCCAATGCTTGTGCATCTTTGTTAGTGGTGGATGGGGTTGGGTGGGGGGTGTGGGGGGGGGGGGGGGGGGGGCACTGGAATAATCAGGTCCAGACATTTCTTACGCCACATACTCAAGAATATTTCATTTGTGCTACAGTAGCCAACATTATGGTAGAAGGAAAGCAGGCAGAACCCGGGGAAGACCCACGACCGTCCGCAGAATTCTGGCAGACGCTCTCACGTGCGACCGGCAGGAAGCCAGCATATCCTGGACTTGAACTCATAGCGACCGCAGTGGTTGGCAGCTGGATCTAGTCATTGTCCATCTGCCGTCCTGGAACATGCAGTTATACAACCAATAGTTCAATGTTTGGCTTTTTGTATGTATTGTGTATTTGAATATATTTTTTGGTTTTGTTTTTGGTGGGCAGAGGGGTATGTTAGTTATTTTATGTGAATTTTTATTTATTTAAATTTGTTGACAGTGACGGAAAGACGGTGACCCTGGATGAGAAGACAACCGCCAAGTGCCTACAGTATGGGAAATCCACCGGGTAGGTGTGTTCACTGAGTACATGTAGATGAGTCAGCTGGGTAGGTGTGTCCGCTGGGTAGATGTAGATGTGTCTGCAGGGTAGGTGTGTCCTCTGGGTACATGTAGGTGGGTCCACTGGGTAGGTGTGTCCGCTGGGTACATGTAGGTGTATCCACTGGGTACATGTAGATGTGTCCACTGGGTAGGTGTGTCCGCTGGATAGGTGTGTCCACTGGGTAGATGTGTCCGCTGGGTTCATGTAGGTGTGTCCGCTGGGTCCATGTAGGTGTGTCCGCTGGGTAGGTATGTCCGCTGGGTACATGTAGGTGTGTCCACTGGGTAGGTGTGTCCTCTGGGTACATGTAGGTGTGTCCGCTGGGTACATGTAGATGTGTCCGCTGGGTAGATATGTCCGCTGGGTACATGTAGGTGTGTCCGCTGTGTAGATGTGTCCGCTGGGCAGGTGTGTCCGCTGGATAGGTATGTCCGCTGGGTACATGTAGGTGTGTCCACCGCGTGGGCGTGTAGTAGTAGTAATGATCAGAAGTTAGATATATGCGCGGAGTGGCACTATCGTGTATTGTATGTCCGAAATAACGTAACCACATGCGGTTACTTTGGAAATATTTAGAATGCATGGCGTTAACAGCAACATTTTGTAGTATTTCATCCACACCGTAGTGAGAACATATTAGAACAGGAAACACTTTTATTTCAATAAGCCGTAAATTTTAGCTAAATTTAAAAATCGCCTTAAATATAGTTCAGCATAACGTTAAAATTAAAAGAATATGCGTCTTACAAAATAACGTTGACAGTTGAAGCTCGAAAAGTGTAACTTCAGTATCTACAGCAACGCTAAGGTAAATGTTACAGGAACATACTTGGTGGCATCAAGAACAAATGTTAAATGACATGAACCTGTTCAGTTTATCACGCCCGGTCTGCGGAGTTTTTAGATTCTGCTTGCAACGCCATGGTAGCAATAAACCGTCGATGACGCTTATGTGGCTAAGTCGCCCGTCTTGTTTCATTGCCAGGCGTTGTGGTCTACCCCAGACTTTCCGGTTTCCCCCAACCACCATAAATCTGGCCCACGTCACATAGGTGGAAAATTCTTGAGCATCACTTAAACATCAACGAATCCGTTAATCTTTTGGTTCGGTGATCAGTATAATGATTCACATTGCTACTGTATAGGCCTTCGTTAGACCGGAGTGACTTTCCTGCACTCATTATGAATTAAAAGTATATTCAAACTGTATTTTCCTTGCAATAACATGGATTCCAACATATCCATGTGTAGAGCTTGTGTTGTTACGTATCGCTCACTAAAGGCAATTTTGGTAGTGAATTTGAATAATTTTACAGAGAGCTGAATATAGACGTCAAGTTTACAAGATGAACAACACGACATTTCCAGAGCGACAATGATTAGATTTTACGATTTGGCATACGGTCCAGACAGACCACGAACAGACTCTTATAACATTCTTTTATGTATGTAAAGGATAGAAGATTTACTGGGATGGCTGGAAAGGATACTAGTGAAGTTTCACAACCCCAAACTTCTGCACCCGCAGACAACGCCCTCTAACGGCAGCCGGACGAAAATTGTGATGACCAATGGATGTCAGGACGCCATATCAAAGGTGGGGTGTACGGTACTATCCTCGCGTCTATACTTCCACTGTTGTATTTATGTTATACCATTAAACTGCTAATTTCGTACTGCATTATAAATAGCCGAACAGTGTCCTTTTTGCCCTTCTGTAATCTCTAAACTTGAACGTATACTCTTTCAGGATACTGCCCCTTTGCAGTTTACACCTGATGACGGGAGATCAATTCTTCCGAAAAGTTGTGAATAAACTATCACGTGGAAATTGCTTTTTTTGTTTTCATGAATAGCTCTTGGCCACTAATGTTGTGCGTTCGAATCTGGCTATCCTGACTTTTTTTATATCATTTGTGAAATATTTTATATACATGTAACATCCCATTTTTGAATCACAGTTGTTTGGGGCTCTCTGCTCTAAAGGAGATACAGTGTTGATAGAGGAGAGTGTATACGCAGGCTGCCTAGCTGCTGTAAGTGATTTTGTTCAATTTCTCCATTACTTTTTTCACAAACCTTTGATCATGACATGGGTGGATGTTTTACCTCAACTATTCTTCTGTATGCGTGAGCGGTAATCTATGTTTACTAGCCGTTCGTGTCTTTATCGCGTGAAACTGGCTCAATATACCGTGTAGAATCATTCTTAAGATCATAACATTGGTTTCGTTGGTACGTCATAGCTAGACGTGAAGGCCCGATATACCGCAGCTGCTTTCAGTAAACTATGGGTGCACTGACCATGCATAGTATCATTAGCATTGCGTGTCAAGGAGGCAGCGCTATAAATATGTTGACGTTGGTTTGCACCACTATAAACTGACACCATCTTGCATGCATGATAGAACCGATGTAATATTGATGTATCATAATGTAATAATGTAAACAATGTAATATTAAAATGGACGTAACAAGCCAACTAACAGACCAAGCTAGGCTTGGATTGAACTTTGCTAGGACTCATTTTCTCACCTCAGATAATCAATATACATGTTTAACACTCAAGTCCTAATGGCGCTTTAGGACAGTGTCTTCCACCGTCATATGCATTTATACAAGACTCAGCGAGTTTTAATATTTTCTCAGACATCAGATATATAAATCAATGAAATAAATGAACCAATACATTACAAATGCGAATAATCGATCGATGAACCATTCTTTTAGCTTAGGCCACACGGCGTCAGAATGCAAACGGTCAAATCTACTCAGGGAGGTATAGACGTAGAAGATCTGGAGAGAGTCTTGAGCAAATGGTCTCCCAAAGACGTCCAGAATGAGACGAGCGACAGTCCTAAGTTGATGTACGTCGTCCCCACGGGCAGTAACCCCACTGGCCAGAATCTATCCCTGGAGAGTAAGCGGAAAATATACAGTCTGGCCCAGAAGTACGACTTTCTAATCATGGAAGACGACCCCTACTACTTTCATAATTTTGAGGAGGTGCGTGTGTATTTTTTTTTATTTATTTATTTGATTGGTGTTTTACGCCGTACTCAAGAATATTTCACTTATACGACGGCGGCCAGCATTATTGTGAGAGGAAACCGGGCAGAGCCCGGGGGAAACGCCACGACCATCCGCTGGTTGCTGGAATATCTTCTCACTTACGACCGAAGAGGAAGCCAGCGTGAGCTGGACTTGAACTCATAGCGACCGCATTGGTGAGAGATTCCTAGGTCAATACGCTGAAGTATAGTACACTTGTATTTATTTATTTATTTGGTTGGTGTTTTACGCCGTACTCAAGAATATTTCACTTATATGTCGGCGGCCACCATTACGGTGGGAGAAGAACAGTTGGGGTCGCCGCAGTTGTATCATCAACTATAAACTTAGCACAGTTGTTTGAACAGATGAACTACTTCATTAGACAAGACAATGTAGCTATTGTATGGCTTCATGTTTTTCAATGCTACATTCATTGGTTGTTGGGTACATCTCTGGTCCCAATGGTTAAAGGCACTGTAAGGTCAAGCGTTCGAATCTGGACAACTATCGATGTTTTGGCAGCGTTGGGAGGATTGTCAGGTACTTGGGGAAGGTCGGTGGTTTACTTCCTGTGCTCCAGTCTCCTTCACCCATAAAACTGACCACAATCATATAACTTAATAACTCTTGGGCGCGTCCCAACCAATCTATTGATCGATCGGTCAATCAGTTAATCAGTCAGTCGGCCAATCATTGCTTGTTTAACTGCAGACGGCCCCGCCGAGTTTCCTCTCCTTGGACACAGATGGCAGGGTAATACGACTGGATTCATTCTCCAAGATTATCTCCCCTGGGTAAGTCACATGACTGAATTTGATGGCCTCGTGATGCTTTGGGATTTGCTTTACTCATTTGTTCGCTCATTGGCTGGGCCCAGTTTCACGCAGTGGAGCACGACATTTATTTTTTATCGTATATTTGTCGTGCAATGTTTTGTACGTCACCATTACCGTCTTGTATGTGCGACTATCATACATGTACGACATCTCTGGTGTACACAGTACGGCATCAAACATATTCTCGTTGACTGTGTGGACTTTGCTCATATTAGGCAAAGATTCTACACAGTCAGCTCTATATTTGATTTATTTGACAGTGTCGCTGGCGATACTGTCATTAATTACTTAAAACATATTGGATTATATCATAAGATATAATTTCATTTTTATTTCACATAGATATTTCTAGTTCATATATACAAATTAAAATTTCAAAAGCTTTGTGGTTTTCAAGTTTTTAAAGAGCTTTGATTGTTTTACCTAGTTTTAAACATGTCTGTCATTTTTCATTTGTTTTGTATGTTCATACTTCAGTCTTGAAAACCATATACTGATTCCTGGTTTTAAACATGTTCTCGCCACGATATGGCTGAAATATTGCCGATGTGGCGTAAAGCCATAATCATTCATTCATTCATTCTCTGGTGTACATTTAGTTACAGGCGATCGTGTCAGTTTGATTTGATTTGTGTCACACGCCTCAGTCAGGAATATTATTTAATTATTTGTTTGATGCTTTACATCGTACTCAAGAATATTTCACTTTTACGACAACGGCCAGCATTCTGTTCATTTTGACAACTATCTGAAATCCACACCTTCGTGGGAAAGTCTGACACCAACCTGCGGATGGTCGTGAGTTCCCGTGGGCTCTGCCCGGTTTCCTGTCACCATAATGCTGGCTCCCACCATACCCTTATAAGTGAAATATTCTTGAGTTCGGCGTAAGACAACAATCAAATAAATACAATAAATAAGTTACTAGCTTGAGATGTATGAACTATTATCTACTTCCGTTTAATTCATGGTGCATGCTAGGGGCCTACTATTTAATCATTTACATGAACAGTTTCAATAAAACCCTATCTTAGGTAAGCTGACAGGAGTCAGGATTGGTAAAATGGTAGGCCGTTATTCACATTAAAACTTGTTTGTATGTATATTTTATCGAAAGTAAGAGTACAGATTTCTTTACTTCTCAATACGTGCGAAGTAAACAACACTGTTTTGGAGTGGAAGCAAGCAAATTAACGCAAAAAGCCAATGTTTTGTCATAGCTGCTTACATCTCTGAATAAATGGGTTGTCTTTCAGAGACAGTTTGTAATCAATCAGTTTGTCATATATCAATCAAACAATCAACCATGTTAATTTACTTGAAGGATGAGACTTGGTTTTGTCAGCGGACCGGAAGCCATTCTGAACGTTCTGCTTTATGACATACAGTCCTCAGGTGTCCATGGTAACCATCTGTCTCAGGTGAGCTTATCTCGTGACTCTTGAAAATTGAAATTAAATTTTTGCTGAAAGAGTTTTAGGGAGAAGTCAGCAACATAGTCGTTCCAATTAAGAAAGAGAAATCGCACTGCCGCTCAAACTTGATGGTGTATTTCTACAGATGATGGTACTCGGGCTCATGGAGAACTGGGGAATGGAAGGTTTTCAAAAGCACGTGGAAAAGCTCTGTAAAACCTACAAGAATAGGAGAGATATGTGTGTCCGAGCAGCTGAAACTCATCTTAAGGGTCAGTCCAAGACTAACTTTAGTTATTATAGCCTTTCACTACTTAATTATTTATTTATCTGATTGTGTTTAACGCAGCGCTCCAGAATTTTTTTTTCACCTATCGATATTTAAATTAATAGATCAAGAACCTGGAAACCACGATGATTTGCCAGGTACTTGACAAATTTACTGGCATAAAGTTTCAGCTGAATCGACGAAAGCTGGATTCGAGTCTGCGACCTCATTGATCAAAGGATGATCAGCTGGGGCGAGAACAATACCTCAGGCCCCTAACAACGACGCCTCGAACAACCACATCCAGTTCTTGCACTTTATGAATTCCGATATTTAAATTATTCAATCTAATAGTCCTGAAATATAACCGAAGATTTTACGTTCAGTCAAAGGTTGCTTGTTGGATCTCTATTGAAAGAATTCCCTGGCCCAGTGCACATATTGAAAGGCACGCTCTAGCATAGACCATGGAATTCTTTCGGTAAATATCCAACGTGGCTGCGATTGAAAGACCCCTAAATGTGAACGTAGTACAGTTTGCTTCGGTCATAGATTACTCAAAACTACCCGAAATCTCTCAGCCAGAAAACATGGAATCGTTTGTACAATTGTACAATTCGTACATTGCCTGGTGGTTTGTGTTGAACGTTTTTGTGGAAATTGGCCTTGTTCTCATTGGTCTGGAACGTCCATTATGGTTGACAACTGCTATACGAATGTGAGTTTATACGACGAATTAGATCATTTTCAGTGTCTTGTGAATTCTGCCCGTCAGATCTCGCAGAGTGGAGTGTTCCATCCGGCGGATTCTTCCTTTGGTTGAAACTGAAGGGTATTAAGGACAGCAACAGTTTTATCCGGGGTAAAGTAATCCCCAAGGGCGTGATCTGTGCTCCAGGCTGTGGATTCCACGCGGAAAATGACCCTGTGTCTTCTTACGTCCGGATATCATACTCCAGTGTTACGGAGAAGGAAATGAATACGGTAATTTCGTCCTGTCACGGTATCTCACGGCATCACGTCGCGGTACCATTTCACTGTATCACGTCGTGGTACCATTTCTCAGTATCACGTCGTGGTACCATGTCACGACATCACGTCTCGGTACCATGTCACGGTATCACGTCGTGGTTTCATGCTACGCCTTCACGTCACGTTACCATGTCACGCTATGGTTTCACGTAATTGTATTGCGGTATCATGTTTATTTTGTTTATTTCATGGAATAGTGTCACGGTAGCAAGTTATCCTGTCACAATGCCGTGCTATGGTATCATGTCACGTTACTGTACTGCGGTATCATGTCATTAGGTCCTGTCACGACATTATGTCACAGTATCATTTCCTGGTATCAGGTCAGGTCTAAGTAAAGGTGTCTTGTCATAATATGGTATATTATGGTTATCGTATCGTGGAATGGAATCCTGTAACGTGCCGTGGTATCACGGTATGGACACGTATCCCAGTATCGTGCCACGATATCATCCAACATTATCCTGTAATGGTATCATACTATTGACTCGACGCATGGAAAAAATGATTTTTCTCCATATTTTGACGTTGTTATACTATAGTTTCAGACTTTACCGCCCTATAGATGTTGGTTCTACGTCTGATGTTTTTTTTATTTCAGGCTTTATACCGTCTTGCCGAGGCTATTCGAGAAGAACTAGATACTAACAAAGAGGGCTGAAAACAGAAGATATCGATATGGATATGACGACCATAACGGATTCATTACATACGCTTAGAGCTATATATCATAGGCTTACAGCTAAATCACATAGGCTTACAGCTAAATCCTATACGCTTACAGCTAAATCATATACGCTTGCAGCTAAATCACATAGGTTTACAGCTAAATCACATAGGCTGTAAGTCACAAACGCTTGCAGCTAAGTAACATAGGCTCACAGCTAAATCTCAAAGGTTTACAACTAAATCGCATAGGTTTCATACAGCTAAATCACATAGGCTTATAGCTACATCACATAGGCTTACAGCTAAATCTCAAAGGCTTACAGCTAAATCACAGAAGCTTTACACAGCTAAAGCATATAGGCTTAGAGCTAAATTACATACGCTTACAGCCAAGTCACTTGCCCTTCCTTCTTTGAAATAAATAGAGATTTCCAAATAGCACAGCTCCAATGTGAACCACTGTAACATAGTTGTGTTTAAAGTCTTTTAAACCAAAATAAGTACGTGTAGACGTTTCATTAATGTTTTCCCACCAAGTCTGTTTCAGTTTTAGTCAGTTCACTTTATATGTTAACTACACCAAGAGGAGTATAAAAATGTTTTTTTTTGTGGCATACGGGGGACCATTTTCATGGAATTTGTTCAAGACCATATATTAATGTAGTCAAAACAAACAAAAGAGCTTTGATATACTCTCCATAGAGGAATCAATAAAACAGGATTGCTGTATCAGCACGAGATTTTATGAGTTAGTGATTTTATTGTGTGACTTGGCAGACAGGGAATCTCGTCGTGTATATATCTTGTTGCTTTGCTAAGAATTTTCTCAACGAAATTACGTTAGTAATTTTTATGACGGAACAATTTGCTGCACTGAGCAGGAATCGACCACATCCGAGCAGACGCTCTCTTCATGCGCAAATCTTTAAATTTCAACAGTTTATGAGTTTATATATTTACTTATATAAAGAGTGAATGTATTTATTTATTTATTTGACTGCTGCATGTACCTTGCCTGCACAAGAATTTTTCACTTATATACAAGATGGCGGTCAGTTTTACGGATGGGAGAAACTGGGGAGCTTGGTGTAAACATTTTCTACGTGTTTGAACAATACAATATGTTAAATGCTGTAAAATGCTTGCAAGCTGTAAAATACTGTTGACTATAACATTTATAATGCCTTAGACGACAGCTAAAAGTGTTTATTTAACATAAAATGGTGTTCAGTGTAATGTTAGGTTAAAATGTAAAAAGTGGTAACCTAACATTTCAAGTGTTTTCCCTCCTCCTCCACCGTACCGTAACCTAATATCACAAGTGTTTCCCTCCTCTGCCACTGTAATCTAACATTACAAGTGTTTTGCCATCCTCCTTCACGGTAACCTAACATTACAAGTGTTTTCCCTCCTCCTCCACGTTAATCCAGCATTACAAGTGTTTTGCCATCCTCCTTCACGGTAACCTAACATTACAAGTGTTTTCCTTCCTCTGCAACTGTTTCCTCCTCTGCCCCTGTAACCTAACATTACAAGTGTTTTCCCTCCTCCTCCACGGTAATCCAACATTACAAGTTTTTGCCATCCCCCTCCACGGTAACCTAACATTACAAGTGTGCTTTGTCATCCTCCTCCACGGTAACCTAACATTACAAGTGCTTTCCCATCTCCGCCACTGTAACCTAATATTACAAGTGTTTTCCCTCCTCTGCCACTGTAATCTAACATTACAAGTGCTTTCCCATCTCCGCCACTGTAATCTGACATTACAACTGTTTTCCCATCCTTCACCACTGTAATCTGACATTACAAGTGTTTTCCCTCCTCCGCCACTGTAATCTAACATTACAAGTGCTTTCCCATCTCCGCCACTGTAATCTGACATTACAACTGTTTTCCCATCCTTCACCACTGTAATCTGACATTACAACTGTTTTCCCATCCTTCACCACTGTAATCTGACATTACAAGTGCTTTCCCATCTCCGCCACTGTAATCTGACATTACAACTGTTTTCCCATCCTTCACCACTGTAATCTGACATTACAAGTGTTTTTCATCCTCCGTCACTGTAACCTAATATTACAAGTGTTTTTCCTCCTCTGCCACTGGAACCTAACATTACAAGTGTTTTCCCTCCTCC
Source organism: Liolophura sinensis (assembly GCF_032854445.1). Lineage (NCBI taxonomy): Eukaryota > Metazoa > Mollusca > Polyplacophora > Chitonida > Chitonidae > Liolophura > Liolophura sinensis. The sequence continues at coordinate 6,676,214 of NC_088301.1, forward strand.
GCCACGGGAACCTAACAGTATAAGTGTTTTCCCGCATCTACCACGGTAACCTAACGTTACAAGTGTTTGTCCATCCCCCACCACTGTAACCTAACACTACAACTGCTTTCTCTCCTCCGCCATTGTAACCTAACATTACAAGTGTTTTTCATTCTCCGCCATTGGAACCTAACATTACAGGTGTTTTCCCTCCTCCGCCACTGTAATCTAACATTACAAGTGTTTTGCCATCCTCCTCCACTGGAACCTAACATGACAAATGTTTTCCATCCTCCACCACGGTAACCTAACACTACAAGTGTTTTCCCTCCTCCGCCACCGCCAAAAATGTTGGATTTAACATCATTAATGTAACATAAAACATTTCAATTCTTAGAGGGAATTTTTGAGCATTGTATATACATAAATGGTGTTGTTTAGAGATTTACACTACAGTAGGAAGGAGATGCTGATAATTAGTATCTTTGCTACAATGATCCTATATACAGTATGTAATGTAAGGTGGACTTTAAAAATAGTAATTGCTGCTGCCTCGCTTGGCGCTTAGCACTGAGAAGGTAGAGCAAAGAAACAGGACTGGTTGTCCCGGTGTCAGTATAATATTATGTCATGTCTGGTGTGTTCGGCATGGTAGTTCAGTGGCAGTATGCACTCTCCCTGCCGCATACACTCTCCCTGCCGCATGCACTCTCCCTGCCGCGAGAAGACACAGTATATTTATACACACCCAATTTATTTATTTATTTATTTGATTGGTGTTTTACGCCGTACTCAAGAATATTTCACTTATACGACGGTGGCTATACACACCCAATGATTCCTCTTTGGTATTTGACTGTAAAGTGGTTAAGTGCAACTTAAAAATCCCAAGCATACATACACAGACATATATACATACACTCTTCATACGAGGATTTAAATTAATCCAAAACCCTGACACACACTTGGCGAACGAAAAAAATGATTCCACACATGAAGGGCTTGTGCCAGATAGCTACTACCTCATGCTGTCTTTTCTAAGACTACATACACGGGCAATTCTAACAGCGACAGTTTTGAGAAGATCTTCCTTATGGATTTAGCTTTGCATGTGAGCCGCGTATTCTATTGAGAGTAGTGTCCCTTTGATAAGGTTGGGAGCGCTCCTTGCAGATTGGTTTCATGTAAGCTTAATATTTATAACCGTCAACAAGTCTTTCAATTGTTCGAGATGAATTTTATATAATCCACTTTAAAAGAAAAAGGTTAAGAGACTTCAAGTTTCAATTTTACACGTATGTTTTTGTGTAAGAGAACTGATATGAATGTTTTTGTCCGATCGTGAAAACCAGGTGCGTTTTCTTATTTCAACCACACAAGTATAAGGTCGAAAACACACCTACACGAAAATGCAAAGGTCGAAGAGGCGATTGGAGCTATCGACTGACTCCGGGGAATATCTGGCATACTCTTACACTACGGTAAACAACACAAATATACATGACATACAAAGATGACTAAGTATAAACGAACATAATAATGAAAACTCAACACAAAAAACACGGGATATTTTGCTCGTGCCACTATTGTAGAGAAACTTTGCAGATATAATGCTCTATCGATGACACAAAGAAGGCTTTGACATATTCTTTCAGTACATCCGACACAAACGTACATAATTTGGCAAAATTACAAAAATATTATGATAACTGAAAACCTTCTTACTCGGGATATTTTCTTAAGACTAAAAATCACAAAATGACAAATTTATAAAATAGACACCTTTGACCATTAACTGTAAATCTGAAACAAACACCACAATAAATTACTTATTCATTTATTTGATGTGAGTTTTACGCCGTTCTTAAGAATATATTTCTTATAGGCCTACGAAGGCGGCCAGTATTATGGAGGGAGGAACCGGAAAGTAAAAACCCAAGACCATCCACAGGTTGCGAAACACCACATTACAAACAAAATGCCTAATTTAGCATCACCTTTAATAATACATGTCCCCATCACCAATTCGAGATATTTTCGCACAGCTAGCGGTACGAAAATAATCTACGGCGTATCGATCGGCACCAAGAATACTGAAGCAATTTCGATATAAACACATGTAAAAAACCAGGCGAATTCGAGATATTTTTGTAGAAGCAGTTCTGTACTAAAACTCTGAAGAGAATGGCCTATTGGTGCAAAGGAAACTTTTATATACTCTTTTTTGTTTGTTTGTGTTTTTTTCTTATAAATGTCCCTTAAGGCACATTTTTCTTATTATTACATTACCGCGGATTTAATTTTACAATAATGAAATAAAAGGCTTTAAACTTTACATGTGTTTATTGTATTACGGTAATAGATTGTACCAAAGCTTGTAGGATAATACTTACAGTAAAACGGATTGTTCAGGTAAACCGACTTGTAGTCCTTATTTTAAGGTCTTAACAAGCTGGGTTTTTGTTTCTCCGGTAATTGAATATAGTCACAGAGAGAAACGGTGAAATACTTTCATGTTCGTTTAAGCTTTTAAAGGAGTCTTCGAAGGTTATGCATATATAGCCTGCGCACAGTATGTTAGGAGTTGGCCCTCACTGGCTTTTACGTTATATCCAGTAGTCTTGATTTTGCTCGTGTAGTTGTGATTTCTTTATTTGGTTGGTGTTTCCATCCGTCGTCAAGAATATTTCACTTATACGACCACAGCCAGCATTATCGTGTGAGGAAACCGGACAGAGCCCGGGGAAACCCACGACCATTTGCAGGTTACTAGCAAACCTTCTCACGTACGTGTAGTAAGGAGGGAAAGGTAAGTGGTCACTTGGTGTAAATGATCACTGTTAATGGTCTCTATTTTCCCTCCAACAGTGAACGTCCAGCGACAGCGCACTGACAAGAGACTCAGATCGGAAGTCCAACAGCAGAAATCAGCGGACGAAAACTGGAAGTTAATTTGCTCTCTTGCCTGTTCGACCTTTTAACAGGGACAAAACCTCAGAAGATTTAGGCGAACACCTGAAATCACAAAGAAAATCCCGAAAGTGCGATGCTGCACCATCTTCGCATTTTCGGGTTTTCACCTGTCATTTTAAGGTTTTTTGACTATGCCCTGTCGACGTTAGCATTTTTATAAGGTTGAAAGAAAGAAAACGCGCTTGGCTGCATTCGGCCTTCATACTGGACCGAACGTGGTTAGTATTTTCCCTAGTGTTATGTGAGATTGTAAATTGTTGTCCTGGACTTACGTAACAAAGTATTAAGTTTATAAAGATCTATGCATTCAGCGTGATATTGGTTTAGTGCTGGTGCATATTTCGCTGCCTGCCTTCCTTTGTATTATTACACTTATAACTTCCCACCAGTAATATGACACAATCTGTAGGCACTATATTTTAGACTATAGTACATATGGTTGTTAATCTAACGATGCCACACCTACCATCTATGGCTGGGTTACAAAATCTGAGCCTAGCGCAGATAAATAACCTTGTAAAGAGATTTGGCCGGCCTATACATATGTGACGGTACTTGTTCTCACTACTTAGAGGAGCGAAGTGTAAAAGAGGGTGGAAATGATAACATGTAGAAGTGGCGATGAAGAAGAAGAAGAATGACGTGTGTAACGACCAGGTATGGCAACGCGCACACTGCAGGTGTAGGCCTACGTAGGTAGGCCCCGGCCAGGTATTCGCCTCGTACGGCAAACTGTGTGCATACTCTATATTGGGCCTGTTCATAAATGCTTTTTGTTTGCCAAACCATTTCACTAATAAAAGCTAATTGAACAACAGGGCTGAGGTCCTATTTTGGTGTTCACACCTGTGAATTCACCAAGTACACCAACTGACCCCAGAAGAGGGTGCGGGCGGATCGGGCACACAACCGCTGAACCTAATCGTACAACATCAAAGCCTAGGGAAGAAATCCACGTACAAACATACACAAAATAAAACGTCTGAAATTCGGCACGCCATTCAGCAGACCGGGACAAATATTTACTCTGATTCCGCGAAATGCGTCAGCCGATTTGGACTGTTTCTCCGCCTACTTTTCGCGTTTTGTTCCTATCTTCTTCGAGTTTTTTTCCTAGACGCATATATGGTGTTTGGCTTGTTATAATCAAAAACAGTAACCCACCCGAATAGTGTCTTGCTAAAGGATAGAGCACAAAAGTGCTTAAATTTCTGTAAATTGATAGCGGTAAACCTTTTTTGTTTTTCTGTGCCCTATTTTTACCGAATAGGGCAGTTTTGTCATGCTATAGTTCTTAAAGAAAAGGTTTTTTTTACTTAAATACAGCGGACAGGCATGGTCTGAATATCTCTAGTGTCTCATTTTGTTATCACATTTTATGTTGTCATGAATATGGACATATCTGATCATCTCTTGTATCAAGTTTATGTTGTCATCGTTATGGACATATCTGATGATCGTTAACATCACGTTTATGTTGTTATGGGTGTGCACATATCTGATCATCTCTTGTATCACGTTTATTTTGTCATGGGTGTGCACATATCTGATGATCTCTTGTATCACGTTTATGTTGTCATGGGCATGGGCATATCTGATGATCTCTACTATCACGTTTATGTTGTTATGGTTGTGCACATATCTAAAGATCTCTTGTATCACGTTTATGTTGTTATGGGTGTGCACATATCTGATAATCTCTTGTATCACGTTTATGTTGTTATAGGTGTGCACATATCTGATGGTTTTCAGTATCACGTTTATGTAGTTATGGGTGTACACATATCTGATGATGTCTAGTATCATGTTTATTTGTTATGGGTGTACACATATCTGATGATGTCTAGTATCATGTTTATTTGTTATGGGTATGCACATATCTGATGATCTCTAAGATCACGTTTATGTAATTATGGGCGTACACGTATCTGATGATCTCCAGTATCAGGTTTACGTTGTTATGGATATGCATATATCTAATAATCTCTTGTTTCACGTTTATGTTGTTATGGGTGTGCACATATCTGATGATCTGTTGTATTACGTTTATGTTGTTATGGGCGTACACGTATCTGATGATCTACAGTATCAGGTTTATGTTGTTATTGGTGTGCACATATCTGATCATCTCTTGTATCACGTTTATGTTAGTATGAGTGTGTACATATCTGATGATCTGTTGTATCACGTTTATGTTAGTATGAGTGTGTACATATCTGATGATCTGTTGTATCACGTTTATGTTGTTATGAGTGTGTACATATCTGATGATCTGTTGTATCACGTTTATGTTAGTATGAGTGTGTACATATCTGATGATCTCTCGTATCACGTTTATGTTAGTATGAGTGTGTACATATCTGATGATCTGTTGTATCACGTTTATGTTGTTATGAGTGTGTACATATCTGATGATCTGTTGTATCACGTTTATGTTAGTATGAGTGTGTACATATCTGATGATCTGTTGTATCATGTTTAAGCTGTTGTGGGTATGCATGCATCTGATGTTCTGATGATGTAATCTAGTGGCCAAGGACACCTACCCTGCAGGGCAGTGGATTTAGTAGACATTACCTTCATTCACTATACCCGATAATAGTGTACAGGGAACGTAGCCTACATATCCACTGCTATGGTGGGTAAGGCAAGGGGCACCGTTTTACATCCATTTGAACACTATTAAGTTCATGTTGGAAGTTATATATTATATATGTCATGTTAGTCCCAGTTTTACGGAAACTTCAAGTTTTAATTAAAATCATGCCTGAAAACCACATTTTTGCTTGTTTGCACACAAAAATAAACAATGGTTTATGCTTTTCAGAGCAGATTTATTATTGCTGTTCGATGGGAATGAAAACTACCAGAGGCCTCTCCTTTCACATTAGTTTTATACAGTTTACTGCTGTTCTCAGATCTATGTTAACATAATGGCTTGCCATGGGTGTAGGTATGGGTCGGACGTGCTTTCTTCTTTTTATTTTCTGCGCCTGCCGTGTGTCACTTTACAGCTTAGAATTTCGAGAAGATTCTGCATCGACGCTAAGATACTCAATGTCTTTATCTTTCCATTCTCATGCATTCGATTATGAGATTTGTCACAATAAGTATAACAAAATAGATAAGTAATAAAAAAAATAAACAATACGAAATAATAATAATAAAAAAGTAATCCAAAAAATAATAAAAAACAAAAAATGAAAAACAATTTGGGTACCGTGCAGCTTGAAGTATTCTCTCAATCATAACCCGAAAGACCTTTCTAGGCTTATATATATGCAGTTAATTTCGGTTTCTGTTATACATACTAGATTCTTCTTAATAAGTACTAGCTCTGAGATGAGCTGCCAGGTTTGTATTGCTTAGCTTCCAAATTAAAGTCGTTCTGAATTCATATCACATCATTCTACGTAGAGGAATAGTAGAGGTCATAACGTCGCAATTAATACAAATGTAACCAACGCATCCACACGGAAAGCATCCAAGGCGCCATTTTCGAATCACGTGACTTCGTAATGGTTTATTGTGGAATTGGTTGCTTTATTTAAAATTAAGAGCTTTTTCACAGTAGTTGCTTATATTTTTTTTTGTTTAATAATAAAAAAAAACAAAAATTAAATTTAAGTCAAATTGCTAATTGTCGCTTTTATTGTGTACATACTTTTTGTTTTAATTCAAACGTCCCACGAGTTAATCTTTCTTCGGAAGGTGCCCAGAGCGTCCGACAGGAATCGAAAATGGCGGTTAGCGAGATTTGGCTGGCACATTTGTGTTAATAGGGGAGTTTCGAATTCGAACTCTTTTATCGCAGAGAGTAAAAAAAAACCCCTACTGTATCATTTGATTTGTCAAAATGTTAGGCAACTATTTATCTGGAACACGGTGAAACAGGTGAACGATAACTTAATGTCAACAAAGGTTGCCGAACATTTTTTTAGGAAATCACGTGATACAGCAGGACTGCTTTTTACAGTTGTTTAACTACTCGAAATCCTCATATTGTGACATTACGGTCTTTCTTATTTACGAATAAAAATTGACTACATATACATGACATGAAGTAGAAATTTATGTAAGAAACCTTGTTTTTGTAGCGTACAGCTTTGACGCATTGTGTGCAGCACACTAGAAAATACCAGTTCTAGGTAGTGAATGGAAGAGTACCTATCTTTATTTCTGAAAGCTAATCACGGAAGTATTAAATAGATCTCAGATCTAAATATTTATTTACTTAATTGATTGATGTTTTATTTCGTACTCAAGAAAATTTCACTCATTCGATAGCGGCCAGTATTATGTTGGGAGAAAATCAAGATTTAAATATGCCGAAGTATAGCCAGCGGTTTGAACAGGTGCGCTGTGAAGGTGGAAATGAAATGTTGTACAGCACTACTGATCTGCTTGAGGAGAGGTAGGAAGTAGTGTGTAACGATGTACACTGTGTGAACATAGACCTACATTGTAACGATGATCCATAGCATTCATGGAATATTTAACGCGTAGAACATTATAGGTAGGCCTTTTTCTTTTTACTCTTGCTTCTGTTATAATCCGCCATGCAGATAACACATTTTGTATTCTTAATCTTTCTATATGATATTGTAATAACTCTTTCTAAATATTTATATGTTTTAATGAAAGTTGGACAGATAACGGGAATTTAACATTTGACTTCTTCTTGTTTTCAGTTACTTACCTGAATATTGTACTTGGCTAAATATACAGACACACATTCAGATTGCTGTGGCCGCACACCATCAGATTGCTGTGCATATCTGCATGAGTGTCACATGTGGGAAGAAAATGTTGGGGGGTGGGGGGTGGTGGAGTCGAAATTTCGACTTACTTCTCACACTCATTTACAGAAGAAACCTCCAAATGTCAGTTTGTTACACTAAATGTGAAGCGGTCATAGAATATCTGTGCAAGAATAATTATCGCCTCTTTTATATTCGTTAGAATAACTGTCGAAACGGATTATCACCTCATTTTTATTTCCACATTTTATGAATGTAGGCCTACTCTTTCTCTACACTGTCACCTGTTGATCCATCGAACGTGTTAAGTGCCGATTTTCCTAAATCGATGATGTTAATGTTGTTTGTCAGGATGTGATAATCCCCGTGTGGTAATTTTGTTACACAAAACAGTACCTATTCTCTTCCATATATTCTAACACCAGGGCCAAAATCAACACCGTTATCCAGGGAACTAGGAAAGATGATGGGTTTTTTTCATCTGCCTGTCAACCGGACCGGCGCTGTACACCCTAAAATGATCTGTTAAGACAGAAAGTCTCTTGTTTGAGTGATGCTAAAATATATTCTGTTATTACAATATATTCCTAATACTGTGTTACACTCAATATCCTATTAGTCTTTACTCTGAAATAAAAAAGTATTTGTTCTGTATTATAAAGAATATCCTGTGGCAATAAAAGTATGCATTCTAACGTCATTCAGACAGTAAACTTTCTAATAAACTTTGAGAGTTTAGAAGGCAAAATGTCATGAATATATAAAACACCAATCAACTAAATTAATTGTTCCAGTGTATATAAAGTAAGCTGTAACATCCTGAAATTATCATTTTCAAGAACATGATGTAACGTTACATGGCTTAAAATGCGGTTCGAAAAGGTTACCATACTTCATCATACTTTAAATGGTTTCTATTTCGCGGCAAAAACTCTTAAAAAAAATAAATGTAGATAGTTCTACTGACAATTTTGCATGGCGCTTCGAAAGACTGGCTTCGTTTCATCGTTTGAAGTCGCTTAATGAAAGCTTGTATCCGCAAACGTGACATACATCTACAGGATTAACGAGAAATGGTTACAAAATGATGAGCTTCGGTAATACGTTCACACGTATTAATTCTATAAATCTATAACCATGACGACAAAAAGTGACGGACGTCTGAATGTTAGTTGGATGGCCAATTAGTTTGCTTCTGAAAGCAGTACATTGACATGTGTTGTCACTGTGCCATACGACAAATACCACTTTGTTGGTCTCTCGACGGGAAGACTTTGGGGGAAGGAGGGTGGATTAGAGACTAATAATATCCCTTGGGGAGAGGATTGCGGATGTTCATTTCATAACGAAACAGTTAAGTGGCGTCTTGTTTTGGAGATAACAGATGGTGCTCCCGTGTTAGGAACCTATACCTGGGAACTCTGCCAAGATTTAACAATATTCATCCCGGGGGCAGTGTATGGAGGACTAATTGGGAGCCAAAAAGGTTAAAGAAATCCATAAGTGTTTGACCAATCCTCTTGACCAATGAGCAGACACTTTACTCACACGTGACAGGAAGTCAGGGTGACAATGGATGAGAAAAGCTGACAGATAATTGGAGAAGAGAAGTCGCGTGAGCTGCAGACATGTGCAGGCGTCTGTACGGGGAATGGCTGAACCAATTATCGCTACCTCTTAAAATCGTTTTTTGAAAAGGCCTCTTCTCACTTCTGGAAACTTTGAACTGAAACATCTTGAGACTCGACTCTGCCCGGAACGGCTATCTTACATGTGCACTAACAGCCGTGCCAAATTCAGTCTTATCGGGAGGGGTCACCAGAAATGGGCTAACAAATAAGGATATAAGGCTTTATCCTATACACGCGTCCTCCCTTCCCCCTAAAAAACTTCGATAAAGCTTTAATATATTATTCATGTATGCAAAGGATGGCTATATATCGCTATATTGTGAGTATATCGTTCATGTACTCTCCACCCCTTCAGAATGAGATGTCCCATAGACCCAAGTGCATGGGCTATTCACTAAAAACCGAACAAAGATTTGGGTCTGCTAATAACCTGCGGATGGTCGTGGGTTTCCTTGGGCTCTGCCCAGTTTCCTCTGACCATAATGCTGGTCGCCTTCGCATAAATGAAATATTTAGGGCATAAAACATCAATCAAATCAAACCAAGTCAAAAGAAAGTAGGTTTGATCAAATATATGTGTATATATCTGTTGATAACATTTCTATTTTGGCTTTGGGTTTCCTGAAATAAAACTTTAGCACATTATATATAGAATTCTTAAGGCGTAACTTGAGTATGAGATGGAAGGATATATTCAGATCTATTTTCTATTCCTTTTTGCTATCAGATGAGAAGATATATTCAATTCTTTTACTAACTTTGCCAAAAACGTCAGTGACGCTAAGGTGAAGAAACTATGCAGGGACTGGAGGAAACCACTGCACCTGACCTGTTTCGTGACAGCAGTCAGAATAATAGGCTGAGGAAACCATTGTACCAGACCTGTCAAGTGACAGCAGTGAGAATAATGGGCTGTGGAAACCACTGCACCAGGCCAGTCTATTGACAGCAGTGAGAATACTAGGCTGAGGAAACCACTGTACCAGACCAGTCTGACAGCAATGACAACAATAGGTTGAGGGAACCACTGTAACAGACCTGTCTCTTGACAGCAGTCAGAATAATAGGTTGAGGGAACCACTGTACCAGACCTCTCTCGTGACAGCAGCGAGAATAATAAGTTGAGCTCTAGACTAGTCTGGCGACAGCAGTGAGAAAAATAGGTTGAGGAAACCACTGTACCAGACCAGTGTCGTGACAACAGTGAGAATAATAGGCTGAGGAAACCACTGCACCAGATCAGTCTGGCGACAGCTGTGAGAATAGTAGGCTGAGGAAAGTGCTGTACCAGACCTGTCAAGTGACAGCAGTGAGAATAATAGGTAGAGCTTCAGGCTTATCTGGCGACAGCAGTGAAAATAAAAGGTTGAGGAAAGCACTGCCCCAGACCTGTCTCGTGACAGCAGTGAGAATAATAGGTTGAGCACCAGACCAGTCTGGCGATAGCACTGACAATAATAGGTTGAGCGCTAGACCAGTCAGGTGACAGCAGTGAGAATAATAGGCTGAGGAAAGCACAGCACCAGACCAGTCTCGTGAGAGCAGTGAGAATAATAAGTTGAGGAAACCACTGTACCAGACCTGTCTCGTGACAGCAGTCAGAATAATAGGTTGAGGAAACCACTGTCACAGACCTGTCTCGTGACAGCAGTAAGAATAATAGGTTGAGGAAACCACTGTACCAGACCTGTCCCGTGACAGCAGTGAGAATAATGGGCTGTGGAAACCACTGTACCAGACTTGTTTCGTGACAGCAGTGAGAATAATAAGTTGAGGAAAGCACTGCACCAGACATGTCTCGTGACAGCAGTGAGAATAAAAGACTGAGGAAACCACTGTACCAGACCTGTCTTGTGAGAGCAGTGAGAATAATAGACTGAGGAACCCACTGTACCAGACCTGTCTCGTGACAGCAGTGAGAATAATAGGCTGAGGAAACCACTGTACCAGACCTGTCTCGTGACAGCAGTGAGAATAATAGGCTGAGGAAACCACTGTACCAGACCTGTCTCGTGACAGAAGAGAGAATAATAGGCTGAGGAAACCACTGAACCAGATTAGTCTGGCGACAGCAATGAGAATAACAGGTTGAGGAAAACACTGAACCAGATCAGTCATCTTTGTTGATGAAAATTGTTTGAGCTAGGACTGTTTTATACAGACCGTTAGGTCACATAAGATCCACGTGATTCATTTTTGCAATGAGATCACTTTTACGCCACTTTTTTAGACACAACATTTTTACAGTGGCCTAAATCCAAGTACGTAAAGGCAGGTTTTTTGAATACTTTCAAAATACATGAACATGCATTTTTTGCAAAACGAATATTTCTTAATTTATAAAAGAAGTATTGGTGGGCTTGTTATTTACCCCGCTTAATACATAATCAATTTTCAATTTTCATGTTGTTTAAAACTACATTTAATTAATACTTAAATCCACGTCGAACTGAATCAGATATACATTAAGTCTTCATTAGTGTCTGGTTGGTTGGTGTTTGGGATGCTGGTGTGTGTCAGTCCCGCCTTATCAGTGTCTTATTGGTTGGTGTTTGGGATATTCGTGTGTGTCAGTCCCACGATAACAGTGTCTGTTTAAACACAGCCTAATAATGTGCACTGAGTTGACCTGTGAATGTCTGGTGTTAATCTTGGTGGAAAAATGTATATGTAGCGCAGTAATTCATGGGAATAATTCCCTGGAACGAAAACCACATGTTGCCGTCGTTATAGGACTTTCTTTCGTTTTTGTTTTCAACCGCAGACGCTGCACTTTATATTTTCATACAAAGTGTACTTCCGGCGTAAAGCGATACTAATGGCTTATCATGGCTCCAATGTTTAGGGTATATATATGAAAAAGTCTGCAAGAATGTGTCTAGCCTGTGAAAGTTCAAGCCCGATGAAAGCTATGAAATAAAAAATATTGTCGCCATAGTTTAGCATACATGTATGTATAAGGTAATATACGTGACTAAGATGTGTCATGAACAATCAAGTGATTAAACAGTAACATGAACAAAATATACCTAGGTAGTGTCAATAATTATTTATGAAAGGCAATGTATAAACTTTTTGAATCCTCAGGCATATCACTTTAAGTTCCACGGAGATTTTTGGATTTGTTCTCTCTTTATTCAGATGGTCGCCATGAGTCATTGCTTCAACGTCTATGCTTGACATCGGTTAAGACAGCTCGTTAGGGTATGATTTATGGTCGACACTATGGAAGACTTAATGCATGATACGATTGCACAACCAAAACTTTACTCAAAAGCTGACGCTAAACAAGTTTGATCTGTCTGAGTGCATATGCTATAACAAGAATCACTGAAGTAAGCCCTTCAAACCATTCCACTCATAGAAAACTTTTTTAAAATGACAAACATCGTCATGGAAGGCATCAGTTACCATCTGCTGAAATTGCACTGCCTTCAACCCTGAAAGTTATTGGACTTGAACTCACAGCGACCGCATTGATGAGAGACTCCTAGGCCACATAGGCGGTAATGGTGGCCCCCTCAAACCGAAATCTACTCTCCTATCTCACGTCAGCAATGATGGCATGACAGTTCTGTGAGAAACCTATTGGCAAATAAGAGGTTTTTTATTTGAAGTACTTATAACCACTAAGATGCAAAATTGTTATATATATATATATATATATATATATATATATATATATATATATGTATATATATATATATATACACATTTTAGTTCTCGCCATATATATACTTGTTCTGTCCGTAAAGACATGCTGAGTGATGTCTTTCTTTAACTATATACGTTGAACCATACAAGTATATATGAGCGTGAAAATGTCAGTGTCATGAGGTACATGTACTTCCAAAAAAATATTCTCAAAAAAGGGTATAACACGAAAATAGAGTGCATAAAATCTTCTTTACACGTCTTAATATAAAAATAAGTATGTCATGAAATATCTAGGATATTGGTTCAAAAGTTTTCCAATTGATGTCTCGACCAGAGTGCCATTTTTGATTTTTAGAGTGAGGACCATCCCTGGCTTATTGCATTACACCGGTGTTCTGGTGGGATCGACACCCAGCCAGCGAGATCGCGAGTTCGATTCCAACCGTCGGGGTTCTTTTGCGATTCAGTGTAAGGAGGTTTGTCAGGTGCCTGGCGTAAGGCAGTGGTTTACTCTGGACCCTCCACTTTTTCAACCAATAAACTTTATCACCGTCATATTTATAAAATTCAGGTGCATGGGCGTTTAAATTTATTTATTTATTTATTTATTTGATTGGTGTTTTACGCCGTACTCAAGAATATGTCACTTATACAACGGCGGCCAGCATTATGGTGGGTGGAAACTGGGCAGAGCCCGGGGGAACCCACGACCATCCGCAGGTTGCTGTCAGACCTTCCCACGTACGGCCGGAGAAGAAGCCAGCATGAACTCACAGCGACCGCATTGGTGAGAGGCTCCTGGGTGATTACGCTGCGCTAGCGCGATAACCAACTTAACCACGGAGGCCCCCTGGGCGTTAAAACTAACCAAAATGAATAAACACACAAATAAATAAATAAATAAATAAATAAATAAATAAATAAACAAGTAAATAAATAAATAAATAAATAAATAAATAAAAATAATATTGATATTTAAACTTGACAGTATTTCAAATACACTTTCTATTATAGTTTTTTGATGATGATTGTTTTGCGCATTTGTTACGAGTGTTTAAAACGCTTTAGACTTTTTACGCTATAAAACCTGCAAAATCAGAAAGAACTGAAGGCGGATTTGATGTGTACCCAGAAGTATAATGCACTTGAAGACATGCAATTTGTCAACAGCCCTGCGGTTACTGATTTCCTTCCGCAAAGGCAATCACCGGGGTCCGTATGTGGTAAACCAAGTACTTCCACACTATAAATATAACTTCTCTGGGAAGCCCTCATCTATTGGGCAATCGTCCTCTCACATTTCGGTAGGCCTACAGGGTCAAAATACTAATCACAAACCGACCAATGAGCAGCAATTGAACCAGGAAGCGCCTCAGATATTGTGTACATGTATATACGAGCCCTAAATTTGGGATTTCCCCCCAGTTTATTATTTTTTATACCACATTTGGTCTGCCATACTTCTGCGAAATATTTTTTTCAAATATTTATGTTTTGTACTAAATTAATATTGTGTGTGATTAAGTGGTGAATAAATTTATATAATATATACAAATACAAGGAAAGAAACATATTATGAAAAAGCAATAACAATGAAATGTGCTAATATTTGTCACAGACACGATACATGTATGCCATGATCGACCATTAAAGGCTTATTACTAAGTTATTTCACGAAAAAATATTCGTTGTTAGAGTACAGTAATTATAGTAAAATTACTTACATCATTAATTCATTATAGCTTGCTATAAAAGTGCACGAATTTGCGTACCACCATACACTTTTTATGTGTACTTCTGGGTGTTGTGAGGCCTTGGTGATTAAAAGCGGCCCACAACACTCAAGTGGCCGTGTGCGAAGTCACAACCCTCATGTGGCCATGTGCGAAGTCACAACACTCATGTGGCCATGTACGACGTCACAACATTCATGTGGCCGTGTGCAAAGTCACAACACTCATGTGGCCGTGTGCGAAGTCACAAAACTCACGTGGCCGTGTGTGAAGTCACAACACTCATGTGGCCATGTGCGAAGTGACAACACTCATGTGGCCGTGTGCGAAGTCACAACACTCATGTGGCCGTGTTCGAAGTCACCACACTCATGTGGCCTTGTGCAAAGTCCCAACACTCATGTCGCCTTGTGCAAAGTCGCAAAACTCACGTGGCCGTGTGTGAAGTCACAACACTTATGTGGCCGTGTGCGAAGTCTAACGTTCATTGAAGACCATTTGTCTTCCACCAATATGGTATGCATATCTGTACTTCTCATGTGGGAAATTGGTGAGCAACTAGTCAAGGGTCGCTGGTGGTTTACAAAGGGCGCACAGGTTTTCTCCAGCCCTAAATGTGACTGTCATCGTCTGTGAAAAAAATCTTGAGTATGGTGTTAAACATCATAGTGTTAACAATGAGATAGGGGCGCCTCCGTGGCCGAGTGGTTAGCACGCCAGAGCGGCACAATGACCCGAGAGCCTCTCTGTGAGTTGTGTAAGTCCAGCTCGTGCTGGCTTCCTTTCCGGCCGTACGTGGGAAAGTCTGCCAGTAAACTGCGGATGGTCGTGAGTTTCCCCCGGGCTCTGCCTGGTTTCCACCCACCATAATGCTGGCCACCGTCGTGTAAGTGAAATATTCTTGAGTGCGGCGTAAAAACGCCAATCAAATAAATAAATAAATCAAATGGAAGACTTTGAAGTGGTAGAAGTCTTTAAGGATAAGGCGACGGTGCCTGATCAGGCACGAAGCTTTAGTCATGAAAGTACATGTATATCGGCATAGGATATGAATGAATGAATTAATGACTGCAAGATAAAGTCCGAAAATCATATCTGAGTTAGACGTCACACGGCACACATTGAGAGGAATATATATAGCCACTATCGAGAAAAAAATTAATTTTTAAAAGATGTCGACCTATTCTTTTCAGCCTGTCAACACGAGAGAACCTTTAGTTGCCTTTTACGCCAAGGTTGCCTACAGGACTGAAGTCCTATTCTTTTCAACCAGAGACTTTACGGTGTCGACGTAGTTTATAGCTGAGAAAAGGCAAGCGCAAATAGGTCATATCGGTACACTAAAGCCCCCCACTTCGGTCCCAGACTAAGATCCATACTCCTTACAGCGCATACGCAGCTCTCTACATTCATTTTACATCGCAGCCACCATTAGCAAAATGTGTACAAAAATCTTGAAAAATGCCGAGGGCACTGGGGTCACGGTGATAAGGCGGGAATTGAGGTCAGAAAGTACTGTTTCTTATACTGCTATACACACATGACTTCTCTTAATCTAAAGCATGCAAAACATGATTCTAACCAACATGTGAAACAATTCTATTGTTGAATGCCGATTAAATAGTTCTATGCGAGGGCCAGGGTCTAAACAAGCCTGCGTACGTCCCAGAGGCTCCAAAGGTCAATCTTGTCTGGTGGTGGCAGTAATGCAAAGCGGGCGTACTGAACGGCACGTGCGCTTTAAGGAGAATCACTACGAGCAGGCTGCAGCGTATGTCACAGTATGATAAACTGGGTCATTAAATGGAGCCCTAGACCCCGGGTATGCCGCCATGTACGTGGTTGTCATGCCAACGTAATGCAGCACTGTTGTCACAAACACTAAATGTGAATTAAGGCAATTTTTGACGTAACATATTGGCAGATTTTAGACTTCTGGCTTCATCAAATAAACGTAGCTGTTACATGGATTTCTATACAATGTAATAAAAATGGAGTGTCATTAAGGCTCTGCTGCACGTGTTTTGGGATATTCTTGCATGAAGTACAAATCACTGTCTCTTGTATGTATACATGTATGTTTGGGGTTTTATGGCGAACTTAACAATTTGTCAGTGATATGACGACGATGAGTCATTAGGTGTGTTTATACATGCTGTTTGTGGCAGGGCGAGTCCATGTCACGAAAATGCTGCAACCACTGAAGTATCATGCCGCAGACACCAGACATGACACTCCGCCCATTCATATTATGCTGACACCGGTCCAACCAGTTCTGTTTCCTTCCTCAGGTTTAACGATGTATTTAAGACGGTGGGTGAGAAAATACCCCTGCAAAACAAACAGATGTACAATCTGACGAAGCAAATGTACAACTAAGACAGCAAGGGGTTGAATTCAAGCATCATGGTTTTGCATTGCGATCTCTGGCGAGGGACACAACGTAGCCTTTAGCAAGCATGTGTATAATGCATGGATTTCTCTTCAAACAATACTGTTGTTTGTTACTGTACATTCGCCACATCTGAAGTATAGGTAAATAATAAACGAAACGCGTCTGTCATATTTATGTTTGTATGTGTATAGTAACTTACTGTATAGTTTAAAGTGAATTCGCCAGAAACTAAGATATGAAATTAATGTCATCATACACAAAATCTGACAGTTTAACATGAAGGCCAGATTCCACGAAACCACTTCTGACATTTCAAATTTTAGGGCTTTTGTATACATGAGTCCAGAAATTCAAATTTTAGTCAAAATTTCAAACTCGTAACATTTTGCGTGCTGGGAATTTTGACATCTTTTGTCTTGCAGTAATATTTATTTTATAGTGGCCAAAATAAGATTAAAAATGGTATTTCAAACTTTGACTTCAGTAAAAAAAATAAATGAGTAATCAGCCCAGGATCACCAGGCTGTTTTATATTTAAAAAGCTAACTTCAGATATCATTCCTGAATTAAAGGCTAGTTGTTTCAATAAAATGTAAAACAGATCCTAGTATTTAAAAAGTAAAAAGTTAAATTTGAAATACGTCTTTAAAACATAATTTTGATATTAATCCAGAAAAATATGGGATCCCATTAGACTTTTGTATTCGAATAGTTTCACTGCAGTGTCTAAAGATTTAACAAAAATGAGCCATAGAGAAAATAAAAATTGGTTGGTATTGTGCCTTTTTTGGTGAATGTGTTTCATAATGGGAAATGGGTTAATTCTGTTGAAGACAGTCCAGGTGCTCAGTTGATCGCACAGTTACGGTGCCTAGAAACTGCCTTAGGAAGTACTTACTCATTAGTCACATCTTTTTTATATTTTCCAAGGCGCCCAAGATTGATAGATTCCTATCAGGTGATGCAGCGAAATATGTCCTGATCGGCTTTTATATTCCGCTCTGTGTTCTCCTGAGCATGTTTTGTGCATCTGGTGCTCTGTGAGTTGGCTGAAAATGCCATTCTGGTTCCGATGTGTTTGTTACCACTGACTTAATCCGACGCATGACGGGCGAGTCAGACATTCTGGGCTAAAGAGTCTGCACAGGGTATACAGGAAGAGTTCACGCACAAAACCCATTACTTCATGTGACCATGTTTGTTTATAAATATGTTTAACCCTCTGGAGATTCTTAGTCATCTAGCTAACATCTATACATGTAGGCCTATACCACCCCCCTTCCTATATTACCCACCCCTCCACCCCCACCTTCTCTTAACTCACCACCCATCATCCTATCCATTGCAGGCTATCTCTATACAATAAGGCGGTCACTTTGGCTCACGCCAGTTGGAAACCTCGAACCATTTACCCGCTCAGATGTTGTATGTAGTTTCTTATACAGGAAGGCACTGACACATGTTTCTTTCCGCATTCCAATCGTGTATATTGGTAGATCAGATCTCCGCAGTACAAGGTAAGTTGGGAGACCAACGCCCCGCGCTTCCACTCACAAGGTGAGCTTCATCATCCAAACAGTTTGTGCCTGAGCCAGGTCCAATGTCAAACAACACAGATATACATATGTGTATATTTACAGTCTTCTTATCCCGCTTATGCCTCGTATTGATCCACTTCAGATCACCAAAGAACAAAATACTTGAGTGCATATATATATATATATATATATATATATATATATATATATATATATATATATATATATATATATATATATATATATATATATATATATATATATATATATATATACAGAGAGAAATTTTTTTGATTAATTCCAAAGTGATTATCTCCTTGTTTCCGGGAAAATATATTCCCTCAGTTCATGCCATTTCTCTTTGGTTCGGTACTGGTAATTGAAGTAGAAACAATGGTTCATTTTCGCTTTCAAAGACTGCGATGGGGTGAAAATAAGATAGCTAGAAAAGTTTGAATAATTCATCCACGGATTAGTAAATGTGTATTATAGGCAACTGGTCACTTGGATGGTCTGCCAACAACCTGCATGTCTGGCTTCCTCCCACCATAATCCAAGTAAATCCAAGTCAAATATTCTGGAGTGTGCCGAAAAACACCAAAAAGCAAAATAAATAAGTAAATAAACTGCTAATCATGAATCCTGTCTAAAACAAGCCTAATTTGTGATTCTCTCAAATCTTTCGAAGTAATGTTCGGGTTAAACGCAACTGGACAGCCTAGTCTGCTCTTTTTAACCAGTATACATTTAATTGTAGCGGGTTATTTACTGGTTTTTTTTTGTTCACATGGTTAGTTCATCTAATGAAGAACTTATTCATATATTTACTTTTCTTAAAAAACTGGGAGAGAAATGTATTTTTTTTCTTTTAGCACTACTAATATCAGTCCTAAAATTAAAAGAATTAGGGTACTTGGTTTGCTTCATTGGAGCTCACCATGACGGGACAAGCCAAGTAGGCCTACAAGTATTAGATGGCTCGTTGTCAGGGCATGATTTTCCAGTGAACAGCACTCTGAATATTTTGGCATTATCACCGACCTGCTTCAAGGAGATGCCGCCATGAAACGGTATAATAATGTTGAAAATTACTTTATACCACAAGCAAAGCAAACTAAAACAAATAGGCTATTTATTTAACGTGCTGTGCAATATTGGAAAATAGACTCACATGCAAAACGTAACTTGCTGGAGGTCAGTGGTTTATTTCGACTACTCCGGCTTCTGAATGAGAAGGATTGTGTTAATTTATACAGATCGGTTTTTAAGCTGTTTTCTTTTTCTTTAATTATGGCCATGCCCGTAGGAAAGAACAAATGAAAGTTCAACAAGACGGTGGTACAGTTTTTATTCATCCCAATACCTATATACTAGGCACCGAATTTCATATGAATAGTACTGACGACAAGTTCCAGCAACCAACTGACATATACCATCAACGTTTATTTGAAATATTAATCTGTACAAAATTTTTTATTACAAATACTAAGTATTACACTTGGTGAGTTTGACTGCTTCAGTGACACAGTGGTTAGAGCTTCCGCTTCGATTTCGGGAGAACTGGGATCGAACCTGGGTGGTGTCATACCAAAGACATGGCACTTGTTGCTGCCTCGCTTGGCATTTTCTTAAGTCATAACATATAGTACTAAAATCTCTGTATTCAACATTCACATTCCATAAAATGACACCAAATGTGTCGACCTCAGCAGGCAAAAACAAGGGAATTTACTGCCCTAAACTTTTGCGCAAACTAGACTAAACTAGTTTACTGAACTGAGTACGAATATAGCAGACATCTAAGCAAATTTTTAATTCTTCGTTCTTATAGTCTTCTAGCATTTATCATAAAATCTTAAAAAGAGGAAGTTGTAACTTCCTCACTTGGCGTTCAGCATGAAGGGTATAGTGCAACAACTGGTTGACCCGTATCAATATAATGGCTCGGGCGGGGCATCTTACTTGCCTTCGGTAAGCCGTCTCAGTGAAGCAGCACTAGATAAAAGAGCGGTGGAAATCCGTCCAGCAACAAGGAGCACATTAAAATACACTCTAAGGATTCCTTCGCCGTCATATGACTGAAAAATTGTAAAGTACGTTAAACCCCACGCATTCACTCACTCTATCATTTATCTCACACAGCCATAACGACCCATGAACAGATTTATAAAAGACTGGCCGTGGTCAGAGAAGTAGCGTGACTAGCACCGTGTTCCAAAATCACATGCCATAGGAATTTTCACCCGTAAGCTATATTCATTTTAAACAAAATGCGAAAATAAAAAGTAAACAAACAATTAAAAGAGAGAAGACTCTAAGCGATCTACTGTATCATCTGGCCATCAACTTTTCTTTGTGAGTTTTCTTTGCTCATAAATCATTGTTTTTGTTTTTTTGGTTGTTATTCCTTAGTGTCAAGCTACTTGGCTTAACATTGACGCTCAAGTGGTAAAAATAGGTTTTACTGATTTATATTTAGGCTGCACTAAGTAGAGGGTGACGCAAAAGTTACATCCGGGATTCTGGGGGAACCAAGAGCCGAGACCAGTGACGATCAGCTTTGGTCTGCTCTCGGGACGGCGACTAAACTAACCGGAAATTACGTACGACAGAAACTTCCGACAACATCCGAGCTTTCACGTCGGGTTACTTCGACAAGAATGACGTATGGCAAATTCCGCGACATTTACAGGGGGTATAGCTCTGTATGCTGTCACGTAATGATCAGTGTATTCTTTTCATGACCAGATTCATAATCCTATAACTTAAAGTCACACGTGGAATCCCAGGGCTAACTAACCCAAAAATATCGAGTATCAAAAGTCAATAATCTAACTCCTTTATTGCTCTGTGGCAGAGTTCTCTACAGTTAAACGTTGTTGTTGTCTGAGTAAGATCTGACGACTGGCTAAGCTTCCGTATTAGGAACAAATGTTTGTATGCTGACTGTATATTGCCAGCGCGGCTTGTTATGGAATGATGGCAGTAGAACCATTTATGGAGTATTGACAAATAGTTATGAAATTTTTGGTAACTAATAATGGCGTACTGACAAATACTGACGGTGCCGTTTGTTACTGAGTGAGGACGGTACTGGCTGTTATGGAGTACTGGCGGTACTGACGATACTGGTTGTTATGGAGTTCTGACGATACTGGTTGTTATGGAGTCCTGACGATACTGGTTGTTATGGAGTCCTGGCGATACTGGTTGTTATGGAGTCCTGACGATACTGGTTGTTATGGAGTCCTGACGATACTGGTTGTTATGGAGCCCTGGCGATACTGGTTGTTATGGAGTCCTGGCGATACTGGTTGTTATGGAGTCCTGACGATACTGGTTGTTATGGAGTCCTGGCGATACTGAGGATACTGGTTGTTATGGAGTCCTGGCGATACTGAGGATACTGGTTGTTATGGAGTCCTGGCGATACTGGTTGTTATGGAGTCCTGACGATACTGTTTGTTATGGAGTCCTGACGATACTGGTTGTTATGGAGTCCTGGCGATACTGGTTGTTATGGAGGGCCTGGCGATACTGGTTGGCTATGGAGTCCTGACGATACTGGCTGTTATGGAGTCCTGGCGATACTGAGGATACTGGTTGTTATGGAGTCCTGGCGATACTGGTTGTTATGGAGTCCTGACGATACTGGTTGTTATGGAGTCCTGTCGATACTGAGGATACTGGTTGTTATGGAGTCCTGGCGATACTGGTTGTTATGGAGTCCTGGTGATACTGGTTGTTATGAAGTCCTGGCGATACTGGTTGTTATGGAGTTCTGACGATACTGGTTGTTATGGAGTCCTGACGATACTGGTTGTTATGGAGTCCTGGCGATACTGGTTGTTATGGAATCCTGACGATACTGGTTGTTATGGAGTCCTGACGACACTGGTTGTTATGGAGTCCTGACGACACTGGTTGTTATGGAGTCCTGACGGTACTGGTTGTTATGGAATGTTGACGGTACTGGTTGTTATGGAATGCTGACAGTACTGGTTGTTATGGAGAGCTGACGGTACTGGTTGTTATGGAGTACTGACGTTACTGGTTGTTATGGAGTACAAACGGTACTGGTTGTTTTTGGAGAGCTGACGATACTGGTTGTTATGGAGTACAAACGATACTGGTTGTTATGGAGCAGTGACGCTACTGGTTGTAGATATGGTATACCGAGACATATAGTCATATCTCTGGTAAGTTTTGAAGATGGATGCGACCACTGGCGTTTTCGAGTCGCGTCTTTTAATAATCCGTTGGTTTAAATCACGTCAGAATAATTAAATAATCGCGAGATTTTTCATGATGTCAATTCTCTTATTTCCGATCCACAGATTTTATGACAAAACCCTCTGGTCGAAAACACGAGAGTCAAGCTTAGCACAAAGCTCGGTTTGTCAAAAGTAACCAAAAAATTGCCCAGTTTGACTGATCTGGTTTTCTCCAGTTCTTGACCCAAAATTTTGAAAACGCGAATATGCGCGAGAACATCTCGCGAGGTTTTAGCTATTTTATTGAAATTTTCGAGCCTCTGGTTATTAGAAGACGCGGCAGGAGAACACGAGTGGCCATATCCGCCTTTCATAGGTAAGGATACAGTGACAGAGGCGGCACAAACCCCACCGTCTCCACTGCAGCAAGCTTTGCTAACCTCTTTATATATAAGCTGACGTCCAAACTCCATGGAGACTAATTTGACAAAGAGTCGTAAATCAATTTTTCGCAATGTTTGTTGTAAATAACGTCGATTTGGGCGTTATAAGTTGTAACATTGACAACCTCTTGTAAGAAAAATCTCTTGTACAAAGATTTGTCAAAGTGCTCCAGCCCACCACTAAGCCTCTAGTTAAGGGCAGTATAGAAGACTATGGAGAGTATAGAGGGTATAACACAAGAGTGTGCCCACAGTATGATAGTTGGCAATCTGTCACACATAACCGATGGACTGCTCTCTACATAGTTAATATAGGATATATAAATAACTTGTAAATAAAAAGCTCCAAATTTTGAAGATATCCGGAACTGTGTAAATTCTTTCCTGGAGAAAACTGATTATCAAATTTATTTACGTTTATTAATTACGAGTATTTAAGTGGGCTTATAAACCAGGTTAAGTAGGGTTATAAACCAGGTTAAGTAGGCTTATACACAACGTTAAGTAGGCTTATACACAACGTTAAGTAGGCTTATACACAACGTAAAAACATCAGCTTTTGCTCTGCTAGTTTAAAATGCTATTGCTCGTTAAAATGAAAAAAAGACGGACACATTACCATTAGGCCCTATATGTCTTATATGTATATTTTTCACAGCTGAAAAAAATCATCACATACAAAGTAGGCCCAAAGAACCAAGAAGAGTAAATAATGAAGGACTATTTTTATAAAAGCACACAGAAAGAGTGGAATATGTGTACTTTTGATGTGAAAATTGAAATTGTTTTGCATGAGCAAGGGTCGTTTATTTGTCATCAGAATAAAGTTCATTTGAATACTTAGAATGGTTATAAACAATAGTGTTAAGTGACTTCTTACTTTGCTCTATGTGAATTCATACTGTGCTACAAAGTTGGCAAACACTGTAAAATATAACAGATTAAAATTCACCAAGCAAGGACATATACACAGAGGAAACCCATGTGGACTGTGTACGCTGTTGTGTGCAATTATGTATGCGTGTTTTCATATTAAACTGGTTTTCATTTCCATCAAAATTTCCAAGTATGAGTGGAAATTAGAACGATGATATTGCGTTTACTTTTTGCATTACATTATTGTGCTTTGTTGCGGTACGTTGTCATCAGAATATGTATAAATCACTATTTGTCAACGTCTTACACTGTTATACCTGTTTTCTGACAGCGCGTTGCGACTATGTATACAAGCTGCACTGCTCCTGAATATGTTACAGTCGGAATCCATTCTGACATATTAGGACAGTGTACGAAAACAAGTCGTGGGTGGTAAACAGAGGTAAGACTGGTTCTTTTCTCCTCAGATGCCTTCGTGTTGACACGTTTAACAGCTAAGATCCACCAGCCGCTTCCTCGCGCAGTTATGTGTTTTGCTCAAGCCAGTTGGTATCCCGCCGATGCAAATACGTGCGGGGATTTACGAAGGTCACGTCTCTAGGGTCCCAGCGGTGACAGCTCTACATCAGAGCAGCAGTCTAGTACCCTACCAGAATGTTCAGTACCAGCCAGACCCTTTATCTGCATGTATCCACTGCATGTCAAAACAGCTAGTCATTTTTGTAGAATTATACGATGGGTAACATCAATATCGATCAGCTTGTTATTAATCCAAAATTGCAAGCTTTCAATTACTGCATGCTTTGTGATCTCCCTAACTACCTGTTGTGATCTCCCTAACTACCTGTTGTGATCTCCCTAACTACCTGTTGTGATCTCCCTAACTACCTGTTGTGATCTCCCTAACTACCTGTTGTGATCTCCCTAACTACCTGTTGTGATCTCCCTAACTACCCGACTGACTTACAGAATGGTTCTTTTCTTGTAGGTCAGTTTTTTTTATCTTTGATCTTTGGTCGGTCGGTTGGTTCTCTGGTTGATTCATAGATCGATCGGTTGATTGAAACATTCCGCTTTTATGAGACAAGGTGTTTGACTAACATGTGGAGATAAATCTCACTAATGTAAACATTGCTAACTGACTGATTCACTGATGAATATGGCATCCATCTGAATGACTGAATAACTGACTGCGACATAAAACAAATTTAATGCGCGGACATTGAAAATGGGGTCAGTATAAGACTGGAACCCACTGCCTTGTTCCGCGTATTAAACAAATACAGGGTAACACTTTCGGTGTAGTCTATGAAGCGATTCACCGGAAGATAACATCGTCATATTGGAAGTACGTAGAAAAAGGTGTCCAACCATTCTGCTAACATTCAACTTATAAAAAATCTTATATGTAGAATGTTTGCTGAAAAGTACGGTTGACAGGTCATCAAGATTCACTTTTTTCCATCGTGGACATTGGATCAGCCAGGCTGACTATAGGTTAAAGCGCACTGGTTGTATTTTGGCAACCTTCTCTATAGACAAAATATAATGTAACCTTAGTTACGTGTATTCCGTAAGGGGGGTTGGAGGAAGCCCCGCGGGGATCACAGTCATTCTTTCCTCACGCGGGCTTGGTAACTCTATCATCTTTTAATATGGAAATCTTGTTGGACAATAGGATACGCCATATTAGAAAAACGTGAAACATCATGTCGTCACACTTAACCAGTGTCCCATGTGGAAAAACGGTAAATAAGGATCGCGTGACGTCACAGCCAAAGCGGGTGTATAACTCGCGCTTGACTAGTTAAAGCTGAGAATTCGCAAAACTATGTCGATAACAAGGTAGTGGCTTGGGAGGAATGATTTTATCGATGTGTGCTTTTTTGCTTTCTTTGAATTGCCATATCTGGGTTTAACAACATCCCAAAAATACAAAATGTATATGTATTTTCAAATTTGGTGGAGAAATACTTTATGGATTCATACCAGTATGTACATTTGGCCTCCTAGTGTTGTGTTTTCGAAATTTCGGATTCCAAACCCCTACTTTGCCGCTAGGCTTGATTGCTTGGGTTTTAAGATCGTGTTTAACATAAACTCCATTATGTGGAGACGGTGTACTCCTTGCAGCAAGATGAGCACAATATGGACACGTTTTGAATTGTGACCTCACTAGACCGTCACACAGAATACGCCATGGGTCGCACTCTATATAATCACACTATACTGACACACACCGCGGTGTTCTATACAGAATGACAGGCGGGAAGAATCTAGACTGCTCCAGATTTGCGAAGCAGTTAATTACCACCGGTGTCTTCAATGCTGCTCAAGATTTCAATCTTTTATCAGGAGCACATAAAGTGACGAGGCAACATATGCCAGGCGATAAGATTTGCAAAACTGGGACGTCGCAAGTGAAAAATCACGATTTTCTTAACATGACATATTTTATCAACTTTATATCAGGAGTAAGTGGTAAGGATGGGCTACCCCTGTATTTGATAACATGGAACCATGACGTTTGTGATATATAGATCTGTGGACACAAACAAGGAAACCAAACGCCAGTAATACTCTAATAAGATAAAGCTAAAGTCGTAGCAATATGAAAGTATATAAAGACTAATTGTCAACAAATGCCATAATTTCGGGTCTTATATATTTCTTAGTTCTTTAGGAATTTACGTTGAACCTTGTTTTGGAAAATGGCCTTGCGATTGAACATTTCTGTTGACGGCTGGTATATGAATGTTTGTTATGACGCCTGGATTTAATGGTTTCGCGCAATTTCGCATGTGCGAATTTCAATCATAACCGTCATGAAAGTTACATAACTGTATAAAAGCTTATAATCATCACTAATCAATCTATTTTACGATGAATTAAATGATTCAGTGGTGTTTTTAAAGTATCACGGTTCACTGTTTATTTAACTGACGACAAAATCAAGGGAACGCCTGATAAATAATTAAACGAAATCGGGTCAGAGGAAAACTGAATTTCTAAATGTTCATTTTTGCAGCTGACCGATAACTCAGTCACTGACGATAAGTACAGTGTATACATCAGACAAGTAGCCTATATACAAACCGGAAGAGAGTATTCAACCCTGTTTTGTTTTATGTAAATATTTTCCACTGATAATGTGACGTGATCTTGTGATGTGTCTACATTGCACATAAATACCTCTTCATGTCAGTGAGACAGGGCGGGCTGAACAAAATAAACGTATTGTGGAGCCTTACCTTTACTAGGCTTGATTAGGGTAACGCCACCTAGGCGATGACATTTAGTCGTATACAACAGCCCTCTCCATACCCGATAACGGACAAGTTCTCTCCTTCATCCTTTGTCTTCAGACAGCTGTATGGGACTATACTGATACCGATTACTGCAACAAACGCTTAAAATCCCAACAGGCAATTATATCATGGCGAACTGAGTGCAAGTACGTGACCAGCGACAACGCCGTCTGAGAACAAACGGCTTCGCTTGACCCTATTCATTTTTTCTTATTTGGGGGAAATGTAATTTTTCACTTGTGTTAATAGCAGTAGCAGACTGCGATTTTCTTTTTTTTTTCTTGTTTTCCTGAGTAAGTACACGTATGGTAATATATGGTGTGTTTATAAAACTTTGTTTAATGCCTCATACTGTATGTTTACACAACCTAGAATATTGCTACAACCCAGTTATGATTAGTTTTCCTAGTGGATTTTATAACCGCACCATAACTGGTTCGCATAGGACTCATTCAAATGAAGAAATTCGAAAGCACCTCTCAGCCTAAATTTCGGCTCTTAAATTCTTAATGTAACATTAACGTACTGATGACACTTTGAGCACTGGGACCGGTTTCATGAAGCGCAATTAGCTAAGTAAGCCATTAACTACCATGGCTATGTATGTTGTAAAGATATAAAGTTTCATGAAACCGGTCTCTGATATAATTTGAAAAGTACTGTGTTCAAATGCAATGTGTTAAAAACTTTTCTTGGCATTCCCATCCGTCAGCAGGTTTAAGACGTAGGCCTAGATCGTTCACTAACACTGGAATTTGATTCGTTGTTAATTTTCTGGCTTTTATATTTCTTATTATTATTTGATCGTTTTTTTAAATCTTACTGAAAACATATTTCGTTGGTGTTTACAGAAAATTTATTTATTTCATTTATATTTACTCCCCTCTCCCCCGACAACTCTCTCCGTGTCTTTTCACTTTAATGCTTCATCCTCCCCGTATCTTCACAGCGGGTTATGTTATTATCAGAGGAAAGGATTTAGTCCTAAATGGCAAAGGTTTTCTAAGAATAATTCCAGACCAACGGGCCATTGGCTCGACTGATATTTTAAATGCAAATATATATCCAAGTAAAATCGTTTATTGCATAATTTATCTATCCGGAGTTAAGAATTAACATTGCAGCATTTGTTTTTGAATTTTTATGAACAAATGTAAACCGATTAAAAAATGTTGTTGGTTTGGTATTTGGGACTATTTCCTACAATGTGGTTAAAACATTTCCCAAAACAACGTACTCACTTGACCCCTATACGTGACTCGTCACAGAGAGAAGGTCACGCGAGGATCTAACGAAATCTCGGAAGGTTTACTAAGTAGATGTTAAGTGACGATGGAAGGGAGTTCCGCAGATGAGGTGCTTGGGAGGGGGAAGATAGAAGGAGGGTGGGGGGAGGGGATGGTTATACACAAGCATATATTCTAGTATCTGTACCTGTCACTATCGGCATTACGACATTACCAGCAATATCAACCGGACGCTGCTAATTGTGAGGCTGACAGAACAATACAGCTCCAGGCAGACTGACGAACCCGCTGTCTCGGACTCTACCCCTCCGGTATCCGTGACAATGAATGTTGCATCAGAGACTGTTACGACGTAAATCGCAGACACCATATGTGACACGTGTGCATGCACATCTGGATTATCACTCCCCGATGTTGCTGTACAGCTGACTGGTCCTGACACAAGACGGACTGGAGTCAAATAGTAACATATTTACCACCTCGAGACGTGATTTCCAATTTTTATAATTTCCATGACTCGCCTTAACCTTCGTACGTGTTAACTTCCATGACTGGCGTTAATTTCTATGGCTGGCTTTAACTTTCATGACTGACGTTAGCTTCCATGACTGGTATTAGTTCCCATGACGGCTTTAACTTTCATAAGTGACGTTAACTTCCAAGACTGACATTAGCTCCCATCACGGATTTAACTTTCATGAGTGCAATAACTTCCATTACTGGCGTTGGCTTCCATGACGGGCATTAGCTCGCATGACGGCTTTAACTTTCATGAGTGACGTTAAACTCCATGACTGGCATTATCTCCCATTACGGTTTTAACTTTCATGAGTGACGTTAGCTTTCATGACTGGCGTTAGCTTCCATGACTGGCGTTAGCTTCCATGACTGGCATTAACTCTCATGACGGCTTTAACTTTCATGAGTGACGTTAGCTTCCATGACTGGCATTAACTCTAATGACGGCTATAACTTTCATGAGTAACGTTAAACTCCATGACTAGCATTGGCTCCCATGACGGCTATAACTGTCATGAGTGACGTTAAACTCCATGACTAGCATTAGCTCCCATGACGGCTTTAACTTTCATGAGTGACGTTAGCTTCCATGACTGGCATTAACTCTCATGACGGCTTTAACTTTCATGAGTGACGTTAGCTTCCATGACTGACAATAACTCTCATGACGGCTATAACTTTCATGAGTGACGTTAGCTTCCATGACTGACATTAGCTCCCATGACGGCTTTAACTTTAATGAGTGACGTTAGCCTCCATGACTGGCATGAGCTTCCATGACGGCTTTAACTTTCATGAGTGACGTTAACTTCCATGACTGGCATTAACTCTCATGACGGCTATAACTTTCATCAGTGACGTTAGCTTCCATTGCTTTAGTTATCTTTAATAACTGTGACGTTAACTTCCATGACTGTCATTAACTTCCATGACTGTCATTAACTTCCATGGCTGTCATTAACTTCCATGGCTGCCATTAAACTTTTATGACCGACGTTAACTTTTCGAGACAGGCGGTAACTTCCATGGCCGGCGATAACTTCTATGATATAGGATTGCACGCCTTCAACATATTTTTACGCGCCTGACTATGTTATCCTAAATGATGTTATATAGTTCCTTGGGTCTAAATGTTTATCTAATGAAGTAAGCGATACATTATGAGTTTCATTGTGCAGACAATATACTGTATAATTGTTCGCGAGCTTTCATTATAGAGCTTTAACAGATCCATGTAATGGATTCACCTGTTGACAACTTGCGCGAGGTCATGCACGGACACATTTCTAAGACGGCACGAGCGTGATGACGTCATGCAATGTGTTGTCAACCCGAGCTTCCATGTAAGCTTTGAGGAAGCTGGGTCACAGGTAGACCGTCACTGAATGATACCGCTCGGACGGTTTGGGCTGTGACTCCAGAAGGCCTTGAAAGGTCAGTCAGTGCAGGACAGGGCCAATCGTCGGTCTTATCCCAATCAAGTTAAACTTTCTCACCACAAAACTTGCTCCCCGACCTCGACTCCAGTACATCGCTTTCCTAGCTTCAGCTGCAAAGCCGAAAAATTGTTACAGATACTGTATAAATGCCTGGATATAAACATACCATATTTTGCTGTACCTTACGGCAAAGACAAGTGCTGTAAACACTTTACAAGGAGTAGATCTTCAAATAGTAGGCCTACTGCATAAATACAGGCATCTGCGTAGTTACATAATGAAGGTGTATGTATGATTGGTGATTAAAAAAAAACCCCAAAAAAAAAACAAAAAAAAAAAACGCTAATTATCATTACAGTGTATTTTATTACAAAATACTAGATTCACACACTAGATGCACATTTCCGATATCACGTTTACCATAGGCCTATCCTTCCAAACTACAGACTACAAGATAGTCAACAGTCTCCAATTATCTGGAAACACCTGTGTCGCCAGTCCAACTTTCTTCATATTCCTGCCGTGATTGGTCAACCAAAACCGGTGACATTTACCTTTCTGGATACTGTTAAACGCCGGCTCCTGAAGGCACCAGTCTGCACCAAATACCAACAATCTGACTTCACAAGCCGCACCCCCACCCCCCCAAAAAAAAACAAACAAAAAAACATCAAGGGTTCTTGCACACAATAAGCGATCGACAACGCTCGTGTGGCTGTTTGCTTAGTGTATAAGGTTTGTTAGACCTCTTGTCTTCCGCAAATGCGATGTGCATACTGGTCATCGACCAGGTGAGTGGTTTACACTGGGCATTCCGGCTTCCTCTACCCTAAAACTCACAAAGAGTGTAAAAGGTGAAAAAAAATCTGCAGTATGACATTAAACAATAATCAAATAAATAAATAAACTGCGAGCACCATGTTGTGTTTACAACCACAAAACTTGATCTACTATCACCAGGACAGATCCACATCCACAGTCACTGAGTTAGACCTACAATCACCATATTTATGTTACACGTACAACCACCTACGTTATCCTGCAACCACACAAAGCGTAGGCCTACATCCAATAGTCATAATTACAGTTATAATATGGAAAACATTTGTTCTCGAACATGTGGGAAACGGGATTTTCAGGCAGCAAAAAAACTCGTGCTCGTGTGCGGATAACCACAACAACCATACCTGAACGACCGTGTTTCGCCACTGAAGTCCTCAGACAGGGACAGCAAATGTTGCCCGTGTGGGGATAACCTACATTCCGGATCATCTGACACTGGGATTTGAAAACCCTATTTTCGGCTGCAAATGTTGCAAATAAAGGAATAAATTTGTCGGCTTGTTGATTGCTCATGTCAACTGATTGTGACTGCTAGGGGGCTCATACGTATCCGGTGAGTCGTGAACTGAAGTTAGATTGATTGATTAACTGAGTCACCGAATGTTTAGCATTGTGTATTTTCAATAATTTTTCAATTTATGGTTGCAGAAAACCGGAGTGTATAAGGAAAACCACCGATCTTTGGCAAGTTATTGACGAATATCATATTGGTAGAAGACAAGTGGCCTTCAACGAACGTTCGACAGTGCAAACGGGAGCGTCGTTGGCCATCTATTGTCTCTATGGCCCCACAAGCATTGAAATCGGGGAAAATGTACAAATTCCCAGTCCAAGACCATGTTTGAACCCCACCTCGTGTAGCCTTGCTCAGTTAAGTCTGCTGTCTGACAAACGAGGCCACCTGCCCGAGACGAGACCTTGGCCAATGAGGTCGCCTCTCCGAGTCAAGGCCTTAGCCTATGAGGTCACCCGTCACAGTGTGGGCTTTGACCAATGAGGTCAGCTGTCCGAATATAGGTCTTCACCGATGAGGCGGTCAGTCCGAATTTAGGCTTTGCCCTGTGTGGTCGACTCTACGAATATTGACCTTGACTTATGGAGTCGCCTGTCCGAATGTTGGCTTTGACCAATGATGTCCCCTGTTTGAATGTTGACCATTGTTCAATGAGGTTGTCTGTCTGAACCTAGGCTTTGGCCTTTTTCAATGGATTTTTCTGATTCTTAACATTCACCATAGAAAGTGTTAACCTAACATCCTGTACGCTTTCCCACCTTCACTGCTTAAATCGTGGTAACATTTCAATTTTTAAGAGAGTCTCACTCGTACAGGTGAAAATTTGAAAAATTTTCGAATTATACGTAAATAAACAAATTAATTAATTAATAAGTAATAATTATAAAAACAACAACAAAAACAAATGGACTGTTGAAACAAAAAAACCCCACAATGAATGAACCGTTGAAACAAATAAATAATAAAAGAAGAAGGAACGAAGGTGCAACAAAGACAATGCGAGCTACTTCCAGTATACGGAAGCACCACATGTGACTCTGTGACTCGTGTAGAGACGTCGTGCTATGCGTCGTGTTTCACACTTGATGTGAGTACGACGTTAAACCCTAAGCACTCAATCACTCACTCACACGTGATGTGCATCTTCCTGTCAAACTCCATATGTGTACTGTTTATTTTCCGCATTAGCAAATCCTGCTTTCTGCTGGTGCGTTCTGTACCTGGAGAACACAGTTACGGTTAGTTAAATTTATCAAAATAAATTCAAACTTTCCTGGCTGTAAGCCAGGTTGATGTTTTCAGTATTATACCAACCACTAGCATGGTTGTATATATATATATGTAACTAATGTCTTTGTTTATGGTTAAATTGTTAGCCAGCTAGGTACCTAATACATGTATTTTCTTTACCTGTACCGCAAAACAATTCCATAGAAGAGACTAAACAATATGTAAAACGCTATGAACCATAAATATAAAAATATATATAAATATGTTTATCTGATTTTTGCCCATTATAAATAATATCACGGTTCTGAGTGCATATGTATGCAACTATATATATGTATGTATTCCTTTAGAAAAGTTTCTTGAAATCAAATTCGGTTGAAAGCTTATTTCATAGACAAATTAAATATTTTCAAATAAACTATGCTTAAGAAAGTTCAAATTTTGCTGTATATTATTGACCTATTATCGACCGATGATGTTCATAAGCACTTATAGACTTAAAAAAAACAAAGTACTTTATCAAAACAACGAACTTTGGAAAACCATTGTCTATAGGTCTTTTAAACGTTATTTTCAATATTTCAATTGCTTTTTCATATTCGAGATACACAATCCACGGATCAAAAGAGCGCACCAAATAGTCCACGTAAGTAGGCTTACACCATTCAAAGCGTCATCAATGGGCAGGATTATTATTTTATTTTAATAAACTAGAAAGTGTCCTTGTCAAACAAACCATTGTTCATGCAGGCTCATCAACCCTCATAAATGGTATGTTTGAGTATTGAACTTGGATCTTCAGCCAGCAAACATACATGTTAACATCTGTTACAGTCGTGTGGCGGAATGGCGGTCATAAACTCCCTCCACCGCCCATGTAGAACAAGACTCTCTTGCTTTGGGACACATTACCTGCCAGATCAAGGGATAGCACAACCCACGAGCGGAGATCATGCCGTATCATGCCAATTGTTATACGGCCATTTTCACAGCGGAAATTGCACGCGATGGAATTTGCACACCCATGATGTTAGCTCCAAAATTAGACAAATGCTTTGTTCGAAAAACGGATGGTTATTTGACATGTACTAAAAGTTGAGAGGGACATATGACGACAAGTCGTTAATGTTGTGATAAACATTAACTTGTTTGCGGCAAAGCATTGGGGGGAGTGGGTTAAGCATCATTAACGACACTATCCGAAACCGACGGGAGTGTTTTTAGGTTTCGGAAAGGCTGACTCAAAACTAGAACAATTGTATAAATATGGTACCTAATTGCATGTTCAGATGCCATTGTTGAGAATGGTATCAGCTATACGACCATCAAGCCATAAATAGACGCGAGTGGGCTTTTCCCCAAGCTATTCGAATTATATTTTTCCAGAATCAAATAATCACAGATATCGTCGGTTCTCTGTCCTGTTGTATGGAGATAAGATGTTGTGTAAGATTTTATATTACACTGCTGGATGCAATTGAGTACATTTTTTCCAATAATTTTTCGATCTAGATTTAAAGCGTTCTTTGATTTTGTGTGTGTGTATTTATAGATTATGCTGCCAATCGTTTCTTGTGATGTAATAAAGTCTTTGTCCCTCGCTAGTAATCTAGCTAAGACTAGATTATATTATTTGTCCAGAGTCCAGGAGTGCACTTTTATTTGAAGTGTTTGACTGAAGTGAGCAAATATCAACAAACCCTAACAATATTTGCATACCAAGGATTAATAAAAAACCAATTTTGTTTCCGTAAAACGGGGGATATACCATAAAGGTCCATCAATGATATTTCTGCTATTTTCCTTCTAAATTGTTTGTGTTGATGCTTCCCATACCCTAAGGGTATTTACCGTGAAAGGGTTGTTTATACTCTCTGTACAAATTGTATTAAGCTTACTATTCAGTGTCCGTCTGTAGTCTTTCTATAGGTAGATTTTCCATCTTTTTTCTTTTTTCTTTTTTCAGGTCATATATTCTGGTAAGATAATTTATTTTCCATACCTTTAATAAAATTCACAGCTGGAAAATTTATAACGACAGATTAGTTTCTCAACCCAGTTTAATTTCAACAGCTGATCTAATTTTTACATCTGAACCAGTGAAAAAGACTATCACAGTAGGCTTCTTCAGTGGCCTAATGGCTAGACCGTCAGCGTTGAAGTCGGGAGACCTGGGATCAAACCCGCGTTCGGTCATAAAAAAAGACTAATAAACGGTATTTGCTGCCTCACTTGGCACTCAACATTGAGAGGTCTATAGCAAGAAAACATGTTGGCCTGGTGTCAGGAAAATGTGACTGGGTGGGGTGTCATGTTTGGTGTCTTCGGCATAGACCTGCCTTGCCACAAGAAGTCAAAGTATACATGTATATATACCTAATTCCGCATATATATATGTATCTGATTGATGTCTTACGCTGAACTCTTTCATATTTCACTTATACGATGTGTATCAGTTGACGTTATGAAAGCATTAATGTAGGCTACAGGCCCATCGATCAGTGCCATCTCGAGCTCACACCATTAATATCAACACGGTTTTATTGATTAATCTATCGGTTCATGCATACAATGACTTCATGGCCTCACGGTGAATGTTTACGTAAGTTACCTATACGAGCTACCCTCCCCACGAGCCCTTTACCTGTTACCCGGGGGATTCGTGCTGACTCCGTGTGTTTGTCTGTGTGAAGACGCCACCAGCCTGTACGACATCGTCACGACTGTGAGTTCTAGAGTAACATGTACTTCGACAGTTTCTGAGTGGAATCCGTCTACAGAGAGTTGACCTCCCTCCAGGTATCAGTAGAATATGCGAGTTTGGTAATTCCAAAGCAGTTAACAATAGCTGAAAATCATTGTTCTCGTGTATTTTTATTTGATCGAGTTGTAAAGCGGAATTCAAGTGTATTTCATTTTCACCTACGGGGGAGCAGGAAACCATCAGGAAACCGGCGGACAGAGCTTGGTGAAAATCACAACTCTTATCGGCGTGAGTTGGATTCGAACTCGTGGTCTAAAGCTCATTGGTATTGAGTTCGACGTAAAAACACCAGTCAAATAAATATAGCACGTTGGTCAGGGCTCCCAAATCCGAGCGTTATCACCGTGACAGTAGATCAGTCCAGAAGAATAGAACAGGCCCTTGACCAACGCGTGTTCGAACCCAGCTTTTTGGCTGCGACTTTATGTCAGGTTACGTGTGAGGTACCTCACCGTCGTCATGGAAGTATAAACTTCTTGAGAACGGCATTAAACATTAATCAAATAAATAAATAAAGAAAGAAATACAATCACGTGTTCTGACAGTGCTGTCTTACGGTATTAATACGACCCGCGTCGAAAGTGCTATCTTTACGACACGTTCATCGTATTTTGGTATTATTACCACACGTGCTGACAGTGCTAAATTGTGGTATTATTACCATGCGTGCTGACAGTGCTAAACTGTGGTATTATTACCACACGTGCTGACAGTGCTAAATTGTGGTATTATTACCATGCGTGCTAAGAGTGTTCTACGGTGGTACCATTACCACACGTTAATAATGTTTTGATGTTATTGCTACACACATGCTGATGTCTAGTACTCTATTGTGGTATCATTAAAACACGTTGATAGTGTTACTGGTATAGACTTATTATTTACCACACGTGTTAAAAGGGCTATATCGTGATATTATTGTAACATGCCCTGGCAATCTCATATAGCATATCGTGTTCACGGCGTGTGAGGAAAGCGCCACCTGATGATCTGTGGAGATTTATAAACCGTTTATTCAACATAGAACCTATGAATGAAACGGTGAGTATAGGAGTCAGCATTTAAAACACGTGTGGAATACTGTGAAATACTGTGAAAGATTTTGGAAGAGTTACAAATGTGTACCCAAAACTGCAGATGTGTCTACATTTATACTATGAAGTGTGAGGGCGCTTTTTTATTTGTTTACCGAAAGCCATATTAACTGTAAAAGAAAAAAAAACAAACAAAAAAACACTGTCTGCCTTCTTATCAGTGCCGTCCTTTCAGCCATTCACGACACTCATGTGAAATTCGACAGGCGAGAGGTTACTCGGTCTAACCGGCGGAGCAGGTCTATAAACCGGGACAAGCTGCAGGCTGGCCCACGTGGCTGAAACGCGCCGGCAATGTGACGTCACACACTGCAAGGGGAAACCCTCAGGTTCATGGCAGTGGATTGGTCCGAGCTAAAAATAGATCGCACACTTTCCGTTCATGGTGTCACATGTGTCCCACTGGGAGGTGGAAAGGGGAGGGACAAGAGCATAAAACAAATAGCAAATAATTAAAAACAAACATTAATTGTGCTTGCCGAACCTTTTCCTCAGCTGAATAAGTGCGCCCAGGAAGCCTCCGTCTCCACGTAGATCTCCCCTTGGAAGTGAACGTGCAAAACGACAGCTACGTAACCCCGCCCCCAAGAAGACGTATTTGGAATATTCTATTTCGACTCCAAATCAAAGGCCTTTGTAAGTTAGAATTAGTAATGTCGGTGTCGGAGGAAGGCCCGGGTTGATGCTGGGCATATATAGCCGTGTGCTCGGCCTTAGAGACAGTCAAGGTATATTTAACGAGAGGAACTGACAAATTAACACGGTGCATTGTAGGCTATATACCGTACCCTAGCTACCCAAAGGTGTGAATTATATTAGTGAACGATAGCAACCTAGACAACAACGTGTGCAGAGTCGTCGCATACCTGTTACACTGCAACTACGTAGACTACGATTCACTTAAACAGATCGGCGACAGTGTTTACGTATAAAAGAGCCGACTTCAGAGGAGCATTTATTGGTAATTATTTATTCACAGTGAGCATTGGACATAAAATGCGAGCACCCCTCCCGCGGTATAGCGCGCTAAGACTGAGTACTCTGGCTATTGCGCTCCTCGTCTTGCACGGCGCTGACGGTCGACCCTCATCAGGCACGGACGGTACTGCTACCTCGGTCACCGACACTAGCCAGCTTCTACAACGTACTCAGCAAAAGACAGCAGCTCCTCGAAAAAACAATCAAAGAGAATTTCATGAACAGCCTCGAAGTACTGAAGGGAAAAGCCCGAGTCGTTAAAAACTCCACCTACTCCGTGGAAGAAAAGAGAGAACACATAAGAAAGTACAAGAAGCATCTTGAGGAAAAGCAGACACTGGATAAGCTATATGATGCAGATGATGGAGTCCCTGCTGAGTCCTTCATCTTCCGTCACTCCGGTAAGAGTTAGCGTTCTTGATTTCACTGTTAGACAGCCTGATATATTCTTAAGCCCGGCTATTATAAGCGCGGTTAGTAGGGAAACACAGAACACAAAAAGTTATATCATGTGCCTTTGATTCGTGCACTATTCGTCTGCTACAAGATGCAGCCGTAATAATGAAATGACGTTAATTCATTGGAAAACCAGGCCACCATCTCAGTGCAAGTCATAACAAAACGTACCGTTTCACAAACCAGTGCTACCTGTGCCTTATTATGTACTAACTGGTAAACTTATGACTTACGCATAAAATTTTCTTTAACATGTATTGCAAGCGAGATAACTGGCCAGTGGGAAATGAAAAATTATGTCGTCCGGACGAGATTTTGAAAAAGTCGTGCGCTCGAGATATTAATGATGTCGTCCGCACGAGGGTCTTCATATATCACGATCAGCACCTCTCGAGGTCTTCACGAGCTTGTCGTGCGCATGATATGATCACAGGGGCTCGAATCATACCGATTTCCATGCTGTTTCATGCATGTAACAAACGGCCTATGCCCTAGCCTGTATAGGTTTAGATACCCTGTATTTAGTCATATCTCTATATATTGAGCATTAAATCTAGCCAGCCATTCGTTACAAGTCATATGGTTTTTCTCACGACTACTGACTTGATTGGTAGATGTCTTTCTGTCCGACTGCAATTGTACTGCTTGGTTTTTCTAATGACTCGATTCGTAGGTGTCTTTCAGCCGCACTACTTTTGTACTGCTTGATTTTTCATGACCTCTACCTCCCTTCGTATTTGCCTTTATAAGACTGCCCATTTTACTCCTCGCCACTGACTCTGCATGTGAAAAGTGAAATACTTTTATCAAACACATCACTGGATATCTGTCTGCTGCGTTCCGGTCGTGGTGCTAACCATTGTAAACAACACAAGGATTTCAGAATTGTCCTTCGCGATTAATTTGAGCGCTGAATAAAGATAACATATTTCTGTTTTACATGATCATTCCACACTTCTGCGCATTCTCCACCAGTGGGATAATTTTTGCACATTGTATTGCAGCAGACAAATGTAGCAATTAAAACATCTGGTCTGAACTTTATGATTTTTTTTTGGATTTTTTCTTAATCTTTATTAATGATTTTTTTACAGTGTAAACACTTGATGAAACATAATACCCTGCATGCTTTAGCTTTTCACCTGTTTAGTTGCGAAGGGTTTTTTTTTCTTTCGAAGAAAGGACCCCGTTAATTACTAAGGCAATACATATCGGTGAGTGAAATTGTGACAAATAAGTTAGCCTTGTTGGAATCATTTTTTTTTAATTGTTAGTTTTGTAGTAAACACGACTTTTAAAATAAGTCACCTTTTTTGAAATAAGTCCCCTTTTGAAATAAGTTCCAATTTTGAAACGAAAATTGCAGTTTTGAAATAACCTTGCTGACAAAGCTGTATTTATTTCGAAAATAGCCTGAATTTACAGGCCTACATTTGTTGACCAGCTGCAAATAATCTGTGGGCAGAAAGCGGTGGCAGACGGCTGTAGAGTGTCACTACACATTCTGTGTAAGTTACAACATCAAAGTAAAGGAAAGCCCGTGAAATACAACTTGGCCTTATAATTAATGCAAGCCTAATGCTTATCGCCCACCAAGTAATCAATGTGGACGCAGATCGTTAGTATAATGAGGGCGGAATTGCTAAGCCATAGGACGACTCACGAGTAGACACAGAAGGACTGGCGTACTTCAGTACACTTACCCAAGTTGAACATACACTCAAAAATTAATCTGTTAATTTTAACAGAAAGCCTGTTGTCTGAATGATGCTAGAATGTATTCTGTTATTATAACACCATATTCTGTCATATTCAACATAATATCCTGTTAGTCTAATAGAATCTCTGTGTTGACATAATAGAATGTGTGTGTTATATTTAACAGAACAATGTGCTGCAATAACAGAATATATGCTAGCATGACCTTTTTGTTAAAAGTAACAAGTTAATTTTTGAGTGTACGTTCAACATAGTTTTTCATGGGTTTACAGATC
Source organism: Liolophura sinensis (assembly GCF_032854445.1). Taxonomy (NCBI): domain Eukaryota; kingdom Metazoa; phylum Mollusca; class Polyplacophora; order Chitonida; family Chitonidae; genus Liolophura; species Liolophura sinensis. Next base: position 6,716,799 of record NC_088301.1, read on the forward strand.
CAGCAAATCGCATGAGTTTATTTTCCTTAACTCTGATATGGAATAAGATATTAGCATATTACAGCACTTTAAACTTAGTTTTTCGTGGGTTTGATACAGATTGAGCAAATCTCAGAACATCTATAGACTGAGTTTATCTTCCTTTGCTATGATATAGAAATTCTTTCTTCTGAGACCGACTTTTCTTAACATAATGTGGATAAGGATATTCGGAATGTATTGCAGCTGACAGTTTGACAACCATGGGCATGGTCGGTACATGGTTTCCAGATTTCTATGCATGTTTCTTCCACCAGCCTGTATTGTATTACGGGCACGTAACGTATTGTCAGTGTTAAATCATTGCCACTGAAGAAGTGAGGCACAATCGCCACAAACAGATGCATACCTGTACACGCTACTAATCAGTTATATATAAAAAAGGCAATATTATGTTATTTTCTGTACCTGTATATTTATAAATAATTCAGTCATAAATGATATCGACAATTTGATAGTATACATAACGTATACAAAACGAAAAATCATTCTGGATGAGGGCAAACACAAGACGTAATTCAGTGTACCAATTTTCAACCGGAAGTAGTCAGACGGCCTACTTCCTGCACAATCATTACCACCCATTCCCATTCAAAAAATGTAAGCAATAAAGCTGTTATCGTCCGGAAGACAACCCGTGACCACAGAAGACAAGTGACCACAGAAGACAACACATCACCCCCAAAATTATGATAATAGGCACATATAAGATTTTAGACTCGATACCCTGAAATTTTATCCCGGTCGAAAACAAAATAGACAAATCACGTTGTTCGCGTAATCACCATCTCTTGGTGTGTACAATCGGTTCTACTTATAAAGCATGGAATTTGCCCGTAGTGACAAGATTATATGACGCACAACTTCGCACAATCTCGTGTTACTTAAAAATCTGCAGAGAGTCGGGATGTAAACAGAGAGGCCAGAAAGTCAAATTACAACAGGAACGAGTGTCACAACACGTCTAATTGGGTCTGAACTACAGGGCTTGTTTTAAGCCGTTTTCCTGCTTGCCACTGTAAACCAGCTCGCGTTCATAAGCTCAACAGCATCAACGGACATCATTGGGCAGTCCAACGTAAGTTGCAGTGTTTCACACTTGTTTACGGTTTGACTACAAGAGTGGCCACCAGGTCAAACTGCTCCTTTGGTTTTACGAACCTACATCAACAGTTTCAGCATAAAACCCTAACAGATGTAAATTGACAAGTGGCCGGGTTTCACCAGTAACGCGTGGGGCTATTAGCCGACAATCACACAGTCGTCAGTGTTCTAGTTTTACTCTCTATGTTGTAGTCTTTACTATTTATTTTACATTAAATTAGCATTCTGAAACTCCTATCAAATCTGCTGGAGAAAACGCATTGTACTGTGTATCGAGTGGAAGAACTTTCCAATTATACGATTATGCGGTCAGTTTTATATGGTGAGGGTGGGGTGGGGGTGGGGTGATGGTGGGGTGGGGCGAGTTGAAGTGCCCGTAGTAAACCACCGATCTTTGACAAGTTCCTGACGATCATTCCCGCATGAGACGTACAGATATGCCAACCATATAAGTAGAACCCGTGATCTTCAACGGAAGTTAAACTAGTGTGTCCTGGCGAACAAAAGGCGAGCACTGTTAATACCTCGACCATGGACTTCTCCCAGTTTGTGTTGTATATTTAGTGTACCCATATATGCACCGTTTCTCAAAGTAAAAAGATCATCTCTCATTTGAAATTACTGATAAATATAGTTGCGGCGGTGGTTCTTTTTAATGATGAATTAAATAAGGACTGTCTAAGACAGTTAAAGTCATATGCACATGTTTTTACATGAAACTGGACGGGATCACATCCCTAATGTGACTTTATTAGTGCCTATCCCATATATGTAGCGAGTTTAGGTAGAAAAAACGCATATGAAAAATGTGAAAAAAGGAAGAATGCAAACTGAGACAGATCTAAGTGTCGAACTCCCAGCTCGTGGTTGTCAGTGTTTCCATAACACTGACGTAGGCATAGTGGCTGTAGAATCGACTTACAACCATCAACGACTATGGGCCCAGATTGATTCGCAAAGATAAACACGCGGTTTGAACTGAGTACCGGATAACGGTTTTTGTAGAGATCGGAATGCCTGGCTGGCTGTAAGGGTTGATTGCGGGGGAGTGGATGGAGATGTAAACTATCCTGTCTCAAGGGATACGGCTGCGGTAGAGGCCAACTCGTAAAGATATTTAGGGAGAAAATGTTAATAGCTATGTGCTGATCGAGAGGCTCGTTGGGTGGGGAAAGAATAAAGGGAAGCACTCGGCTCTGTAAGAAAGAACATTCAGCTCTGCAAAGTCCATGGTCGTCGAAAAGAAGTCGATTTTTGGCGTGGTTCGGATTCTTTCAACCCTTTCAGCTGATTATGATTGTAAACAGAAGCGTCGATAGATCATATAAATACATACACACACTGACACATCGTACTGGAGCGTTTCCGTGTCTGCTTCGCATTCCAACCGACGATCTGTTGGAGGTGTATAACTTCAAATCGACGCCCATCCTTGGTCCATTCCGTCTCCTGTCACTAGTCACGCATGCGCTCTTCTTCATTGAGGCACCATGTTTACTAAGTCAGTGTTCATCACTCACAAACCAATCAGTCCCGCGATTTTCTTTCCGCCTATACCTAATATCATCAGCTTTCAGATTGGTCAGTCAAAAATTAATTATTTAATTACGCAGATTTTTTTCGGAATGTTATTGTTTATTAAATGTGTTGAAAAAACAACGTTTGAGTAATACCAGAAATAATGTGACGTGTTATAAATTGTAATCAACGAATTGGGGTGCATTTTTTATATACAACTATGCCAACTATGACTCTGTCGCAGCTGTTCTTAAATTACTCTCCATGTTGTAGTCTTGGATATTGCATACTGGAAATCTGGAAGTCATAACAGGTACGCTAGAACATCATATGCTATATCACCCTTGACCAGTTTGACATGTAAATTCCACGTGTTTTGAGCAAGTCGCGGGATTTACGCTGCATTGCTCAATTTCAAAAATTAAAAAAATTCTGTCAGCCGAGCGATCCTTGACACGTGGCCGGATTGCATTATTTGACACCATGCAGTTCAGACACTTTGTTAATGCCCAGCATTAAACAACAATTGTCAAGATTCTAAGCGACCAGTATCAAAAAAAAAAAGAAGAATAAGAAGAAGACTGATGTGTATGCAGTCGCAGGCTCCTACAAATGGGATTTTAAAAATTCACCCCATTATCATGAACAAGAAGTAAACCTTCTTCAGCAACAACAACAACACCAATGCTGTCCTCCCGTAGAGCTTAAAACTAGATGAAGAAGATGCAATCCATATGGATATACATATTATTCACAAATTAAGAACGTTACATTGTTGATACGTGGACCTGCTTTGATCTGTGATCATATTTTAACTAGCCTTGAACTTATTTTAATTCAACTTTAAGCACTATTTTATTTAACTCTGCTTTAGAAAACCGATTCAGAGATTTTATGACAAGACATTTCAGCATTTTAGCCTTCAGCCATTTTAGTCGATTGTTCTGCCTGTCTATCTGCCTGTCAAATTCTAACTTCGGGATCATTTAACATGGACATTCACTTAACCATTGGCCTTGGTGCAAAACGACACGAACACCTAAATGGCGATGTCACAGCTATTGTGAATTTGCGCTTGATTGACTTACTTGTCCCATATTCCAAGGTGTCTTATCGGTGTGCTTAGGCTTATCACTCATGTAAGGCGAAATCACTCTTTTGAGCGAGATTTGTAGTTTAGCGGATAAATTCATGTTCACGTGTCAGCCCTATGCTTTTGAATTAAATTCACGTTGAGAAGCGGGATTTCGCATTACATGAAGTATATCACTATGTTCACAGCTTGTGTGGAAATTTCATCCATAGTTCCAGTTGGTTCACTTTTACCGGACATGAATATCATACATATCCACATACATTCCAAGGAGCAACACGGATTTAGCTCCATGTGTTACAAATAAATACGATTGGAGCTCAAGGGTCTCCTGATGCCAGATATCAACAAATATAATCATAATTTATCATATAAAACAGCACATATGTGTCATGTGGCACCCCACCTGTGAGTTAAAAAAAGGGCATATTTCATATCATTAAGCGGGTAAAGAAATGTAACCAACAGAAACCATCAACTTTGGATGATTTTTTGGACACTGTTGTTGTCAGAAATTTCAAAAAAATGTGAGTAGGGTGCCCTTAAGGGCTGCACAAGGCTTGTTTTGTGTCATAGTCTGCGTAGTTTAAAATTTATTTATTTTATTTATATATTTGATTGGTGTTTTACGCCGTACTCAAGAATATTTCACTTATACGACGGCGGCTAGCATTATGGTGAGAGAAAACCGGGCAGAGCCCGGGGGAAACCCACGACCATCCGCAGATTGGTGACAGCCTTCCCACGTACGGCCAGAGAGGAAGCCAGCATGAACTGGTTAAAAATTTAGAGAGTTCCGCGTGTTCTTGTCATGCTCTCGCATTACAATGTTATATAGTTAGAAAGGATTTAACTAATGTATAGTCTTGATACGATCTGTATACTCTATGTGTTCTGGGGATTATTTTGATGGGCTGATTGTTGTGTTGTGTAAAATAAGAACAAAGTCAAATACATATGTGCACATTTTCTGACAAACGCCACATCAGGTTACCCTTGATTATTAACCACCTCTGTTATGTACTATGAAGATTGGTTATGAAGATTTGTGTTTGTTATGCTTTCAGATGTAAATAATGAGAGGAGTGGGACCCGCTTGGCCAGAAGACATGCTTCCAGTATATATTTCCCATTACACATTCCCCATCCTTCAGATCCGAAGAAGGAAACCGTGGTAACCTCAGCTGAACTCAGCTTGTATAATCGTCACCCGGTTTTACGACATCAAAGCCAAACGGATCACCAGTTCACAACAGCCAAACTCTACCTGCTGCTGAGACCGAATAGTAACTCTAGCAGACCGGTTAGGAAATTGCTTCACACCAGATTAATACAAAAGAAAGAGCTTCCTGGATGGAATACTTTCGATTTAACCGATGTAGTGAAGCATTGGCTGAAACAACCCAGCGAAAACTATGGTTTGGAGATTTTAACGGAAGTGACGTCATCTAATCAGGGGATTCACTTCAACGCCAGAAATATTCGCAGAAACACTGTGGCTGCTACAGACACGACAACAGAGGATTTACTCCCTTTTTTAAAAGTTTTTACAGCTCAAAGACACATTTTAGGACGTGCCAAGAGGGCTCCTGAGCGCTATGACTGTAGAGTTGGTGACAACGAGAAGCGCTGTTGTAGGTACCCACTTTGGGTTTCCTTCAGTGATATCGGTTATGACGAATGGGTTCTCTCCCCTGAAGGTTACCAAGCTTACTACTGTGATGGCGCTTGTCCAGATCGATACAAACCAGCCAATAATTTCGCGGGAATCAAGTCTATTTTGCATATGATTAATCCTCGCTCAGTTCCAGGGCCGTGTTGCACGGCGTCAAAGACTGACAGCCTCGATTTACTTCTTCTTGACGATGTAGGCAACTTAGTCGTTAAAGAGTACGCGGGTATGGTAGTTCAAGACTGTAAATGCTCTTGATTTTAACCGAATCATTATAGTTTATATTTTAAGTTTTCCCAAACGAAAGTCACCAGCGTACGAGTACGGTGTCTCACGAATTGTCTCATGACTGTGATGTTAACTCTTTTTTTCCGATCCAAACGGAAGTCGTGGTTTTAAGAAAATATTTCTACAAAGATTGTGCTATTCGTTAAAAAAATATCTGTATAAATATGTGTGTATATATATATATATATATATATATATATATATATATATATATATATATGTGTGTGTGTGTGTGTGTGTGTGTGTGTGTGTGTGTGTGTGCGAAGATATATATAAAAATATTAATTTATTGTCTGATTGGGGATAACAGAAATGCTTTCAACTTAAATGCTGACTATATTTATAAATACATATGAAAGGTACGAACGTGATTGTAAATATAAATTAATGACAGATCTATGTTTGTATCTGACATGTTTACCGTAGCCTGCATGTTTACAGTATGTATATATGTATGTGTATATGCGCACATACCGATATGTAATGTCATTATTTATAATCATGTAAATGATCTAACTGTAAGTTTCTGTTAAAATCAGTACTATGTATTTATCTATTTTTATACGCTGTATAAATGAAGTAATTTATCATGTGCTAGCTCAACTAACTGCAAAATACTTTGTTGTCACTTGCCCAGTTCACTTCACTGTGAATAGGTTAACATGATGTATACTCTGAAGCCCGGAATGTACCCCCCCCCCCCCCACCCCCTCACCCCGCCTGTATAGCCAGCGCACAGTAGGAATAGGGAATAACACGAGTCGGAGGTCACGTGGATACTTACGAATTTTATTCACCCCACCCCTAGCAGTATTAGTGGCCGCACATATCGGTATGTACCCTGTACATTCAACACCACCATCTTACTCTCCTGGCAAACTGACGCCTACACCCTCACCTACGTTAAGACGCCCCGTGAGAACGTCGAACTCTCTCGCCGTTATTGAGACACTGTTTGCTGAGGTGTGCAGATAAAATGAAGACGTACGTGAACCCTTCTAGGCTCTTGAGCGCATAAAACTCCGAAGGAAGATTTGTTGATTCCAGTCGTTGCTAACATCCTCCGAATACGTCCTGTAGTATCATAGTGTTACTGTGAACATGTATGTCTCTCTTTATTGTGCAAATGGGGATCATATATTCCAGGTGTTAGAGTGACAGTTTTATGTCGTCCACTGACGGCTCACCTGGCCCCCAGGCGCTGTTTGTAGAAGAAATTCCCCCATCCCATCCCCGCTCCCGCCCCCATCAGCACAGACTATTTTTGTCAAAACAAAGAGAAATAAAACTTTTACAAATTCGCTTATTTTGTTGGGTATTTATGAGGTACTGAATAATGACGCAGAAGTTGATTAGTTGCTACACTCTAAAAAACTAATGTCAAACTGACAGAATACTATGCATTGTGAGTGATGGCAATAATATATTATGCTCATGTCACAAACTACCATGTTATATATGAGAGATTTTTATGTGTTTCCTAAGAATACTTTTGTTGGTGTAACGGGATATTGTGTTGTGGAGAACACAACATTCTGCTGCAGTGACACAATCTATTCAATCATCACTCGAAACACACAGTGGTACGTTAAATTTACCAAATTAGTTTCTAGCGTGTAGTGCGCATGACTGTTCACTCGATTTAGTGATTGCACCCTATAATTATTTTAGGATAGTCTTTTCAAACATTCGTCACGTGTGTGGAAGATATCTTTGCTGAGTTGATTTGTGATCTGACCCTCAGAATTTGAGAGAAGTCTGGTCCGTGAGGTGTCGGTATAAGTTTATAATAAGTTTACACTCTCTGGATGAGGGTCACTGGAGACAGTGTCTGGTGTCTCGTCTCTGGTGTCACGTCTGGTGTCATGTTTCAATCAGTCAGAGCGATAGATGTGACGACACTTTAACACTAATGGTGCTACAACCAATCAATGGCTTCGGATGATCGGATCTTGGAAAGCATTCTTTGGACACATTATTTTACTCTTTTGAAGTTTTGCTCACCATTTCCCACTCATTTATCCCCCCCCCCCTTATTCAAGACGTTTAAATGGATGTTAGTAAATCAGTCTACCTTTGCTTAGTCAGCACCCGTAATATAGACATACGAGGTCACTATTATAATGGTAAGATGGTAATTTAAAACAAGGCTCAGTACTAATACTTCATTCCATTGTTCTCTTAGTATTTCAGGTCAATAACGGTGACATGAAATTCTGAAATATTGTTCAACACAAATACTTTATTCGACTGTTTCTTTGTTATGTCAATAATGGGAACATGGCAATCTGAAGGAGGACTCGACACAAATACCTTATCCGACTGTTTCTTTGTTATGTCAATAATGGGAACATGGCAATCTGAAGGAGGACTCGACACAAATACTTTATTCGAGTGTTTCTTTGTTACGTCAATAATGGGAACATGGCAATCTGAAAGAAGACTCGGCACAAATACTTTGTTCGACTGTTTCTTTGTTATGTCAATAATGGGAACATGGCAATCTGAAAGAAGACTCGACACAAATACCTTATTCGACTGTTTCTTTGTTATGTCAATAATGGGAACATGGCAATCTGAAGGAGGACTCGACACAAATACCTTATTCGACTGTTTCTTTGTTATGTCAATAATGGGAACATGGCAATCTGAGGGAGGACTCGACACAAATACCTTATTCGACTGTTTCTTTGTTATGTCAATAATGGGAACATGGCAATCTGAAAGAAGACTCGACACAAATACTTTATTCGACTGTTTCCTTGTTACGTCAATAATGGGAACATGGCAATCTGAAAGAAGACTCGACACAAATACTTTGTTCGACTGTTTCTTTGTTATGTCAATAATGGGAACATGGCAATCTGAAGGAGGACTCGACACAAATACCTTATTCGACTGTTTCTTTGTTACGTCAATAAGGGGAACATGGCAATCTGAAGGAGGACTCGACACAAATACTTTATTCGACTGTTTCTTTGTTATGTCAATAATGGGAACATGGCAATCTGAAGGAGGACTCGACACAAATACTTTATTCGACTGTTTCTTTGTTATGTCAATAATGGGAACATGGCAATCTGAAGGAGGACTCGACACAAATACCTTATTCGACTGTTTCTTTGTTACGTCAATAAGGGGAACATGGCAATCTGAAGGAGGACTCGACACAAATACTTTATTCGACTGTTTCTTTGTTATGTCAATAATGGGAACATGGCAGTCTGAAGGAGGACTCGACACAAATACTTTATTCGACTGTTTCTTTGTTATGTCAATAATGAGAACATGGCAATCTGAAAGAAGACTCGACACAAATACTTTATTCGACTGTTTCTTTGTTATGTCAATAATGGGAACATGGCAATCTGAAGGAGGACTCGACACAAATACTTTATTCGACTGTTTCTTTGTTATGTCAATAATGGGAACATGGCAATCTGAAGGACGACTCGACACAAATACTTTATTCGACTGTTTCTTTGTTATGTCAATAATGCGAACATGGCAATCTGAAAGAAGACTCGACACAAATACTTTGTTCGACTGTTTCTTTGTTATGTCAATATTCGGTACATGGCAATCTGAAAGAAGACTCGACACAAATACTTTATTCGACTGTTTCTTTGTTATGTCAATAATGGGAACATGGCAATCTGAAAGAAGACTCGACAGAAATACATTATTCGACTCTTTCTTTGTTATGTCAGTAATCGGAACAATAATTCTGTAAGAAGACTCAACACAAATACATTATTCGACTGTTTCTTTGATGTGTCAATATTAGGAACCCGGGATTCTGAAAGAAGATTCAACACAAATACTTCATTCGTTCATTCTTTCATGGATTTAGGTCAGTAACAACATAATCTGAAAATCTGAAACAATCTTCAGCGCAGCGGTACTTTATTAGATTATTCATTTGTTAGATTATATCATTAATAGTAAGATGGTTAGATGGTAAAATTCTAAAACAAGCTTCTGAAACAGGGTTCAGCAGTGATAATGTGTTTTAGATCTGCATAGTCATCATAAACGAAGAAAACCCACCTGTTTAATTTGCAACAAAGTAAGTGAAATCTAGTTTACAAGTATGAAATTTTCAACGATTGATTGAATGATTGATTGATTGTTCTAAGCTCATTTTTCTTGTATATTACACTCGTAATATTTATACTGATAATATGACCGCAGTTGGGTTTAGGAGTAGAGGAAACCAGAGTGTACCAAAGACCTTCGCCAGATAACTGGGTTCCAGCTCTATCATTAGTAATTTTCAGCAATGTGGGAAAGATTACTGCGTCAAATGTGGAAAGTTGTCCCATATAATGTAGCTTTAAGCATTCATGGGTTCAAACTCCGTATTGTCTACCATAAGGCTAGAGTATTGTATGTAATAAGTAATATTCGCAGAACGTCGAACTCACGATATATCGTTTGTATACTACTAATATCTATTCATATAATTAAAATTTATCTAAGAATTGGCTGTATATAATATTTTTAGGTTTACTGGAGTATAAACGAAAAAAAACAGTGTAAATTGTATGAATCCGCGTGGTGGTTCATAAAAAAGTTTATTTCATTCATACCCTCAAAAAGCTGAAAAAAATTCTTTAAAATAGTTCTATTGTTAGAAAAGGTAGTTCTTCACTTTTTTTCGGGTTATTGGAGCATTAACGCAAACATTTAACCAATCGGGATGCGCCTTACAAACTTAAATTCATGCAGGAAAATTAAATTATTTATCCTTTGACTCTCGGTCACACTCATGACTTTTCACGTATAACATACAATGGCGGTCAGATTTATAGGTGTAGGAAGCCAGAGTGGTCGTAAACTATAAATCTATCTGTGGCATGAACTTTGACACGTCACGTATGACGTACAGACTGGCACACCATATTAGTAAAACACAAGTCGTGTTCAACGAAAGTTAGACAGCATAAACGGCTATATGAGATTACAACCAATATATCCTATGCTTCTATTTATTTTATTGTTTTTCAATGCAATACTCAAGAATTTTTCACAGTGGTTCGACAGTGGTCATTACGATGGGTGGAGGGAACCCAGAGTGCCCGGGGAAAACAGCTGACCTTTGGCAAGACACTGGCAAGCTTTCCAAAGTGTGACGCAAATTAAGTGCTCTTCAACGAACATTAGATTGCGCAAACGCCTAAACTAGCATCATTGACAGCTTAGTGTCACCAAAGCACCACAAACAGTAAGAACAGGAATTGTTGTGACCAAGGCCCAACGGGCAGTGACAGCGGGTAAATATACAAACTCCCTGTTCAAGACCGGAATTATACCGGGTATCTCGTGCATGCGTCATACCCATTGAAATTTGAAATTAATTAAAACAACCAGTCATTATTAAATTGAAACTTGACATTATGGAATGATTACTTTTATTCAGTATATATTTATTCTGGTATTTATTAATAATTTTTTTACTTCTTTAAAGATCTGTAAAACTTAATTATTCAAATATACACAGATTTATGATACTTTAACTAATAGCAAATTGTCTAAATTGGATTTGTCTATTTTTCTGTATTGAAATAAATATACATTCTAAAAAGTTTTCCTTTTAAAAAAATTTAGAAGTAGAATATATATATATATATATATATATATATATATATATATATATATATATATATATATATAATATATATATATATATATATATATATTTATTTCAATACAGAAAAATAGGCAAATCCAATTTAGACAATTTGCTATTAGTTAAAGTATCATAAATCTGTGTATATTTGAATAATTAAGTTTTACAGATCTTTAAAGAAGTAAAAAAATTATTAATAAATACCAGAATAAATATATACTGAATAAAAGTAATCATTCCATAATGTCAAGTTTCAATTTAATAATGACTGGTTGTTTCAATTTAATAATGACTGGTTGTTTTAATTTAATAATGACTGGTTGTTTTAATCGTGGCACCAGCAAATAGTAATCACTGTACCCAAGAAAGCGTTCCGTTAGCTATTAGGCCTAAATACCCAGTTATAGAATGGGTATATACAGCGCAATAGCTCTCCAATCTTAACAGTCCGCTAACTAAATTGGGCCGGTGACTTTAAATAGCTCGCTAACTAAATTAAGCGGGGAATTTTAAATAGCTCGCTAACTAAATTGCGCGGGTAATAGCTCGCTAACTAAATTGGTAGGGTAACAGCGCTAACTAAATTGGGCGGGTAACTTTAAATAGCTCGCTAAATAAATTGGGCAGGTAACTTTAAATAGATCGCTTACTATTTATTGATTTTTTTTATTCGTGTTTTACGTCGTACTCAAGAATATTTGACTTATACGACGGCGGCCAGCATTATGGTGGGAGGAAAGCGGGCACAGACCGGGGGAAATCCACGACCATCCGCAGGTTGCTGGAAGTTCTCACCACTTACAGCCTGCTCGCTTACTAAATTGAGTGGGAAACACCTCGCTAACTAAATTGGGTTGGTAACAGCTAGCTAACGAAATTGGGCAGGTAACTTTAAATAGCTCGCTAACTAAATTGGGCGCGTAACAGCTCACTAACTAAATTGAGCGGGTAACAGCTCACTGACTAAATTGGGCGGGTAACTTAGCTCTTAAGACACGAATTCTTATCTAAGCATTACAGAAAGAAAGTAGGGGTCTAACGTGCAATAAAACGCCTGTTTTCAATTAAGCGTTATGTCTTCTGCTGCCTTCCATATATATAATTCTTCACCAATGCTGCCATGTACTACTGATGTACATGTAAGCCATACGATGTTTCCCTACCCACCTTCTCCCCTTCTCCCCGCAACTGAAACCCTCGTTTTGAATAGTGACTCAGTAATCGCTCGGAGTTGAACATGTTCTATTTTTCTGCAGTTCGAAGCATCGAGTTGTGCTCAGTGCCGTCGATCTACGTGTGTTTGCGTCCAGTTGGTCGCCGTTGGTCCCAATGGTTCATCACATGCTTGAGTTACACTGTGAAAATGTAATGAAGTGAGTTACACCGAGTGGACTGAATCTAGTGTCTACAGCGTTCTCTCTCTATCTCAGCATTTATAAAATAGGAGAGCTATATACTGTATTGACTATGCATGTAAAAATCTCGATTAAGGAGTGGAACAACTTTTTGAACTGACCGTGCACGGAAAATCTATAGGCCTTGGGTACGAGAAACTGTCCGAAAATTTCTTTAAACGGAACATTTCGTTGGGAAATTATTCAGGCCTATGTTTTTAGTTATTTATTTTCTTTTTTTTTTCATACCTTAAACTAGAAGGGTAGATCTACTCTTGTCAACGGTTTTCGTTGTCAACAGTTTATCTTTGGAAAACCAGGCGCGCACCTTGCCTGGGGCTCCAGCAAGAAACATGGCGGATCTGGGTTTAACTTCTTGATACAAAATTGCAAAGGCTGGATTATTGTTAGGACAGGGTTTGTCTGTGCAGGATTTGACATCGACTCGAATAAGTTGTGGATTCAATGTACACCAACATTAGAATGGATTCCAGTTGCAGATTATGGTTATAGGCCCTAGTCCGACATTGTTCTCACGTTAGGCTTGGTTAACAAAAATTCCCTCAAGGATGGCACCAAACCAACTATGTTGCCGGACAAAATTTTCCCAAACCTAACTGCCAGAGCAATCTCGGACAATAAACCTTAGTGAAGTTTTCCCGCTAGGCAACATAGGTGGCCTAATACATGGAGCATGGCAGGATTATTCACAGCGCCTTCTACATGTGTGATGTTAGTTTTAAGTAAATTAACTTCGTTTTAACTCCGGTTTTGTTTTCAAGTGAACAGGGCCTACATAATACATTGCACAGCACCAAGTGACGCGAACTGAAGCCAGGGCACCATGCCTGAGGTCCATTGTCACTTTTGACTTCACTGGGTATGCCATGTCGTGCGAAGATCGACTGCCGTAGATGGCTTGGTATCTTGAAGTTTGGCAGTTTCAAAGTACCCAGAGTAGTAATCCACAACCACTAAGTAATCTGAATTGTCCCAGTTAAAGCGATCTGTTACTAGGTTTTCCCATAGTAGGCTTGGAATGGATGACATTATCATCGGTTCCTTTTGGTTTGAGTTTCTGTTTTCTAAATCGATGTCACATCTGAAGATCATATCCGCGATCTGTGCACTCATGTCAGGCCAAAAGATGATATCACTTGCTCGTTGTCTGCACTGGATTTTCCAGATGACCTACATATATCTTTCGAAGCATTTCATTTATCAGAGAAGGTTGTATGACCATGTTTTCTTTCGCCTTTTAGAATCAATCCTTGTTCTACCGACAGTTCATTTCTGAAATTCCATAATTCACTGATGTCAGGTTAGAGGTTCCACTTGTTACTTGGCCATCCATTCAGAATAACCGACTTAAGTTCGATCATCTCCTTTTGTGAAACATCCCTTATCTCATCAGGTTTGGTGTCCGTTACAGGTAAGTTTGCTAAAATGGTGTGAACATAACTCCAAAGTTCACTCTCCATGTTTTCAGAGGCTCTCTTTCATCTTCAGTTTCTGATTCAGTGTTTTGATGGTCAACGCGCATCGTTCAAAATGATTTCGTTCATTACATCGTCTGCAAATGTCACCACATGCAGGCCATTCTGTCTCTCGTGTCTGTAACCACACTTCTTACAGTCATATGTGTTTTTTCTTTTCCCATGTTGACTTTTTTGTCCAACATTAGGGTCATTTCCAGATGCACGTTTTGCAGTCTAATTACCGCATTGTTTGCGAAAGTTTTTTTGGAATGTACCCCTGCTGATCCTGAGAAATTTTTGGAGTGTACTGACCAGACTTTTTCCGGATTTTTTTTAGTGTAGTCAGATGCACTTTTCGCAGTGTATCTGCCCGAAGATTGTTGAACGCCATGCACACATTACTAGCTGCTGGAGAATCCTCACTTGGGCTTTTCTTTTGTTTTTTGGACTCTTCCTCTGCTCTACAAATGCTCAAAACTTTAACGAGGATTAGATTATCTTCACGAAGAAATCCATTGATGTAGAGAAAATCACTACACTGTTCTTTTTCAGTCTTTTCTGACATAGTCAAGTTCATGTACAATTTCGCTGTTTGCTTCCAACGACGCCAGCGTTCCGATAAGTTAATGTCTCCAAAGTCCATTTTCTCCGGTTGTTTCAGTTTTTCCATGATTTTCAAGTGAATTTCCAATGCCTACTCTTCCATTCGGCGTAGTTCGGGACTTCTGACACCATGTAATATTCAGAAATTTCATGGAATCAACAAGACGCCGGTATAACGTGAATTGACTATTTACTGATCTATTCAAGATGACGGCGACCATACACACGCAAAGCATTACATGTGTTGACTTGAACATTTCCATAAGGTGCAAGTCAAACAATGATATCATTAACACAATGCTGATTGTGGGTCACACGTCTAAGGGTGTGATATCCCTGAGAGTTTATTTTACAAGGCTAATTTGATGTACGGTGCGAATTGACATCACCGATTACTAAAATGGATTTCCTGCAGCACCTGCACCTCTGTACCCTTAAAACTTTTCTTTACATAAATTTGGGCATTTAAAATTTAGTGTCTTCGCCTGTGGATATTACTTTCTGTGTCATCTCAGTATTTACCTTATATACACATGTAGGACATAGGCCGTCATGCAGCTTGCGTAAGCTTTTCCCCTTGCATTCGACCGTTGCTAAGAATTAGAGATGGCGCAGAGCTGTTTTCATGTCCTCAAAAGATGTATATAGTTGACTCGTCACGAAGCAACTGCAAGGGAAAAATAAATTTAAAGCTGGAGATAAGGAAGGAGAAAGGTGTGCATGGGTGTGGGTTTGGTTGTGTCTGCGGGGTGGCGGGTGCTGCGGTGGTGGTTGTCGATATGAATGTATTATCATGCAAACAATGATCTACCGTTATGCAATATTCCATATGTCATGCCAAAACATTTGCTACATGTTTCAAAATGAAAAATAAATTACAAGTTTGTATAGATATGGGCCCTATATCTGTAGGCCCTATAAAAATAATTGAACAACAAACTACAATTTTTACTGAATTATTGAATACATGTTATCTTAATTAAACGTGATTTTTATTGAAGGCTTTTTTCCCACATTTTAATAACTTCCCAGGTCCTTTTGCGCTGTATTAGTTGAAGAGCACCTTGTCTTCCACCAAAATGGATAGAGTTGTCAACAGCTAATCACACAACATGGGCCTACCAGGTAAATGTGTGAAATGTTCTTAAATACGGTTCTTAAATCAAATATACACGAATAAAAAAATAAACAAATAAATGAATAAATAAGTAGCTGATGAATGTGAAAGTTTATGCATTTGTACACCGCTGAATTCGGTTATGCATTTGTACACCGCTGAATGTGCAGATGGCTCCATCTCAAACCACTTGGCATTCTACAAATCGTGCTGTTTCTGTCATGTCGTGCCAATGTTTGCTTCTGTTTCCGTCCCGTTATAGAAAGCTTGTAGGCTGACAGCTGTAAAGCAAAAGACCCTTTTTGTAGCAGACACACTGAGCTGCGTGCGGGGGCACCATTTTGTGGTATAATTTTCACCTTGGCTCTCACACCTGCCCTACTCCTTAACCCACTCAAATGACAGTGAAGAAAATCAACCTGCGCAGATGATGGTTTCCAGTTTCTCATTAAAGCTGATCAAAAAGACACCGCCATTGCCCGCTTCTATAAAATCAGGTTCTTCACACAGTCTTTGATATAATGTAGAATATTGTGCGACAACTATGGATATCGCGTCATGCAGATATTTACGTGTAAGGTGTCAAACGTCTGCCAGATACCTTGATAGGCTGATGATATATAGGAAGAACTATAGAGTGCGCCGTCCATACATACACGCACTTGAAGCAGAAAAACGAATATTTTTTCTACCACTTTGAAGTCCCAAAATTGCTGTGAAAATTAACATCACTGCATTTTTTTCTAACCTAATTATGCATAAACATCGTGCGGGAGGGGGGCGTGTAATTTGCTACTATTTATGCATTACATGAGCCGTTAAAATAAAACCACTATTGTTGTAAATTGACAAGAGGCTGTATTTCACCCTTTACGTCTAACCATTTGCCAACTATTACACAGTCGTCGATGTTCTGCTTTTACTCTAAGTGCTGTACGTCTTTGATTATGTTGTATAAACCTGGATTCTGCTGGTGGACTAAGCATCCCCGAGGCCTAGTCCTTGCTGGTAGAACTAAGCATTCCCGAGGCCTGGTCCCTTTGCCACAATCACAATTGTTTTAATGTGATTGTGTGTTAAATGTGATGAAAACACAGTACAGCACAGATAGCAAAAAGCAGAGCAGCGAATACGTTGTGAAAGCTGGCAAATGGTCACACATAAGTGTTGAAATACGGCCTGTTGTCAATTTACCTCAGTCAGCGTTTTATTCTGACTGTTCATGTAAATGCATACATGGTAATATTTACACACCCTCTAGCACCATGGCTTAAGCAGAATTAGGTAAAAAAAGGAGTAATGTTGATTGCAATTTATTAGATTGCGTCACTGGTCTAGAATTACTCGAAATGCTGTAATTAAAACAATATAATTATATCGAATGTTTATATCGTAAGTGTATGATATTGTAATAATTGTGATTACTAGAAAATGCAATTTAGCACTATCTGATGTTAACTTGACATTTTTCGGGGCTGTGTTCCTCATTATAAATGTTAAAAATCTAATATTACATTATAATCTGGAAACAATGATTACGTTATAACCTGGTAACAATCATTACGTCATAACCTGGAAACAATCATTACGTTCATAACCTAGAAACAACGATTACGTTCATAACCTGGAAACAATGATTACGCGGCCTAACAGTTTAAGATGTTGGCACTTATATTTTACAGTATTTAACAGTTCACTCTCAACAAATGGTGTATTTTACAGTAAAGTTTGCCGGAACTTTGGGCAACACTACATTTTTTTCTGCAGACGAGCAGCTATATTCTGACTGTAAATTTACCGCTAATTGTCTGGTTACATAAGCAAGGATCCTACATGATCGTCTCATGCTTGTTTTTACAGCCAAACTGCTGCAAATCAAATATACACAAATACAAGTTACAGCTAAAATGAGTGTGCATTATTCGATGGTATGTCAATATTACAAACCTACAGAAGGTTCTTATATTTGTAAACTATTTATCTATAAAACGAACTCCTGTTTTGCACATAATTTTGTTCACGTACAAGACTGGGAGTATCTTCGCATTTCAAAGACAACGTTGTGAAAATATTTGAGTTTGATTTAATATTTATTTATTAATTTGATTAGTGTTTTACGCTGTACTCTCAAAACAATTTCACTTTATTTCGACGGACTGCATTATGGGGAGAGCCCGAGGGAAAGCCACAACCATCCGCAGGGTGCTGCAGGACCTTGCTACGTACGGCCTGAGAGAAAACCAACATGACTCACAGCGAAGGCATGAGTAACAGGCTCCTAGGTCATTGCGCGCACTAGCACTCTAAACACCTCGGCCATGGTGCCCCTGTTGATATAATACAACTTCCTGTTTTTGACATTGTTCACCTACAAGACTGTGAGTAGCTTTGTATTTGACAGAAAACCTTGCGGAAACATTTCAGTTACACGGCTACATATTATAGTGGCAAAGATTTTTAGATTATGGTCTTAGATTAAAGAATGTAGATAAAATTAGAATTGGTAAAACGTAGAAATAACATAGCCTGTAACGGACTCCAGCGAAAATTACTTTACGGGGTTGGATGTTTAACCATACTGAGCTGAAAAGAAGTTGTTTTGCTGTTTAATAGATTCGACCGAAAGCCCAGATTCTTGGGACTCAGCTCGAGCTTCCATTTATGAAGTTTGCATGCCATGACACGAAATAGGATTCCCCATCCATCCAGTTAGAGTACATTGACACCGGACAGGATGTTACATTCATACAGCACCATCAAACAGGGTGTCCCACCCACCTAAACAAGGGGTCTCAGACATCCAGACACACTGAACAACCATCGGACAGGCCTGCCCACCAACCCAGTTACAGCCCACTGACACTGGGCAGAAGATCATTGCACTTTATCAGCGGACAGAACGCTCTACCCATCCAGTCACATCCACTGACACCGGACAGAACGCCACCCACACCCAGTCACAGCACACTGACACCGGACAGAACGTCACACACACCCAGTCACAGCACACTGACACAGGACAGAACGTCACACACACATATAGCATACTGACAGCGGACAGAACGTATACACACAATCACACCACACTGACACAGGACAGAATGTCACACACACCCAGTCACAGCACACTGACACCGGACAGAACGTCACACACACACAATCACAGCACACTGACACTGGACAAGGCGCTCTATCCGCCCAGTCACAGCACACTGACACCGGACAGAACGTCACACACACCCAGTCACAGCACACTGACACCAAACACTACGCCCCAGCCACCCAGCCATAGCACATTGCATACTGACACCGGGCACCCACCCAGTCATAGCATATTGACTCTGGACAGGACGCCCCACCCACCCAGTCACAGCAAACTGACACTGGACATACTAGTCTATTCCCTTATGGCCTTTTCCCTTATGTTGACTACCGAGCTAAGCAAGTACTAAACCTGCCCATCCAAGATTGCTTGTTTATGGCCTAAGGATGTATTATGTTAGCGCCGACCTAGCGTTCTTTTACATTTAAAAAGGTTTGGGTGAAAGCTCCAGCTTTCTCTTTGTGCTGCAGTCAGAGATAACTGTTGCAGATACTAGCGGTAAGGGTGTTATCAGCTGTGTTCCTGTGAGTCCAGACTGAAGCAGAGTCCCCCACCCTCTCGAGTGAGGCGTGGGAGGAAAGTATTAATACTTCATTCCCCTCATCCTTGATCGATCTACAGGTCAATTCCTTCAACACTCAACTTTGACGAACGTCGGCGGAAGCTTGTCAATCTGCCGACTTTAGTCTTCAATTTCCGACCTTTCTATCTAGTGGCTACTTTTCTACTGTGTTCATCCGCTCCCAAAATAACACCCTTCCTCAAGCTGGCTTTGAGTCGGGGACCCCCTTGAACGACCTTCCCAAAACCGCCCAGAAACTGTAGTATGATTAAATAAAGTTTATGCATAGCCAGGCGAAGAGAGAGGCTTGTGGCCACTTCCGAACAAGAACAACAACCCTGACAAGTTTTCAAGATCTCTTCACAGCAACCCTTTTCTTGGCCGAGTCTAATTAAGTCTCCCTGGTTAAAGGGCTCACGGATTACCATCAGAGAAGCGTCCTGGGTAGTTAAATACGACGCGTGCCGATACGTGGAGGCATTACCCTGTGTTGTGATCATACAGCTCGTCTGGAGCTCGGCGGAAGGATAATTAGTGATCAGCGCGGACCGATAACTGACATTATCCACTTTTAGGAGCGGAAGAAATAATACGTCATAATGGATCTTTGGACCTTTTTACTCGCCAACACGATTTAAACGGCAAATACCATGGTGGAGTGTTGATCTGGTAATGTCAGTGCTATCCTTTGCCTGGACCGGTCGTCAAAAGCATGGACCAGAGATGTCCAACACTACTAGACAGGGATCTATATTTATCAAACGTCCTAAGTCTTAAGTCAGAGATTAAAACACGGCTACAATTAAAATATTTTGATCTAGGAAGGGTAAAATTTGTACACTGATTTTTTTACTGCAAAACAGTGTACCAACTACAGTTTAAGTTCTTTCCTGATCTTATGTTGCCATTTTAAGCCCTAGCACTTTATAACTTAAGTCTTAAGCTGCTTGATAATATACGGGACCTGAGCTACAAACGTATCACAGAAATCCATTCTAAGTTCCTTGATAAATACGGGACCTGAGCTACAAACGTATCACAGATATCCATACTGTTGCTTAATAAATATGGACCCTGAGCTACAAACGTATCATAGATATCCACATTAAGTTGCTTGATAAATACGAGCCCTGAGCTACAAACGTATCACAGATATCTATACTTAGTTGCTTGAGATATAAATACGGGCCCTGAGCTACAAACATATCACAGATATTCATACTAAGTTGCTTGAGATATAAATACGGGCCCTGAGCGACAAGCGTATCACAAATATCCATACTGTTACTTGATAAATATGTGCCCTGAGCTACAAACGTATCACAGATATCTATACTTAGTTGCTTGAGATATAAATACGGGCCCTGAGCTACAAACATATCACAGATATTCATACTAAGTTGCTTGAGATATAAATACGGGCCCTGAGCGACAAGCGTATCACAAATATCCATACTGTTACTTGATAAATATGTGCCCTGAGCTACAAACGTATCATAGATATCCATATTAAGTTGCTTGATAAATATGTGCCCTGAGCTACAAACGTATCACAGATATCTATACCGTTACTTGATAAATATGTGCCCTGAGCTACAAACATATCACAGATATCCATATTAAGTTGCTTGATAAATATGTGCCCTGAGCTACCAATGTATCATAGATATCCATACCACGGCGGCGTGAAAATAATTTCCCTGACAACTGCAGTCGTAAAATTATGTATCAAGAATTCAATATTAACTTCCATTTTATGTTATACTGACTTCAAATGAAAATTTACCAGGTGACATTTAGTCCTGTTTTGCAATGAAATTTTGGGGACTGACATTTGGGCAAAGCCTTAATTGTTATTGATGATAAATGTTGATCAATAAGTTTGATGATCAATAAGTTTGATGATCAATAAGTTTCCTTATTTCTGCTACTATTGTCACGCTGATGTTGCCCTATTACCGCTCGACTTGGCATTTAATAATAAGATCCCTTGTAACGTGGATGGCTGGCTTGGTCTTCCTTACTGCCATTTACGGAGACACCCTACCCTCACCCGTCCCAAAGATCCGGAACCTGAGCCAGAATGTTTGTTTATTTGATTGGAGTTTTAGCTGCACTCGCGTTACTGTGAATAGCTGCACTCGCGTTACGTGTAGACATATCAATATAACTCTCTGGTCGGTCAAACTAAGAGCTCATTAAGGCGAAATAATTGTACAAAAGTTTGATTTTATGTAGTGCATGACTCCTGAAATGTCCAACCATACTGCATAACCACAAATGCATCACTCCATTTATATGACATTTCATAAAAGCGGGCGATGTTTCAATGAGAAACTCGAAACGATCATTTCGGTTGGTTAACTTTCTTTCCTGTCATTTGAGAGAAGCCTGAAAGCATTGTCCAATCGAAGCTCCCGGTCCTTGCCATGAATTGACCATGCAGAGAGATGTACCAACGCTACAGCACCTGTCAGTCCGCCAAGCGCGATTTGATCGCAACACAGCACTTGCGAGTAACTCTCAACCAATGACACGAATAAATTGGAATTAACATATTTAACCATTTACCTAAACAGTCAGAGCAAAACCTCAACTTACGTAAATTGACAAAAGGTTGTATTTCACCTATTACATCCACGTGTAACCAGTAACCAGCTGTCACAGTGTCGTCGCTGCCCTTTATTTACCCGCTATACCGTAAACTAAAATTCATGATTTTAAGGGAAGCGTGGAAAGCTATGCCAAAAAAATAAAAACAATTTTCATCGAATATTTTGTTGCACATATCTTAATTACACGGCTATTTTATTCATATTTACCCTAAATGATCAGAATTTTCGGAAATGACGTCAAAGATGATCTTACTGTATGGTAACGCAGGTCGAGCTTTGAGTTCCTTTCATTCGGACTCTTTCTCCACAAAGCTGTTTTGGCAGGTGTCACAGTTGACGTCACGACGGCTACTCAAATCCCGGGTTGACCTTTGAACCTTTGGGGTTTAAGTCTAGTTTTACCCTCCAAGAAGGAAGCTGAGAATCATTTTAAGTTGTATTTTTATATGTTAGGACACGTCCTGCATATAAAGAAATAGTAAGCAAACATTTCATGTTTCCTTTAAGTGAAGCAGTGGAGGGAAAATATTTGTAGTTTTCTTTTGTAAAGGCCTATTTTCGAAAACAGATTTGAAAAGAAGAATTTAGGGTCTTAATGTCTTTGTCACAGAAAGTTCTCTCATGCTTTTAGCAGGAAGGACGATCACCTCATGTTTAGTGGCTTGTCTCTCAAATGTTCGAACACACGCCAATTTGTGTTGGCTAATACCCAGTCTCGGACACATGTCTCCGTCATACATGAGAAAGATAACCAGTTACTTCCGAAAGGCAGGTGGTTTTCTCCGGCACCCGGATTTTTCCAGGCGGGCAAGCAAGTGGTCGCTATCCTATAAGTGAAATATTGATGAGTACGGCGTTAAACACCAATTAATTAATTTATCAATCAATAATACTATTATACTAGCATTGCTAACGAACATGCTGTCCCTCCTTTTCTTCCCGTAAAATAAAAAGATTCACACATCGCTAAAAATCTTTTTGCAGAGCATTTGCTACCTATATAACTGATGTTTGAAATATGTTCGTGTGTTTACTTATAATTATATGCACAGGCAACAGACACATAGAAGCGATCTGTATATTGAATATGTAGAACTTGATGTAGATCTATCTCCCGATACATTTGGACAAATGACGCCACACTAGAAAGGGCTGTCGGCACAGCTGAGCCCTCTTCTGTTGTGGTATTTTGGAAATAACGAACTTTAGCCATTAGCCTGATGGCGAAGAACCCTGGAGAAGGCAGCCAACAATTTACCAGCTTGTAGATGTCCGAATAACATTTTCGAACCTCCTCCGATTTCTTTGTTGAAATAGATATATGGGGGTAAAAATTGCACTCGTTGTTATATCCATCCTATTTTATTTCCTCAAGTCTGACAGTGATGGCTAAACGGATTGGGTTCCACCATTACTTGGCGTCATCCATGTGGGATTTGACGCTTCCTTAAATCGAATTTTTAGACACTCAAAACAACGATCTATAGAGCGGTATCAATGACCTGTACAAAACTATAGACGCACGTCACTTTTTAATTGTCATATGAAGCACACATATGTCTTCTTTCCGGAAAGGAGAGGCTGGATTTTACCTGTGTTTTGATGTTTGCTATAACATTAAGCACGTAAGCACATAAATTAAGGTAGGGGACGTGGACTGACAACACATATTATTTAGTTAAATGAACAACAATAACATTTATCAAGTGGATAGCAAAAATTTCGTTGAACCTTTTCAGCCGAAAAGAAATAAAGTGAGCTATATAGTATTTAGGAAACAAATCACTTTCAGAATAGTTTACCTGAACCTAAATTTGCACAAAACACAACGCCGATAAGTTTAGAGACGGCCGTGATCTACTTGTCGAAGATGATCATCTGTAAATGGTTAAGATGGACCTCGCCGTGGAGAAGGAATTTGTTAAGCCTTCGACTGCTTGTGGGGCACTGGAAACAGTTAACCGTCGATGAGGCTCGTGTGGCCACTTCCGCAGTCATTAAGACGTTCATTTAGGCAACTTGTATTCCGCCCGTATAGTGTGCATATCTGCACCCAACACCTCCCCCCCACCCCCCTCCCCGTGAGACTGTTCGCCAGTAACTTGCAAAGATTTGTGGTTTACGCCGGACATTCCAGTTTCCTCCGCCCATACAACTGAACGCCCTCCCACAAATGAAACACTCTTGCGTATGGATTTAAACAATAATCAAGTGGCTGAGAAAGTCCTGTCGATCAGGTGTACTTCAGATATGAACCTTCATTGAGCATATGCTGAGAAACAATTGTATGCAAAACATATCAGGTCATGGTGTCCCAGAATCGATTCCCCGGGTTGTTTTACGCAGTAAAGCAAGGCGTTTTCCTCTTCAATCGTCAACGGTGTTTTTTTTTTTTTTGGGAATTCATCTTCATTTTCTCATCTTTGATTTTAATGTTTATTTATATTTTTGCCGTTCTTAATTATGCTGGTCACATTATATTATATAGAATTCAAGGCACAAGGAAGTGACTCTTACTGTACTATTTTCTTACAACTGCTGCATTAAACGATGTAATCACTACATTAAACAATGTAATCGAACAACGTCTTCCTTGCAATTCAATATCCGCCGAGATTGGCTGAGCAAAACAATGATAAGGTCGCTCCATACTAGGTCGTCAAGAGCAAACAAACAAAGAAATACTAGGCAAACACAGTGGCAAACAATTTACGGCACATTGCATGACTTTGTGACATTTTCTGTCCGTTATAGCACGCAACAAGTGGTAGACTGTCATATGCACGTATTCCCAGGAATCCCCACTTTTACACCCTGTACGGGTTGGATGTAATGCGTGTATAGGTATCTGGTTTTTATGTAAATGATTTTCATCTTGACATCCAGCCTAGTTTCAGTTTGCAAACATCAAAGCATCATTGAAACATCATCAAAACATAAAACCGTTGGCCCCCATTGCATGAAATGTCTTGTGATGTGATGACAGCGCAGCAATAATTGTAGACCATTGACGTCTAATAAGTTGTTCTTAACATCACTGGATGTTTCTTCGACCTAATTCTATGTAAGCCATGTGTGTGCAATTTGTTACTAAATGGATATTCACATGAACAGTTAGAATAAAACCCTAATTGAGGTAAACTGACAATAGGCCTAATTTCACTCCTTACACATCACCATTTGCCAGTTATCAAACTGTCGTCGCTGCTCCATTCTGTAGTCTTTTGTATATTTTATTCCTTAAAACTGCTATATGCTCAGGTGTTTTGTTCCTCTTTTGTCAACTTCATTAAGTCACACAAAAACATGCCTAAGTCTTAAACTAGAGACCGTCGACAGAATATCACAGACACACTGCCGAGGTGGCGTATAATCATTTACTCTGCTCATACAGCCACCACCACCTTCAGTAAAAAACCATAATAACACTAGAAATGAATCAGCACAAACTTTTTAAAATAGCTATGCGGGGATATTTGAAAAAAAAAATCCACATTTGCTAATGCACGATGGCCTGTTAGTGCTATTCGAGCTTGTAAGCATTTTCTAATGATTTATCGTTGTTCAAGGTTATTCTTGTGAAAGCTTATTACTAGGAACAAGAATTTAAAGTATCTGGAGAAGGGAATTGATTTATTTATTTATTTGATTGGTGTTTTACGCTGTACTCAAGAATATTTCACTTCTACCACCGGAAACAGGATAGAACCGGGGGGAAACCCATGACCCTCTGCAGGTTGCTTTCACGTAAGGCCCTTCCCCAACCGCAGAGGAAGCCAGCATGAGCTGGACTTGAACCCACAGCAACCGCACTGGAAGGAGACTGCTGGGGCATTGCGCCCTGCTGGTGTGATAACCACCTCGGCCACGGAGGCTCGCTGAAAGAGAAACACAAAAATATTTTAGACAAAATTGAATTCATCTATACGCTTTGGAAAACAGTGAAAAAAGGTTTTCTCCGCGATGTAAACCTTTCGCGCCATATGAACCTATTCTCCGCGGTATACCCCTTTTCTCCGCGGTGCAAAGCTTTTCTCCGCGGTGGAAATCCACGTGACACTTAGCCTCTAACCGAGAGATTCACCATCTTTGATCTAACGAACCTACGCTTCCTGTGATGCTGAGTCTAATATCTCAAATCGAATCTTCTGAATTTACGAACCGCTTACATTATTGCCCTTCAGTAAATATGAGGCTCGTATCTTTTCTATTTATAGTGTTGAAATGATTCTAAAGTTTGAGGATGTTGTAATGTGACAACATTATATTTTTAGGAACTTTATTGCCGATTTTGAATGGTAGTAATTGCACAGACTTAGCTGATTTTGTGAAAGGTAATTTTTGGGGCTATTCTAATATTCCATTGGATTTGCGCTGATCGGTTTTTGCCCAAAATCTCCGGTATATCATTTTCAATCGCAAACAACCTACGTATTTTCCACAAACAACTATATGATGTGAAATACTTCCATTTTCTACAGCGTGTTTCTCTTCAGTGGCATCAATGATCAAAAATCCCACACCACTTAGAGGCATGACATTTGTTTATGTCAAGATCGTTTATTACGAGTTTTGTTCCACACCACAAGCTCCTTGAAGCGGTGCGATTCTCTAAACACACAGACTGCATGGCGTGCATCCTGTCATCTGTGTAAAGCAATAAGGGTGGAGTAAACTGGTGGATCGGACTTTTAAACAACTCTTCTGCAATATTTGGTGGGCAAGCGCCAAGACCCTTCTGTTCAGTGGTAGTCATTTAGTATACGAACACAGGATGTTGCTACTCGATTCTACTATTAATATGACCTTGAGACCGAAGGTGCGTCAAGATTCGTCTTGCATGAGAACAAGGAAATGACATTCACATTCTGCAGCAATGGTTAACCTTGCGCTTTGTCTAAGAGATATTCCACTGTTTGCTAGCTATGAAACCTCTCCGCAGAATATGTGCCATGCAGGCTTAACGAAGAGCGAATGCCCAACATTTATGCAGGATGTAACCTATCCTTTACGTGAACCCGCAAGCAAATATATACGTTCTTCATCAAACGCGATTCTAATCAAGCTTTTAGCTTACTTCAAAGCAAAAGTCAATTAAAATTACATACCTGTGTACATTGTAACTACCATGCATTTTATAAACATTGCAAAAAAACAAACAAAAAAAACAAAACAAACAAAACAAAAAAAAAAACAAGCGCAAATTTGCCACATAGCCATTCGCAAAAACATCCTCGAAAAAGTTGATGTCGTCTTGTACGCAGTAAAGACTGGTTTAAGTCAAACGCATGACCTATATTACGTTATAGGATGTGAGAACTGGATTGATGGACCGACACACTGACTTGATAACACCAGTACTTATGCCATATATGTACCAGGAACCTCACACCAGTGCGATCACCGTGAGTTCATGTCCAGATGCTTCTGTCCAGTCGCTCCAGGGAAGGTCTTCCAGCAACTTGCGGATGAGTGTGGGTTTTCCCCCGGGTTCCTGCCCTATTTCCTCCCACCATATTGCTGGCCGCCGTGGTGGGAAGTGAACTATATTCAAACAAATAAATAAATAAATATAAAACTTTTCAGGCAATGCATTTCTCATAGACGTTTTGTCCCTCGCATAGGAATTATGAGACAATAATTTCTCAACATGAATTTGTACTACGGACATGTAAGAGAGAAAACTGGCCAATTGCGATAATGACACAGAAAGGATTTTCTAAATGCAGTAAAATGTGAGACCTAAGAAGCTAAAACGTTACACGTCGCATAGTGAATTTTGGCAAGTTAGATTTAACATTATAACGTTTATATAAAACATTTCAGTTTTAAAGGAGAAGAAAACAAAAAATTGATGCCAAACTCAGATGAAAGAGTGAAATTTTGAATATTTTTTTTCGATATTTTCTTTCAGGAGAAAAGGGCATTTGAAAATATTTTGTATGGTGGGTATTTGGGACGACAGTTTAGTATATATCGTCTTTACTTAATATAAATAAGGGATGTGATGCGCGTCTAATAATGAATTTTAACGTAAATTCCATGTTATATCCAAACATATGCCTTTAATCTGAATTAAGATAACATTAATGATATATTAAAAATGTAAATATGATCAAAATCCAGGCTGAACACTTCTGTCAGCTGAAAAGATGAAATTATAGTGCAAATATGTGTATTAAACACATACTAAACCCTAATTTTTGTAACATTATTATGCAAAGACAGAATATACCGAAAGGTGGTCGCAATTACCCACCATACAAAAATTATTTTTAAGTGTCTTTTTCTCTTTAAAGAAAAAGCGAAAAAAATATCGAAGGCCACATTTACAACTAACTTTTCACACCCTTTCATCTCAAATTTATGTAATTTTAATGTTTTCTCAACCTTTAAGCGTTTAGGCTTCAGGCAATAGCCCATTTCACATGCGTGTGTATGAATTGTTATTTTAGCTTGCATGAAAACTGACGGATTTTACACTTTACGTGGTATAGACGAAATTTTATCAACACTAGCTGTATGTTGAATGATGTCAGTATGGAAATAATTACAGGCATCATAACAGACCGAGGGGCTTTATCCCCGGGGTGTATCATGTTACCGGTTATAACACGACTTTATAACTGAGATCAAACGCCGACAGCGAAACCGCATAATCTACTTCCACAAGGATGCTATAAGCGTTCATCCGTCAGTGCCTCACTTCACCTAGTGTCCAGTTTCGAGGGACATTTTAGCACAATTCTACGTCCAGCCTTATAATAGTCTTGCCCTAGATCGAGACGATATCGCACTGAATGTTCTTGCATGTATTCTGAGTAAAACCCACATATTGTTTTGGTCGCCACGATATGCCTGTAGTACTGCCGATGTGGCGCTAAGCCATAATCATTCATTTATTCATATTGATTGGACGTTTTCTTACCTTGTTGGGTTAAAATACAATGGATATCTTACCGTATGTGACAAATATATGTTCATTCTGATACATATCACGGCCCATGCTTCTTAGAAAATAATAGCACTACTTCGTGATGCATGTTATACTATCGGCCTACATAGCTCACATGTACCCACGCTGATGTGAAACTATATAACGCTGCACAAGGAATGTTTTGACATGTCAAATAGGATGGAAGCAATTTTAGAATAAATCCAAGTGCATATGATAGTTATATGTAGAATGTTGTTTTCTGTCTCAAGTCAAAGTGCTGAGAATATGACACCATCTTGTTAGCATGCATTTGTATAAATAAACGCGAGTGTTCCGTACGAATTTTGTCCCATTTGGAGCCATTTTCTCGTCTTTTTGATCACTTCACAGCTAGAAGATGCGTTGCTGAAATTGACAGATGACTGGTCAAAAAACTACAGTATTTATCGGGAGTAAAATCTTAGAAAGTGCGATATTTGGCACATGATAATGATCATTCAATCATTCATAACGTTTGGTCGTTTTCCTACCTTGCTAGTTTAAAATACAATGGATATCTGACCTTATGAGACGCTTATATACGTTCATTCTGGTACATATCACGGTATTTATCGGAAGTAAAAGCATAGAGAGTGCGGTATGTGGCAAACGTTTACACGTAATTGGTGAAAAACGCGGCATCCTGTGAGTTTACCCTGCTATTAGGATTTTATTCTCAATGCTCATGTAAATGCATACCCATAGTTCGCTATGTCTTCCTGTATAGCAGAAAAACAAGGGTATTATAGCAAACAGGTGGTTTTCAGGTTCATAGGCATTTGACCGAATTCAATGATTAAGTGAACCCAGTTACATGCTAATAAACTATAGCTATAAAACAAACCAGCTGCACATCGCATTATGTGAAGAATCCACGAAATGTCGGGTCGAGATAAATTTAACCCGGAAAGCACCTAACCTATTGTAAATATTTGTCAGAGGAGACCAAGAATAACTGCGATTCATAGGTAAATCGACCCTGTCGTAAATTCCGACGATTTCAACGCTACCAAAAGGTAACAACCCAACCATTTTGGGCTGCCTGTGGTTTTGTCCAAGAGGAGTTTCGAGTTCGAACTCTTTTGTCGTTGAAGGTAGAAAAAGTCCAGCTATGTCATGTGACCTGTTAAAAATAATTTAGAGTGGACTAATGACAGAGAAAATCGAGAAGTTGAACGTTTATGATATTGAAATGTTTCTAAAGGAAAGAGGTCTCATTTATGGAAAAAGGTGAGAGAGGTGATCAGTAAATCAATTTGAACAAAGGCTGCCTAACATTTTTCACCAGGCATATGGCACAGTAGGACTGTTTTCACCTTAGACGACTTTCCAACTCGAAACTTCCCTATTACGCATTCATGATGTTATACAAGGCCAGCTTATACATGTCACAGTCAAATGAACATGCAACAGGTAGAAACCACTATCTGGGTGGAAAATCTGGCAAAGACCCAATGACTTAGCCTAGTAATGTTATCCTTTTGTGTTTCTTGAAAATTTAGTTCTATTAAAGTTGAGGCCCCTGTGTATGTACATCATACCACTGAGCGAATACGTTTAAAAGAATTTCATGGAATAACCGAGTAGCTATATATGTATGTATATATATATAGGTACAGTGGCGAAGATACATGTAGTGTAATAACGTCACAGTGTTATAGTGTAAGTAATGAACAGAGCTAACAAGTTGTAATGGATAGTGAGTTACAGCATGCATGCAGGGTGTAATCGGAAGTTATGAATGGAGCTAACAAAGGTTATCAGACATAACGGTAAAATATTAATATAAATATACTAAGCAGTAGCGGTATGGCCGAGATTATGTTTTCCCCTTGTTCTCAAGAAAAAATAGCCTTGCAATTGCGACTTACCGCACCTCAGAGATACATTGCCGCAGAGTTTATTCCATAATTATTACTAAGAAGGTACCACCTAGGTCGAGTGAGTGAGTGAGTGGGTTTTTGGGGTTTAACTTCGTACTCACCAATGTTTCAGTCATATGACGACGATACCCGTCTTTGTCACATACAGAGGTCGGGAAGCGACCGAGGTAACAAAAGACGACAAAGAATGGATCATCATTTATCTTGAACACCGAAACCAAGTAAGGGTTATGACCTGATCTTGAGGTGTTGATCATGGTTATACACCTGGAAAGCGGTTACATAATACACCGAGGGTTTTGGTCCAAGGTCTGTTAAGTAAAAGCATAGAGAGTGCGGTATGTAGAAAACGTGTACACGTAATTGGTGAAAAACGCGGCATCCTGTGAGTTTACCCTGCTATTAGGATTTTATTCTCAATGCTCATGTAAATGCATACCCATCGTTCGCTATGTCTTCCTGTAGAGCAGAAAAACAAGGGTATTATAGCAAACAGGTGGTTTTCAGGTTCATAGGCATTTGACCGAATTCAATGATTAAGTGAACCCAGTTACATGCTAATAAACTATAGCTATAAAACAAACCAGCTGCACATCGCATTATGTGAAGAATCCACGAAATGTCGGGTCGAGATAAATTTAACCCGGAAAGCACCTAACCTATTGTAAATATTTGTCAGAGGAGGCCAAGAATAACTGCGATTCATAGGTAAATCGACCCTGTCGTAAATTCCGACGATTTCAACGCTACCAAAAGGTAACAACCCAACCATTTTGGGCTGCCTGTGGTTTTGTCCAAGAGGAGTTTCGAGTTCAAACTCTTTTGTCGTTGAAGGTAGAAAAAGTTCAGCTATGTCATGTGATCTGTCAAAAATAATTTAGTGGACTAATGAAAGAAAATTGAGAAGTTGAACGTTTATGATATTGAAATGTTTCTAAAGGAAAGAGGTCTCATTTATGGAAAAAGGTGAGAGAGGTGATCAGTAAATCAATTTGAACAAAGGCTGCCTAACATTTTTCACCAGGCATATGACACAGTAGGACTGTTTTCACCTTAGACGACTTTCCAACTCGAAACTTCCCTATTACGCATTCATGATGTTATACAAGGCCAGCTTATACATGTCACAGTCAAATGAACATGCAACAGGTAGAAACCACTATCTGGGTGGAAAATCTGGCAAAGACCCAATGACTTAGCTTAGTAATGTTATCCTTTTGTGTTTCTTGAAAATTTAGTTCTATTAAAGTACAGGCCTCTGTGTATGTACATCATACCACTGAGCGAATACGTTTAAAAGAATTTCATGGAATAACCGAGTAGCTATATATGTATATATGTATAGGTACAGTGTATACATGTGGTGTAATAACGTCACAGTGTTATAGTGTAAGTAATGAACAGAACTAACAAGTTGTAATGGATAGTGAGTTACAGCATGCATGCAGGGTGTAATCGGAAGTTATGAATGGAGCTAACAAAGGTTATCAGACATAACGGTAAAATATTAATATAAATATACTAAGCAGTAGCGGTATGGCCGAGATTATGTTTTCCCCTTGTTCTCAAGAAAAAATAGCCTTGCAATTGCGACTTACCGCATCTCAGAGATACATTGCCGCAGAGTTTATTCCATAATTATTACTTAACAGTTACAGGTAAAGAATCATTTGTTTCATGAAATTACCGTTTTAGCCATTGAAGTTGGCAAAATTTTCTAAATATTAAAATACACCTTAATTAATGCATACGTAACGTTTATGTATACCCTTGAAACACTATATATTTTACTAACTATAAGATGCCGAATGAGGTTCAGAGAGCAGTGTAATAATGCATTGACACCGTAAATGTATCTCTCTGTATTTCCATGAAGCCGTTGAACCATGTCTATGACTAATCAACTATGTCCATTCGCGGTATTGATGTCTTATATGAAGCTGTTAATATATTATCCATTACACCGATGCTGTGAGATAAATTACGTATGTTTACCACATACGTTTACTTATTACTGACGTTTATGTTCGCTTTAACCAATTTAACAAGATTTTTTCCAGCAGATCCATCGATGGATTTAAAGGATTAGTGTACAGATTTATTAGTTTCATTCTATTCCCAGAGGGATTCTAAATTCATACCTATATGGGATTACAACTACCGGTACGTGTTATTGTCGGCATTCCGAACAGAGTGATGTAAGAGTGTACAGAGATTTACTGTTTACTAGTTTTCAGTTCAGTTAATGGTATTTTATAAGTACTGTGTTCAGGCGCCGTTGTGGAAGTTCAGCTGTATTGCTGTCGCAGCTTTCAGCTGGAGAGCAGATAGGCGAAAGCAGGTACGGCTGTTTTTTACGGCTGAAATTACTCTCTGGCCGATCACGCTCGATTTGGTTTATGATATATATCGGTCTGTTATATCTGGTGCGGGTAGATCACGCGTCCATCTGACAATTAAGGACATCTCACATACTGTCCATTCAAATACAGCGGACAGATTCTGCCTTTTTCCTGGTAAGGAGTGGCATAGAAATGAACTCTGTACAAGACTAGTATAAGTCTCATCTGTATTAACTTCGCATTCGGTGATAGATGTACAGCCTGTACGGCGATGTGTAACTGGTGGGTGCAATCGGTGATGATTGTTGACAAACATCAACAACGAGCGTTACCTTGGAACATCTGGGAGCGGAAGTCGTGAATTTCCCCCATTTCCGCGACTTCTCCACTCTTGTCATAAAGTGAGGAGGTATAAATGGCCCTACAAAAATAATCACGTGCGCAGATGATTTATTTCTGACGTTAAATATTGCGATTGTTGAGCAACATCGTGTATTTTGGTTGACGGCTGGATACGTTTGACACTTTTTATGGAATAAAGCTGGACCTTACTTTAAAACTCGTCACATACTAAAGGATATGAGTTTACATATCCGGTTAAAAGCGTCATAATCCTTATCAAACAGTGTATATATACAACCTATATAAAACCAGTAATTAAGATTAATCTAATTATGTTCAAGGACAGCGGCATGGCTCAAACATGCATATCTTTTTTATGCATATGTCCTTTTGAATATATCATGTTATATACTACTAAATGTCAAAAGAAATGTATCCGACGTAAACACTAACTTTAACATTAACACTGCTAATGTCGGAAATAGTCGAATTTTACAAATCTGTGA
This sequence comes from Liolophura sinensis, assembly GCF_032854445.1. Taxonomy (NCBI): domain Eukaryota; kingdom Metazoa; phylum Mollusca; class Polyplacophora; order Chitonida; family Chitonidae; genus Liolophura; species Liolophura sinensis. Next base: position 6,751,066 of record NC_088301.1, read on the forward strand.
GTAGGGTGCCTTAGAGGTATACACAAGGCTTGTTCTGTGTCATACATTTGGTCTTTAAGAAACTTTCCCCATACCCCGGAATTTTACCATGTACTCAGGAATATTTCACTTGCACGACGGCGGCCAGCATTATGGTGGGAGGAATTGGGCAGAGCCAGGGGGAAACCCACTACCATCCGCAGGTTCCCGACAGACCTTTCTAGGTACGACCGGAGAGGAAGCCACATGAACTCGACTTGAACTCACAGCAATCGCATCAATAAGAGGTTCCTCAGCACGCTAACAACTTGGACACGAAGGGCCCTCCCCCCCAAACAATACTGTGCACAACCATAATTTCACACCGTCAACACCAAATGCCCCTGATGATAACGAATGTGCACAACGGGCATAGGAATACAGCGATACATAAATTGAGAAGGCCTTTTGTCTTTTGACATATCTCTCTACTCCTAACCACTAAAAAAAATGTTTAAACTATATATCTATGGGGAGACTCCAGAGGAATAGTTGTATTCCATTTTCTTGTGAAATCTTGGAAGTGTACATGCCACTGAAACTATAGTATACCTATATGGATCTGGCAAGCAACCCTTTCGTAAGCCACGATTTTTTATTTAAATTTTATCTTCTTAACTGTTGATTCCTCCCGAATTCATTCTAATACATAACAAGTCATTTCGGCTCAGAAAAAGCTGTTTTGAATTACAAGAGTGAGGTTTGTTCTAACTCTTTACAGCGCATGTGCCACTCTCGCGGCTCGCCTTACATCACTACCAAAGTCACCACACCAAAGTCACTAGGATTACGGAGATGAAGCAAGAAGTGATTTAAAAAAGTCTGTTTCAACATGTACATCCGCTAATACTTGATACATATTCATTGTTTTTATCTAAGGTGTGCGCAACGTGGTTCCAACAGACAAAGCAAATTTGCTGATGAGTGTTGATTATAGGTACGCACGAGGACAATACTAGTGAGGCTAAGCCTCAACAATCGCATGGACGAGATCTTCTGCTGCCTCACTTAGGAATATTTCTGATTTGTTTCCATGGAGATATTGTTCGTGGCCTGTTTCACTTAACATACACGAACTGCCAGAGAGCGGAAGCCCAGTTCAGGTAAAATAGGCCAGCTTGGCCCCGCTCTCTGTCAGACAATCAAGCACGTGATCTATGCTTTAAGCAATGGTGTGTTGTTACACGCATTTGGAACTTGTTACATGTCCGGGCTAAATTCAGCATCCTTTAGATTTGGTTTGTCTGAATTAGGTACAACATTGTTAAAGTATTTCAACGTTTTAATACGACCACTGGCGCTATCGACAGCCCATCGTGTTTTTGCGATAAGCCTGGATGAGTTGGCTTCTCTCGTGGTGAAGTGTTTACAATTGTTTCCTAGAGAAAGGAGAGACTCAGTTCTTAGCCTAAGATCATGTAAAAATTCCATTGCATCACGAAAGCCACCGTTAACGACGAGAACGTCTTCTTATTGACGCCATTCCATCATGTTTTCTTTGTTGCTCTTCATCATATGCTTTACTAATGAGGCTCCATTGTTTTTACCGTCTCAAGGTATGGGCCAGTGATGATAATAATGTACCCGTCTGTTGTTGTCGTCATGACTGGTTTCACGAGTGGACTGTGTTCGTGTATGATGAAGGATTCTGACGCATCGACATTGGAAACTGTAGTTTGAACTTTTCTGTATATATATACGTAGGTACCATCAAGAATAAGTATCACAACGTTTGAAGTCAACGAACTAAATACTTGATTTATTAATTTGATTATGGTTGCATTGTGGTGGAAGAAAAGGCCCAGGGGAAACCCACGACCATCCCCAGGTTGTTGCCAGACCTTCCCACTTACGGCCGGAGAGGAGGCCAGCATGAGCTGGACTTGAACTCACAGCGACCGCAACTAAATATTTGTGTCGCACAGGCAGTCGTATGATTGTCAATGGCATCCCTCCGATTAATGATCAAAACCCAGATCCAGAGGAACAAATCCCTCTATCAGTGGCTTCCGTGCCGATTTGATGATTCTTGACACCTTATATTTATCAGGAATGCAGCAGAGTGTCCAGATACTCCTAAGGGTGATAAAAAGATCCCAAATGCAATGACTGTATCGTAAAATTAGCGAAAACAAATAAATAATATTCGTTATTGCAGGAGCTGCATGTATTATATAAGATGCTAATTATGTTCAGAATAAATCATGTATTACTTGTTAGCTTTATGTATTTATCCATGCCTTTCCATTTGAAACCAAATTCATTTAGAATTGTTCGCTCTGTACTCATTATTTGTACTCTAGACAAACCCCTGGCGAAAATCGAATTTCAACTTGCGACCCCCTTGCTGAGAGGCAAACAAATGGCAATTGAATGTAGCGAGTAGACCTGGCTTGCGAACTTTCTAAACTTGCGATAGAACTTTCCATCGCGAGTAGATGGAGCAGAGCTCTCAAGGCTGCCATAGATCTGAGTCCTGCATTTTGAGCATAATCGACCATCTTTTCGAACCGAATCATGGCCATTTTGTTGTAAACAGCCAAATTATGTAGGGGGGCCTCCGTAACTCAACTGGCTGCGCTAGCGCAGCGTAATGACCCAGGAACCTCTCACCAATACAGTCGATGTGAGCTCAAGTGTAGTTCATGCTGGCTTCCTCTCCGGCCGTACGTGGGAAGGTCTTGCAGCAACCTGCGGATGGGTTGTGGGTTTCCCCCGGGCTGTGCCCGGTTTCTTCCCACCATTATGCTGGCCACCGTCGTATAAGTGACATATTCTTGAGTACAACGTAAAACACCAATCAAATAAATAAACAAATAAATCAAATTGTGCAAGAAATTTTTCTTCTTTGGCCTAACTTCGTGTGCTTTTCACACAGTTCACATTTCACTCAGTTGTATGCCACCGACAACTCCATCACACTACACGGGATAAGTGTGTATGCCGACTGCCTACAGGACATACCAGCCGTAAAGACAGTTTTACAGTGTAAACCACACGATATCCTCACAGAACTGTACTAGAATCCTAGCACGTGACACGTAGACTTCGAACCGACAGTGTGATCACCACGTATTTCGGCCCGCACTAAGTTTTCATTTGAAGAATACCATCTATAATATATATTATTTACTTTAATATATTTAAACTTATCTAATATATAGCTTGACAAAATATAAAGAAATACGAATGAAGAATTTCTTGTGTGGTTCGAATTATTCGTTTACAGGTTTTTTAAGTTCACCACACATCACGTTACAGGCCAAACAGCGGGCAAAGGCTTAAATATCTTGAACTATATACACAGCAAATTATTTCTTTATTTATTTATTTGTTTATTTGATTGTTGCTTAACTCCATACTCAGAAACTTTTCCCTTAAATGATGGCGGTCGGTTTTATGGGTCAGGAAACCGGAGCAGTAAACGTATGGAAATGAAGACCATATTGGTCGAAGTTTGCTTCAAAGAACATCACACGACTCAAAGGGCCACACGAGCATAGCTGACCGCTTATTGTCATCATGCAAGGTACATCAAGCAGTGAGAGCGGAGGAATCTATAAATTTCCTGCCCTAGGTAGGGTTTGAACCCGTGTGTTCTAGTGATTGAAAGGCAAGAGCCTCTAGCCACCATAAGCCAGACGGGTTATTCAAGGCGTAATAAAACACTTCAAAACATTTAGGTGGGCTAACTTGAGTATGACGTTGTCAAACTGGTAATCCCTTATCACATTAATACAGCCTTATCCACAGCTTAATTGCCTAATTGTTATGACCAAATGGCCTTGGACTTATTTACTAAGCTACAAATTACTTAAATAGACAGGAGAGTTTTGACCAAAAAAAAAACATATTCGCTAATGAAATCAAATTTTCTATATTTACCAATAACAACTCAAATCAAAGTGTTTCAGAAAATATCAGATTTCGAGAATTTACTATTTACAGTATTAAACGTATTGTAAAGTATGAAAAAGGTACAGTGCTACCCGCAATTTATGTGGTTTTGAACAGTACCACGTACATCGAGGAGGGCTTAATATTTTGTGAATTATTTGCGCCTGCTAAAATAACAGAAAAAAAAATTGATTGGATTTATACTGATCTATTTTTGCCCAAATCTCCAATATGTCCTCTTTAACAATTATGCCGGAAACCTGATCTCCAGCTCCTTCCTAACCTTTCCAAATCTGATTTTCGACATTCACACTTGTGTGTTTACGCGTTTTCGACCTTATAATATATGGGACGATATATAAGAAAATGCCCTTGGCCGCGGTCGGCTTCCATACCAGATCGAGGTATTGCTAGGCTTGTGTTGTTCATGATCATATTAATACATGTTCATGATCCTATTATAACATGTTCATCATCCTGATACCACATGTTCATCATCTTGGTACCCCATGTTCATCCTTCTGTTACCTCATGTTCATAATCCTAGTGCCACATGTTCATCATCCTGGTACCACATGTTCATCCTTCTGTTACCTCATGTTCATAATCCTAGTGCCACATGTTCATCATCCTGGTACCACATGTTCATCCTTCTGTTACCTCATGTTCATAATCCTAGTGCCACATGTTCATCATCCTGGTACCACATGTTCATGATCCTGGTACCACATGTTCATGATCCTGGTGCTACATGTTCATCATCCTGGTGCTACATGTTCATCTTTCTGTTCATGATCCTACTGCCTCATGTTCATCATCCCGTTACCACGTGTTCATCATCCTGATACCACATGTTCATCATCCTGATACCACATGTTCATCATCCTGATACCACATGTTCATCATCCTGGTACCACATGTTCATCATCCTGGTACCACATGTTCATGATCCTGGTACCACATGTTCATGATCCTGGTGCTACATGTTCATCATCCTGGTGCTACATGTTCATCCTTCTGTTCATGATCCTATTGCCTCATGTTCATCATCCCGTTACCACATGTTCATCATCCTGATACCACATGTTCATCATCCTGATACCACATGTTCATCATCCTGATACCACATGTTCATCATCCTGATACCACATGTTCATCATCCTGGTACCACATGTTCATCATCCTGGTACCACATGTTCATGATCCTGGTGCTACATGTTCATCATCCTGGTGCTACATGTTCATCCTTCTGTTCATAATCCTAGTGCCACATGTTCATCATCCCGTTACCACATGTTCATCATCCTGGTACCACATGTTCATCATCCTGGTACCACATGTTCATGATCCTGGTGCTACATGTTCATCCTTCCGTTCATGATCCTATTGCCTCATGTTCATCATCCCGTTACCACATGTTCATCATCCTGATACCACATGTTCATCATCTTGGTACCACATGTTCATCATCCTGGTGCTACATGTTCATCCTTCTGTTCATGATCATATTGCCTCATGTTCATCATCCCGTTACCACATGCACGATTCTGCTCTCAAATCGTCATGCTAATGAAAAAGCAGATTTTCAAACATAAAAATGATGTAGAAAGTCTGTTAGTTTCATTTGTACTTAACATACCTGGACAAAGCCATCTGGTTTTGCTGTAACCGTATATAAGAATTCTGAGGAGCATTTTGGTAAAGCGAGTACCCTTTAAATGTTTAAGTCATAAGTAGTTCATATCTAACTGTCATATCATATGTAATGGTTCAGTTTTATGTTAAAATGTTTCATTTTAACGGCTGATTCTTTACTGACATGCATGGGGGAAGTGGTTCCGACCTTGACCTTGGGTGAGACAACGAGACTGGCCTTGACCTTGTTTGGGCGGGCGTTGGATGGGAAGGTGGGACAGGCCTTGGCCTTGGGTGGGAACGATAAGGCGGACAATGACCTTGGATGGGGACAATGAGGCAGACCTTGACCTTGTAAGGGAACAGTGGACGTGAGTGAGTTTGAATGGAGCAGTGGGGCAAACCCTGACCTAAGATGGGGACAGTGATGTAGACCTTGATCTTGGATCTTGGAGCAGTTGGTCACACCTTCACCTTGGGTGGATGCAGTTGGGCACACTTTGACCTTGGATGGTAGCAGTAGGGCACACTTTGAACCTGGATGGGGACAGTTGGGCACACCTTGACAGTGGATGGGAACGGTTGGTCTTCAATGTGGCCTTAATTACATGTTATCTTCTGCTTCCCTCCGTTCAGGCTTTGCCTCTTACACCTCGGTTAAGGTGGCACAAGATTGCAACACAACAATCAACTTTATATTTCACACCAACACCAGCTACGTTTTGGCGAACATGACGTGTAACATTGTACTGGAGTCTTAAGGTAGTATCGCTGAGCACCAATTCTTATTTCTTGCAGTTCAGAGCCCGTTGTCCACATGAAGCATGCACTGTACCAGGTTTTCCGGGGTGTGCCCGATGGGAAAAAGGACATTTTCGCGAAATAAGCCACATTTATTTACACTCTCTTCCATTTGGCAACAAGGCCGTTTCTGCCGCCTTCTGCCGTTTCTTATTTGAATAAGGCCGTTTCTGCCGCCTCACTTTTCTTAGGGAACATCCATCTTCCACCGATATAATCATCACGCATTCAACGCTCACTCATGAACAAGTTTAATAGCCCTAACCCATAATTAAGTCACTTCTTACGCGGTTTGTTTGTTATCTGGTTTGTACAATATACTCGGTTTTCCGGAGCTGCTTAAATTTTGCTGTTAAAGGATACATAAATATAAGCGTCAAGTCCGACATTCAAAACACTTGTGTTTTTTTTCTTGACATGGAGTACATGAAACCGCGTAACATGTAGAAGTACAAAAAAGCTTCTTAGATTTTTCTTGGGGCGAAAAAATGGATTTAAAAATGGTTTTCCTAGGGCCCCAGCGCTCGGTTCCGAAATTAAGTAGTCATTTGTGACGCCGTCAGCGATGATAGCTTACACTTATGCTTATTACCATAAGGTAAACGTTTCCTGCCCGGTGGCGAAACGTGTGCTTTTCCCAAGGCCAGATTAAGTCTAGATGATGCTGTGGTCATTAGTAACAGGCGAGGTGCTCTCACTCGACTACGCATGACGTCTCCACTACAGGAGGAAACTACCTTGATATGTTGGGAGTGAATCTGGACAAGTCATGTAGAAATTACAAAAGTAAACTTGGTGACTTCTGTGAAATTGCAGTAAAATTTGGAAAGGCACAGCGAGTGTTCCCCATTAGCTTGCCCTATACCCAAAGAACGGCACAGTCAGTTAAGCCAAAAATTTACAAATAAAAGCTGAAGAATTTAAATAAACCAAAACTCAGTCGTTTCTCTGAGTGACTTTGGTGTACTGTCGAACACCGCGGTGGTAAGCATTATGGCTCTTTCTCAGAGCGTCATTATGTGATCAGAGCATAAGGCAGGATTTCTTCAAGAGAGTTGATGGTCATATGCCGAGACATGGGAATAATAAGGTGCGCTGGGACAGGGCAGATTGCTATGATATCAGACATATTTTTATTTTTACCCGTTTTTTCTTATCTACAAACGATATCAAGTTTCGACTTTCAGGATTGGTTCACACCCCAATTTGAGTGGAGACTTTCTGATGCAATCTTGGCCAATTCAAGTCTAGCATCAAAGCACCGTTGACGAAATCAAAGTGAAGTTTACCATCGAAGATCCAGTACGAAATATACAGCAAATGCTCGAAGTTGTTTAAAGTATTTAATCAAGTGTAATCTTGGCCTATTCATATCCAGAAACTAAACATGCAGTAAATGAACAAAAATTACTTTCCGGTCTATACTCAAATATAGTATGAATCATGCTTTAAGAAATCTAAGTGAATAGCTATAGGCCGGTACGCACAGGCGCAAAGACCGACAGATCCCACTAACGAGATAAAGGGCACAGAAGGCTACGTTTTAGATTACATAAAACCCATCCAAAAATTCTTAATCACACATACCTAATATATTAACGAGAAATGGCATGTTACTTCCATTAATGGCAGGGAGGGTTAGTCTCGCCGCAGCTATGAAATATAGTTTCCTGAGCGGTGAAATCAAGGTTCGAATTTTACAACAGTCATAGTATTTATTGTTACTATACCTTAGAGGAATTGATATACCAAGTGTTTCATAGTGACCGTGGCCCCTAAGGTAAGTGAACTTGAAATCTGAGGTTTCTGACTTTTCCGGTGAAAGCATGTTGCAAATACGAAGAATTCCGTAGACAAATATGTTTTCATCAATTTATAATCTCTTGTTTCCAGTTCCAGCAAGAACTGTTACATTCTCCTGTAAAATACAGAATTCTCCCTAATGAAGCGTATCCGGGAAAACGTTTTTAAAAAATGCCATCTGTCAAATAGATGCTATTTCGGACAACAAACAGAAAAAGTCAGAAATAAAGACTCCCGAAATAGTTGCTAGGTTTTAAATATTTAAGTTTTCTCCCACAGGTTTTTATAAACCAAATTCAGTACCAACACATTATCCCTGTTCCCTATGAGCATTCCATACCGTGTCAAGAAAGATGTCCGCCAAAATTTCCTCTCTGCACAGCAAAATGTCAAAGGTCACTAGGAATCCGAGCAAGGGGATTAGTGTCAGTCTATAGATTAATCTTCCGAAGATAGCCGTCTAAAGTGTAAACAAGGTGATGTTCATTTCTTTGGACCACGTGGTCAACGCGATTTACTTCTTTCATCTGACAGGCGGGTGAAGCCATTAACGGCCTAAAAGCAGTCATTTCATGACATTTAGACTCAAAAAAGGCTAGGCAATGACTTCTCGACAGCAGATTAGAGGAAGAGCCAATCTCAGAGTAGTTCTAAGCTTTGAAAATTCGGTTTTCCAGACGATCTTGAATATTTCTGATGCGGGATGGATTTATTGCTGACGATCAATCTGTAATTGTACAGCGTTTGACTAATTCTGGACCAGTGGGGTCTGATATATTGTAATTAACATCACTGCATAGTTGTTTTACATAATTCTGCTTAAGCCATGACATTCCGGGAGGTGTAATTCGCTGCTGTTTAAACATCTGCATCAACACTTAGAATATAATCCCGTGGGAAGGTCTACCAGCAATCTGCGGATGGTCGTGAGCTTCTCCCGAGCTCTGCCCGGTTTAATCCCACCATAATGCTGGCCGCCGTTGTATAAGTGATCTCCGGCCGTATGTGGGAAGGTCTATCAGCCAGCTGCGGATGGTCGTGGGTATCATAGTGGGAGAAAACTTTGATCTCAAAAGTTTTGCGTCAGGCAAAAACACATCACGGGTGACTTTTACAAAACTCTGTAAATCAAATTTATTGTAACTTTTTCCCCTAAATGACACTGTCTTGATAAGACATGTTTTAGGAGACGAAAAGTTACCAAAAACTGATTTACTAAGTTGTGTGAGAGTGGCCATCGCGGTATAGCCACAAATGACACTGTACTAGATAGTGCTTTTGTCATCATTCCAGCTAAACTTCCTTACACCTGGCATGACGTCAGGTCTTTCCCATTCAACATAATCGCCAGAATATAGCTGAAATATTGCCGAAGTGGAGTAAAGCCACAATCATTCATTCATTCATTCATTCATTCATTCATCCATTCAACATAACATGAAGAACACCCTCGCATCACGAAAGAGAAATTGTATGGAAAAATCCATTTATTTATGACTGCTGTTGGATGGATCCTCAAAAAGCATTGAAGGATCTTGCACGCATGCAATATAGTACAGAACAAAAATTCACCAGATAAACTGGTTAATATGTCCAAGCCTGACACTCAGGTATAGCATTTGACTAGTATTTCACTAAGTTCTGCTATGTTATGAATTTCATATCGCATTTTGCGTTGTTTGTTGATTTTGTATGCGCTTCTAATGGTAAGCGCATGATCATGCCAAGTGAAAGAGCATCCAAAGGCTAATGCCTTCAGAATATGCGTGAATAAACACCTCGCAAACATACAAAGAATTACAATACTTGAAACTGGCAAGGGCAGTAACTCGATATCATGTAACTGACGAATTGCCAGGCATGAACAAACGTTCTTGCAGACTTCATATTCCATACAATCCCACATACTGCATTGTAAAAGCAAGGATGCTCAGCAAAATCTGTTGGCCTAAATCGGACAGTGAACTTGTAGATTCCTCTGCTCTTACTGCTGGTGTGGCTTCGGTGGTAATAAGGCAGTTTGAGCCGTCAAACGTTCGTTTAAGACCACCCGTTTATACCTGTAAGTCACATGTGAGAACATTCCTCAGCAACTTGCCAAAGGTCGGTCGATTACGCCGGGTCCTCCGGATTCCTTCACCAATGAAACTGGCCGCCATTGTATGTGAAAAATTATTAAGCGTGGCAATTAACAATAAATAAATAAGTAAATAATTAAATAAATTAAGCAAACTTCAAAAAAGTATCATCTGTAGTTCATAAGAGAAAGTTTCACCTCGATATTGCAGCAACACTGCCATAATCTTTCTCCCACGGGGCATGCCACTGGATCGGATTTTAATAGTAGAACCTAACTAGTCATCGCAGATGGCCATTCCGTACTTGTGGATTGGCTATGTTATAATCAGCAGACATCCTAATAATGCTCTGTAAATAACTACAAATTAAAATGTTGTTAGTGTAGTGTATGCCAGTTTTTAAAAAAGTTGAAATGATGGCGTATGATAGAGAACCCTTGACAAAACTATATTCTCTGAATTAAACACTTTAACTCCTATCGGTTAACTCTGAACATGAATTTAACAAAGCCTACTTGGGGTTGACATGTATAAGTATATATACGCAATTCGCAGGCGACGTCGAGCATCTATTAAGTGTAAAGTCCAGGGTCATACGTGTGGAGAAAGCAGAGATTGATGGAGATTCGAATGTGACTGAATGGCATCACACAGATACAAGAGTGTATTGACTAAGTCCTTAACACAAGAGCCCCTGACAAATCAGCAGCAAATTAGCGCCGACATCTGATTGGTCAGCAGCATCCGGTCAGCTGACATCGCGGGTCACGCGACGTTTTTGTGTCCTCTCGTCTGCTACATGAAGAAAGTTGCTTTTTATAGCAGTGACGGCGGCGAGACTTCAATTTTACACGTTGTAATCGTTGATTGATTTTCCTCTTCCAAAGGTTGATATGCCCTCTGTTAGAACTGTCTCGTAAGCTGAATCACCGGATACCATCAGAACGCCAGCGGCGGTTTTTAGGTAGGGATTGAATGATCAAACTCACTGGGACTCTAATCGTCAGCCACACGCGACCATCGACAACGGGTTTAAAGCCACCCCCGCCTCCTAAAACTCAATCAGCAAAATTGACGAAGCTTACGTAAAGTGACGGCAGTCGTGATTTGGAAAAGAGTTATTTTTGCCTCGTGGAATGTCTAAAGTTTAAACCAGCTGGTGGTAGAGCTGTGCTGCAAGAATTCCCAATAGAGTTAGGCAGTTTTACCGACCTCGAACACACCCTATCTCGGTTCACACAAACCAGCGGCTGCCTTACCATTAAAGTGGACCCCAGTTGAACATTGCCGGTGAACGAACCGTCACCAGTATAGAGAAGTGCATTCTTGTACAGAAAAGCTGTCACTCATGCAACATGCGCTGACATCTCTGTCCATAGAGAGTGTGGTCTAGCGAAAGGCAATACTAAATAAGAATACGAACTTAGTCCATCATGAACAGGACAATCGAGTAACGTTCCAGGGTAAAAGCCGTAGCACATATTAGTGATTATATGTACATGTATCTAAATGTAACTCAAACAGAATTAATTAATTAATTAACTGATTAATAAAACTGTATGTTTTAATGCACGAGCTTATAAAGTAACTTCTTCAACTATTTGGCAGATAACAGGAGAACTGAGTGTCACGGGGAAATTACAGATGCGTATAGATCTATATAGTAGGTATGGAGACAAAGCCACAAAATGCAGACTAAATACTATGAAACCATCAGTTTGTATTTTTTTAAACCAATCGATAGAACACGATATTATTGTATATGCTTTTATTATTATCATAATTACCATTTCAAATTCCGGTCAACACATGCAGTATGTAAAATCTTTCATATCCACCAGTTACCACATCATATTGTCCGTGGTTTTCGAAGTTGCTTGTACTTGTATTATTATAGCCTCTTCTTCTGGCTAACTATATATATATTTACAAGACAGTCAAGTACAGGGGCCATTATAGATGGCATTTTCAACTCCAGGTTTAGTTGATAAGGTCTTCTTTCCTTTCAGTCCGAATTCTATCTTCAAATGGCGGAATCAGATATATTTCATGGGATGGATAAAAATACATCATGGACATCTACGTTCTGTGTCTGACAGACGTCTCAAGATTCATAAAAAATCGATAAAAACTAGCAATTGAATTGATAAGATAAAGCGGACAGAAAGACAGACAGACAGCTAATCGCTATATTTTATACGTCAGGTGAAAGCACTTAAGATTCCTGCTGTGCTCGTCACATTTAGTACTCTCACAATCATTAATGGTGAGAATTTGAAACTTCACACTTACAAATTACAAATGGCAACACATCAAAGGATTACATCGTATCATACAGATTTTACAAGGTGTCACATCCGTTGGGAAATGACTACAGATGCATGGAACATTCAGAACCTTCCAACTGAAAAACGGGTGCAATATTTGAATGACAGAAAACACAGTTGACTACGAACAGATTTTTCTGACATCGCTATTTCTTTGTTAACATTTCTTTCATCACTTTTGTGGTGAGATCTATTGGTCGTGCATGTATATGTACGATTGTACTGACTCCACCAGTGCAGTTTGTCCATGAGGGTAGCAGCAAAACCACTCCATAAATACCTGACCATAAGATGAGAAAGTGGCAGCGAACTGCACAAAATTTGCTCAAAACATTTTTATATATATATTTTTTAATTGGCGTTTTACGCCGTACTCAAGAATATTTCACTTGTAAGACGGCGCCCAGCATTATGGTGAGAGAAAACCATGACGAACCACGGACCTTACCTCGTACCACCGGAGCTGCTCGAAATATTGGCCTTTGGAAATGCCAAAGCATGCTGTTGTTATATATATGCTGAACGCACCTTGAGAACCAAAAATACAGTATAGCATTTCATACTTATTTTAAATTTATTTCAACTATGCAATGTTAATAATTTTAATACCATAGCTTATGTATCGCGAGACCATCGGTCAGTAGTATATAGGCCTATGCCTTTAATGCATGCAATACGTCCGCATTGGCACAATTATATGACAATGGCCTATAGTCTTGGTACGGGTATAACTCTACACAGAACGTAAAATTCACAACCAGCCTATCTTTTTCAGTTAAATTCAATAAAAAGCCCTTCATAGACACGCGAGATAAGATTTATTTTTTATGGTGTTGTCCAGTTGCTGCATGGTGTCGAAATATGTATGTATGTTTAGCTTGTACGTCGTACATAACAATGTTTCCGTCACATGACGACGAAGAGTCATTAGGTGTGTGTACATAAAGTGTGTCTTCTTGTATGCGCCTTTATGAAGGCGTTTAGTTTCAACCGTGCTTCTCGTGTGTTGATGACTGCGGTATAGTAACTAATATTTGAGTAACTTTTATCGTTTTATCTCGTTCGCATGGCAAACGAAGAAATGGGAATATGTCCATCGTCACCTCTGTAAATAGGACTCCATAAAAATCAGAACTGCACAAGCTTAGTAATTAGTGTCGCAGGATATATAGCCCGGATACTACGATACACAGAAAATCGGAATCTGGTTACCAATGCAACAGGGCACACTGCCAAATAAGATTCTACGTATTCACGAAAATTCCAAACTGAAAATGCCAAATAAATCAAGTTGTAGCCCAGCAGATAATTACACACTGAATAGAGGAAAACTAATAAGCTCACACCACGGTAACAATATTATGCGACACTTTGTTTTTCCCATTTCACCTAACCTTCAAGAAATAAGATCTATAGCATATAAGGTGTAGAATATATACAGCCCGGACGGACGGACGGACGGACGGACGGGCGGGTCGACGACTTCACACAATGCGACACCCATTGGTATGAAAAGCCTCCAATTTGCTATAAGACTGTATATTCGTGTCTTTAGCTGGTAAAATCGTATTGTTCACTTCACTATGTCTTCACAAATGCAAGAAATCTTTTATCTGGAGTAGTTTAGATCACCAAATTATCGTCATAATAGACCAGATCACTGGATTCTCGTCAGTGGAGGAGTTCAGATCTCTGGATTCTAGTCAGTGAAGTTTAAATCACTAGATTCTCGTCAGTAACGGAGTTCTTATCGTTGGGTTCTCCTCGTTGTAGGAGTTCTGATGATGGATTCTCCTCAGTGGCGGAGTTGAGATCGCACGAGCCTCCTCAGTGAAGGACTCAGATCACCGGATTCTCGTTCCTGGGAGGGTTAAAATTACTAAATTATTGTCAATGCAGTCCAGATCAGTGGATTATCTTCACTGGAGGAGTTCAGATCACCAAATTATCTTCGGTGGAGGAGTTCATATCACTAAATTACCTTCAGTGGAGGAGTTCAGATCACTGGATTCTCATGAGTGACGGAGTTCAGGTCTTTGGATTTTCGTCAGCGGCGGAGTTCAGATCACTGGATTCTCGTCAGTGGCGGAGTTCAGGTCTTTGGATTCTCGTCAGTGGAGGAGTTCAGATCACTGGATTCTCGTCAGTGACGGAGTTCAGATCACTGGATTCTCATGAGTGGCGGAGTTCAGATCACTAGATTCTCATGAGTGGAGGAGTTCAGGTCATTGGATTCTCGTCATTAGGGGAGCTCATATCAATGGATTCTCATGAGTGGAGGAGTTCGTATCAATTGATTCTCATCAGTGGAGGAGTTCAGATCATTGGATTGTCATTAGTGGAGGAGTTCAGATCATTTGATTCTCATCAGTGGAGTTCAGATCATTTGATTCTCGTCAGTGGCGGTGTTCAGGTCATTTGATTCTCGTCATTGGGGGGCGTTCATACCAATGGATTCTCATCGGTGGAGGAGTTCAGATCACTGGATTCTCATTAGTGGAGTTCAGATCATTTGATTCTCGTCGTTGGGGGCGTTCATACCAATGGATTCTCATCAGTGACGGAGTTCAGATCACTGGATTCTCGTCAGTGGCTGAGTTCAGATCACTGGATTCTCGTCAGTGGCGGAGTTCAGGTCTTTGGATTCTCGTCAGTGGCGGAGTTCGTATCACTGGATTCTCGTCATTGGGAGAGTTCATATCAATGGATTCTCGTCAGTGGTGGAGTTCATATCACTGACACTTCATTCCTTCTTAGACCTCTCCATATTCGTCTAGGATCAAACACTGGCAATAATAAGACCTCTAAACACAGGCCTATGGTCAAACATTGACAATAAGACCCCTCAATACAGGCCTAGGGTCTAACACTGCCAAAAGACTTCTTTACACGGGTTTTGGGTCAAGCAATGACACCAAAACCTCTCAAAACAGGCATACAGAGTCCATCAATGACATCAAGACCTCTCAAAACAGACCTATAGTGTCAAGCACTGAAAAAAGACCTCCAAAAAAAGGCCAGGGCTAGGATCAAGGGTTGACAACAAAAATGTATTAACATGATCCTTGGTTGAGCAAATAAGACAATACTAAATCTGATTGTAGGCGCTCTTATGGGAACTGACAATGAAGATTCCTGCAAACATGACACAGGAATTACACTCGTAAGCAAACTTTCACACAGATTTTGAATCAAGCATTACTCTTGCCATTGGCCTAGAATCAAATACTGACAACAACGCACGCTTAACATTAAGGACTGATAACATGGGATCCATTTCTGCCTTGGTGCAAGATGTAAAACCTCGTCACAGTGCTTCGTGTTTTGGTACTAGAAGCTGACATTTATCAAATAAGTCTCAAACAAAATTCACGCGGGGGCCCAAAACTAAGTTCAAAAATTGTTTTTAAACTTTCTAAAATAAAAACCGGATTTGTGGAATCTGTCCAAGATCACTTGATATATATGTCCAAAGTGCAATATTACATCGGAAAACCGAGGTTAGCCTGAAAGCGAGACGCAATGACCAAGGCGCCTCCCACGCCTTGTTGTCGGTGTGAGTTCAAGTCAAGCTCATACTAGCTGCCTCTCTGGTCGTACATGGGAAGGTTTGCAAGCAACTAGCGGGCAGCAACAACAGTGCTAAAAGCCGTGCTTTTCCCCAGGTTCTGCTCGCTTCCATACCACCATAATGCTCGTCGCCAACATGAGTAGGGAATAAAACACCAATCAAATAAATCGTTAAACCTAAGGAAAGGATCGATTACGTTTTTGGAATATCCTGAAATGTGTTTGACAGGATTTATACTTTAAAATTGCTTATTTTATTGTTGTTTAACGAGAATTTTCAAATACGACGGCTGTCAGTATAACATGGGTGGAGTAAACCGGAATGTACGGGATAAACAACTGTCCTTGGGTAAGTTAAAAGCACACTTTCCTACATACATATATTGGTGGAAGACATGCAGTCTTCAACCAAAGTTAGACCGCACGAACGGCTACTGAACATCGCCGATGGCTTAGTGTCACCAAGGCCTGACAAGCGGTGAGAGGGCGGGGGAGTACTTTCAATTTACACTATAATCTATAACTGTAAATTCAGTTCATTGCCTCTTTACTAAAAGTTAACACCTCAAAGTTGTTAACAGAAAAATTTCAGAATCTGATAATGTTCTCAGCACAGCTACCAGAAATAGAAACAGGGCGGAGGTGTAACTACCAAACTTTGCGTCATTCTCCCTTGACGTCCAGGTTCACCACAGTACATTACTATCTTGGCTGATAATTACACATTACCACGTAAATTACTACGTAATTTGTTTTCTTTTACACTACTCCTTACAGCGCGTGTGTCACTATCTACATTCGCTTTATATCACTGCCCCCCTCTAACAAATTTTCTGCAGATATCTTGAACAATGCCCACATCACTGAGGTCGGTGATGAGGTAGGAAGTTATGCCAGAAAATACAAAACCTATGTCTCAACTTTTTGTTTCTATTAATACTTCATGCACACGCATACTCTTTATCTAGAGTATGTTCAACATGAGTGTAACGATCACCTGACACATTTTTATTGATGAATGCTGATTATAGTTCCGCGCAAGGACACCATTGATGGAGCTAAGCCTAAAGGGCCCCGCGTGCGTAGCACAAGCTCCAAAGGTCAAGCTTGTCTAGCAGTGGCAGTGATGTGGACTCCCATTACAACTTCCGTGTTTCGGTAGAACGAATGTAATTCTGTGTATTTTAGGGTATAAAGTTTTGTTTTTTGTTGTTGTTGTTTTTTTTGTTTTTTTTTTGCTCCCAGGCGGCCATTTTGGTGTACAGGTGCATGCTTTGTATTAAAATGCTGGAAATTGTCTAAACTTTGAGGAGATATGAGCTTTATTGATGAAATTTTGAAATTCTGGGCGAGAGGACACAAGGTGTGAAGTAGTGATGAGGCTGCGAGTGACGTCCCCTTGGCGTTGCTAGGCATGCCTCCCAGCTGCCGGCATGGAAAGGTCTAGATTTCGACGGTCAACCTATGTCAAGATTTTTATGGCTTCTTTCTCACAGGCTGCATCAGGTGTGCGCCACAGCTTATTGGCCACAGAATGTTTGGGACTGAGCTATAACGCTAAACGCTAACATTGTCGCTTATGGAAAATTAATGGGGGTCTGTGGCCATGTAAAGCGAGCGTGGAGAGCGGCACATGCGCTGTAAGCAATATGTTCTTCTACAGCTGCCGGAGTAAAACACATGTAAGAGGTACCAAGTTTCCTGGCGTTAAGTATGGCAAGTATGGATGGTTTAGGGCCAGCTGGGCAAACCTAACATCAGTGAAATACTATTATCTGACTACAGAAACATTTAGACTATTCGTTAGATTTACTCATGAGATATACCGAAGAATCATTTCCTCAAAAATTCCATTTAATGAGGACCTTGACAACTGTGGCACTTAGCCCAAGTCTCCAGTTACATACATGTACCAGCTAGCAGATTAAATCAATTCTTAAATCTTAATACTAAATCACAACTTAAAAGTCTTCTTCTTTAACCATTAACAAAACAAGTGACCAAAGGCTTTAACACGATACTCATTTTAGTATAACTATCCAATCAACATAAACACAGAGATTGTAAGAATTTAAAGGTAAAGACCTCTACAAATCTAAGTAGGCTTCACTAAATAGACCACTTAAAACTATGAATAAATACACTTCCATTTAATATTTTTAGATTTTTGGTGAAGAGAGTTAAAGGTGTTCAAACAAGTGAATTCTAGAATAAGTCCATCATAGTATTCAAATATTTGAATGCCTTTCAACACACTTAAAAAAATCTGAAAAAATAAATAAAAGTATTTTTACGCAAAGTTTTCAGTTGTCAATATGATGAACCTAACTTCATATTTTAGTTTTGTTTTACTCTAACACAATTATAACATAACTATGGACATTTAACTCCTACAGGTAGACCTATATAAAAACAAAATATTTACAGTTTCTCATACACATTCATGTGAACAAGAAGTCACGAATTCATCACATAATAAAGATATGTTCAGGCTAATCTTTAATCAATGTACATTCAAACAAAACTCTTTTAAGAGTGTAACAAAACTTAACACTAAACGCATTCCATTCAAGACGCACAGTCACTCATCTTCCATTGCACTCAAATGGTCCATCAGCCACTTTACCTGCAACAGGACAGCAAATTTTCAAACAAAACATCATTGACAAACTATTCATGGTCTTCCAAACTATAGAGTAAAATATTTCTTTCTTTACATTTCTTGTAGTTGTGTTTACACCTTCGGGGACGCTTTATTTGTGTCTTCAGCAAAAATCTGAACGCCCGATGTAACAGCACGCTTCATTTCCTAAATATGGAATATATATATATATCAGTGATTTACCGAGACAAACCACAAGGAGTTCAGCATGAAAATGGCCTTGGAAATAAGCGTCATCTGTCTCTGGGGAGAAATAACATGAAGGTGTAGATGACAAATGGCGTTGAATGGAGGCCAATGGAAGCCCATCCTGAAATTATAGAAAATAGGATCACAGTTCATGTATACGTTAAACCTGAAAGATGCACTGATTTATTTATTTGCTGATAAATGTCACACTCAAGAATTTTTCACTTCTAAACGAAAGAGGCAAGTTTCATGGGTGGAGAGAATCGGACTGCCCGGGTTATACCTCTGACTCTGAACTGTTTTGTTTCTGGCCATCTTTCCAATGTATGACTTAGGCCTGAATACACGACAATTAGTCGTCAGGGAACCTTGGAGTGCGCAAAGGACTACACGTGTGCAGACACACAGGTTGCTCATTGTCACCATACAAGGTCTGACGAACAGTTGACAATGTGTACACGTGGACACGTGATATTTTATGGGAGTCAGTTCTGGTGGCCGATGATTTTCCTCAAGCGGCACAAATTGCCACTTATACTGGTTCTGGCATCGCCGATTCCTGTGAAACACTGTTGTGTGCGGAGCATGGGATACACCTGTGAAATGTACCATAACAAAAAAAAAAAAAACGCCACAGAAAATGGGTTTCCACTATATAACACTTTTATTTCAAAGCAATGGGGATACAACAGATTTCATAATCATACTCCTTACAGCGCATGCGCCGCTCTCTACCTGCGCTGTACATCACTGCCACTACCAGACAAGCTTGACTTTTGATGCCTGTGCAAGGCACGTAGTCTTGTTTAGACTTTAGCCTCATAATCTGTGTCCTTGCGCGGAGCTATTTAATCAGCATTTATCAATAAAATTGTTTCATGTGTTGGTTAGAGTCACGTGGAGCATGCGTATAAAGCACTACATGTACTAGAAATAAAGGTTGACACATAGTTTAGGGGCTTTCTGCCATCACTTCCAGCCTCGTCACCGTGACCCTATGTAGACCTCTGCACAAAATGTTAGTGGTGGCAGTGATGTAAGAAGTACGATTCGTAACCACTGATCGCAGGACCTGCCCATGCGCACAAAACGGTTAGGTTCCCGCACGTTAATCTTGCCAGTTTGGAAAACCAATCGCCATACACTGGCCCCTCACTTACCAATCTATACAATTAAGAATCTCTACATTCCCTGTTGTGTTCAACATATAGGCCTCTAGTTAAGCGACACAAAAATCCTAACTCTAATTGACGTGAGTTGTACAGGAGTTTTTGTAACTTATTGGTTCCTACATGCTTCACACAAAAGCAATATCATGTAAACCCCGCAGAAAAAAGTGGCGATAGTGAAAACCTCGTGGACAAAATCCTTGCGAATGAAAACCCCGCCGGTGAAACCACTGCGGACAAAAGTTCCGGTGGACTCCACATTACACCGGACACATTTAGCCAACAAACCTATCAATGCTAGACACGATCTATAAAACTCATATTTAATAATTGTGTATTGTATACATATAAGTTTGACTTATTTTATACACATGCATGTACATGTATCATGAAAACTGTACCGCTTCAGGAATACAACTAACTGAGTGGACTTCTGTGTTCTTACATTAAGGACATATGAAATTAAGCAACCAAAATTGGTGTATTTTTGTTTACCATATTTGGCATTTGCTTTCATGCCGGAAATGGAGACATCGCTGGACGATATATAGCTCGTTCAGATCGCGTGTTCAGCCTTCAGTACGCATAAAAGTCCATTTCTTTATGAAATGTTCTGTATTATAACGATGCATTTTACGTCCAGTTGTAAAATGCATCTCTAGCTATGGCATATTTATGAAATTCGTGGGAACACGTGTGCATCTTGTAAAAGAATGGCTCCTAGACTTCCGGCTGGGACCCTTACCAAGCATCATGCACAGTTTCTTTTATGTAGAAGTAAGCATCCGCCGGCACAACGGTGAACACATAATGTAGACCACAGTCAGTGATTTTTTGTTTCTTTTTATTAAATTCTCAAACATTACCTCAGGGAGAAGTTTTAAGTTTTCCCAAACAAAGAGGCTGGATATCATTCATCATAAACATAAAAAATATTGATTACGAGTTTTTGTCCAACGGGGAATCTTGTTCAACGAGGGATGTTGTGCCCCTGGAGATATTGTTCAACGAGGGATATTGTGCAACGAGGGATACTGTGCGACGGGCGATATTGTTCAACGAGGGATACTGTCCGACGGAGAGTCTTGTTCAACCAGGAATATTGTCCGACAGGGGATATTGTGCGACAGGGGATAGATTGTCCCCGGGATTTATGTCCCATGGTTGAGTGAACATTACAAGAATCCTGACTGACTTCATAACTAAGGAATTCTTAATGTTGATTAAATAACTTTAATCTATTTGCTATAATAATTTCAAACTAAATGTGGCCATACATGAAAAGGTGGGGATATGTCAAGCGACCATACCTGACATCACCTGTGTCTCCATCATTTTCCTGCAAAACCTGCATTCCAACGTTCATCATCCTCTCCACTGTTAAGGGAAAGTTAGTGCGTTTAATCAAACTCACTTATGATATCCATTTACAGAGCTTATGCTCCTACAGTGGTTTACACCTGAACACACAAAAATGGTCAAGGAATGTGTACAGTAATCATGAATGCATACCAAAATCGTCACTTATCACTTGTATAGTCACCCTTTGTAATTTACAAATTAAGTATGCATTTGTACATTTACTTAACAAATGTTCATCCACTTTTTGATTTATTTTTAATTTGACAATATACAGATTTCTTTATTTGATTAGTGATTGGGTGTTTGCCTAGGAGTTGAGGGCAGAGAGTCACCTATACCTGCTAGTGCACTAATAATTTATTACACCTTCTCACCCAATTTATGCATGAAGTTACCAATTATTTGTAAATATGCTAACCAAATGTACATATCCTTACCCATTTGTACATGCTTTTATACCACTGTAGGCCTGCAGTTATATATCAACTGTGCATCCACTGACTATCTGTACATACAAACTGTATAAACATTCACTTGCCAATGTACCTTCACTTATCATTTGTACCATCATTTACCATTGGTACCTTCACTTATCATTTGTACCTTCATTTGTACCTCCACTTATCATTTGTACCTTCACTTATCATTTGTACCTTTATTTGTACCTCCACTTATCATTTGTACCTTCACTTATCATTTGTACCTTCACTTAACATCTATACAAGTGTCATCACCTTGTATCTCCTTTGTATCTCCTTTTTCAGTTATACCTCCACTTATCATTTGTACCCTCACTATATATTATCTGTGCCTTCATGGCCCGAGGATGGTGAAGCATTCTTCAAAACCATTTATACCACAAGTTAAGACTAAGTATCACTTAAGTCTAAGACTGCTGCATGACTAAGACTACATCTATCCTTTCTACCTTCATATAAAGCCCTTACATTCACTAACAATTTGTACACTGTCTAACCCATTTCTGCATTCACACTTGTATATTCACTTCCATGTGTGCATTCATACTTGTATATTCACTTCTCCTTTGTGCATTCACATTTAAATATTCACTTCTTAGTGCATTCACACTTGTACATTCACTTCTCCTTTGTGCATTCACACTTGTCTATTCACTTCTCCTTTGTGCATTCACACTTGTACATTCACTTCTCCTTTGTGCATTCACACTTGTCTATTCATGTCTCCTTTGTGCATTCACACTTCTATTTCACTTCTCCTTTGTGCATTCACACTTGTAAATTCACTTCCCTTTTGGGCATTCATTTAATATAATGTATACATCCAGTGCAAATCACTCTTAAATCGATCAGTACATTATACATTCACTAACCATATGTACAATCACTAAAGCAAGCAATGGGTACACATATATGTACATTCACAAAGGCCTGGCACATTCATCTATCATTTGTACATACCCATACTATCTCACACTGACGCATGGTTTATACATTCAGTCACATATTCATTCAGTGAACACTAGTATATTCAACAAGCATTTGGATATTCACTAACCATTGAGAGATATGTTATACCATACATTCACTGAACATTCAGAAAGCTTTTATACATTTATAACATACATATGCACATAAAGGTACAGTTATTATTACACTATCTGTGCATTCGCTTGCCATTTGTGCAGGCTCTCACAATGTGTACATTTGTTAAACACTTGCCCATTCACTAATCATTTGTACATTTACATACCTTTAAGATTTGTACATCTCCATACAATTTGCACATTTGCATGTCATTTGTACATTCACAGGCTAGTTGTACATTCACATGTCATTTGTACATTCACATGCCATTTGCACATTTGCATAAGGTACCATTTGCACATCCACATGCCATTTGCACATTCACATACCATTTGTACATTCACTTATTTTTTAATTCATTCAACACTGGTACATGTCAACTGGTGAATTCAAAAGTATGTGTATATGTATTTTTCATTTATGCCTTTATCAATCACATTCTACACTAAAATGTGTTAACCACATGAATATTCACTTTGTACGTTCATATATTATTTATACATTTGCTACTAATAAACCATTAACACATTCACTACTCACTTGTACATCCACTTGCACATTATCATATCCTTTGTACAATCACTTATTTATGATTGCACTCAACTGCCTGTCTATTCACTTCTGTTTGTTCAGTTATATATTACTTATTTCCTAACTACTTACACGTTCACTACCCATTTGTACGTTTACCAAGCACTGAGTACATGGTGTAAACCACTGTACTTAGGCTAAAAGAGAAGGGCCTTATTTGAAGGGTCAATTGGGTTAATAGCCCCACACCATACCCCTCGCTTTCTTCCCCAAGACCTCAACCCTCCCATCATTGCCTACTCACCCAGCCCCATGTCTGACTTTCTTAGCACCTTGGGGTCAGGGATGTGTTGTTTCGTACAAACCAAATAATGGTGGGTAGTTGCTGGCTTGTGATCCATGAATACTGTCAACTCCTCATCCTGTGAACATAGTAGCATGGAACAACAAGGGCTTTGTATAATCTGTATAAAGTTCATATACTCTGATCATTTCAAAATTTCCATGATTTTCCCAGGCTATCACAGGTTCAAAATTGACAAGTGCTATCTGATTTTGTAAAACATTTCTAAAACCTAGATAAGACTGTAACACTCATATCACCATGATTCCTAAATTGTATTCTAATTCTTCAACTTGTTTATTTTATGCCATACCCGGTACTTGTACAGAGTTACAAGAACAAATCAGAGGACTGAAGGACCTGACTTCAACAATAAAGCACTGTAAACGACAAAGGTAAAATCGAAAGTGAAACAGAATCTGACAAAAGCGATAACAGGTTCATGTTCACGCCTATGGTGTTGCTGATGTCTTGACACTATTAAACGAAGATAGAAGAGGATGGTACCTGGTAGTATATCTTGGTTTCAGGGCTTTCACCTCGACAAATTTTGCAGAAAACACAATTCTGTTCCGACATGACAGGGCTATTAATATGTTGTTGTTGTTACAGTTCGCTTTTAGAAAGGATGACGTAATGTAAATCCAGTCTTTCACAACGTGACCGTCATCAAATTGACATGGACTCCAGCCAGTTTGTTTGATTTTATTACATTTCTGCATACACGCTAATGTCATGCCCTGAGACGGCTAGTTCAAGCATATTATTACGCATCTGACAGATCTTGAGCAGGTTAAAGCGAGGGACAACCGCGTGCCAGCGTTGCGCCTGCCTAAGGGACGTAACCGGATAAATGTGCCGTAACCAGTTGTTGCCCTTTAATCACAGTTTTCTGATGGACCACTATGCTGGTGTAAGCCTTACCTTTGAACGTTCGGTCGCCCCACTGATGTAGGCCCAATTAGAGTTGGGATACAGTAGCCTGTGTACAATTCATTTTGATCTTCTCCAGCTGGGACTAACATAAAGGATTACAGTAGTGCCTGAAATATTCTAGTAATCATAATAACTGATTACTTAATGTTAATAAAAGAAACTTTTGCAGAAATTTACAAATGAGGATGGAAGTTTGAATTCATTTCTCACTACTAGGCTGTCTGACTAAACAGTTACTGGGAATACTTTTGAACAACCGCCTCCTAATGTATAACGCGGGAGGCAATGACCCAGGAGCCTCGCACCAACGCTGTCGCTGTGAGTTCAAATCCAGCTTATGCTGACTTCCTCTGAGGCCGTACTTGGGAAGGTCTGCCATTAACTTGGGAATGGTTGTGAGATTCCCCTGGGCTCTTCCTGGTTTCTTCCCAACGTAATGTTGGCCGCCGTAGTAGCCTATAAAAGGAATATTCTTGAGTACTCAAACACCAATCAATAAATAAATAAACAAACAGTGTATAACACCATAAATATAAAATATAAAAATTTATTTTATTTCCTTAAGAGTGTTGAAAGGCATCTAAATATCTGAACACTAAGGTGGGCTTTTGCCGGTATCTAGGAACTCTGACGTCACGTCACCTTGTTTTCCTGATGTTCATAAAGCCCACCTTAGAATTTAAATGTTTGAACGCCATTCACTCTCTTCACAAAAATCTAAAAAAAAAAAAAATTAAAATATATTTATGCATAGTTTTAAGTGGTCTATTTAGTGATGTCGATTTTGATTTTAGAGATCTTTTTCTTTAAAAATGCAGACCATGATATGGCCATTTCTCAAAACTGGTAATAGTCTACCCTGTCACTGTGTGTATTTCATGTCACAACTTATTATGCATATCAAATCTTGGGAAAGAAAATGTTTGTATGCAATGTTATCTCTTTACCCATCCTAACAGTTTGACCAGATGACCTACACTGGTCCTGGTTTGCTAAGTTTTCCTGCACGGATCATTGTAGTTTAACTAGTCATTGTTACCTGTTGTTCACCAAGCTCAAACATGTTCAGTCCATGTTGCGATTAGCTAATGAAACTCTGCCAAGCAACCCACACGTGGACTAATATATAAACCTTTTTCCAGCACACTAAAGTGCAAAATGTACACTTAATAAACAGAAGTAGGCCTACAGCTTTCAAGACAAGCGTCCAGTCCTTCTTTGATGTCACCAATAGTTTGAGGACCAGAACTTTTGGGCCCAGTTGTTGGAAAGTGTATTAGATAATAGTGGTATTAAGTCATATTAAAATTTTAAAATTTTATCCAAACTCAACAGTCAATGCAGTTCTCCAAAGACAAAGTATTTGTCTGCGCACAAAAAGAACGCTTGCTCGCGATAAAAGCGAGCGCGATAAAGCAAGCACTTGTAATGTTGTTCAGAATTTGCTTATACCACACAAAAACACGCTCACCATATCGCGCCTGCGATGTCAAGCGACGCTTGGAAAGCGTAAAGAATCAAAAGTTAATTCTATATCGCGAGCAAGCGTGTTTTTGGTGCCCCCCACGTGTGTTGTCTAGTCACGATCTGGCAAGTGCAGTGAGTGTTTTCTCCTCTGACAGTCCGACCAAAATGGATGTGGAGTCTTTGATATCAGCCGTGTTTCGAAAACCTGCAATTTGGGACAAAAGAAGGAAGACCACGCAAACCGCAACGTTGTGAATCGTGCTTGGAAAGAAATTAGCGAAGAGCTGAAACATGATGGTAAGAATAACTTTATTGTATGTATTTATTCATGGCTGCTTTCATTTATTTGTGCTCCATTGCCTTCTATTCTGTAGTACAAGCCCCCCCCTCTCTCCCCCCCCTCTCTCTCTCTCCTCTCTCTCTCTCCTCTCCGTTTTTTCCTTTCATGCCCAATATCTTTCTCATTATTTCCTTGGACCCTCTCGCTCTAGCCAACTCTACTGTAAGCTTATTGTAATTTACTAACAAAAGAAAATCGAAGACAGATCTACTTTTATATTTACAAGAGGCAGCGTCTGGTCAGTTTACATAAGCTTTTAATGGACTTTGGCCCAGATTGTTCTTTGAAGGTTACCTTTTCTTGTTGATAGGCTATCGAATATATTGCAGAGGATATCTACTGAAGTATGCTTTAAAAACATCCATAACAGTTTTTGAATCATTACATGGCCTCCCAACACGGTCCCAAACTATGCTTGGTTTTCAACCGAAACTTCGGTGAGGTTTTGCACCATGCCTTCTTTGTCTATTATAGTGTTATGCAGGACACAAACACATTTTACAATGCGATCGGCAAGCAGCACGTCTGTCTCAATTTCTTTGTTTAGCAAACGCCATTTTGCTACCAAAATTCCAAACGCACATTCCACGGTTTTTCTACATCTTGACAATCTCTTGTTGAAGCAGTCTTCATCAAGAGGGAGATTTGTTCCACTGTAGGGTTTCAAAACATGAGTCATTAGTGGGTATGCCTCGTCAGCAATGAACACAAATGGGGCCACGACATTGGAGTTTGGCAGGGCTGTAGGCTCTGGTATATGCAGTTTTTCTTGTACAAGAGCACGATAAAGGCCCGAGGCTTGAAAAGTACCTCCATCGCTTTGTTTCCCATGTCCGCCAACGTTGATTGTCAGAAATTTGTAATGAGCATCAACAACAGCCTGCAACACTATTGAGAAATATCTTTTGTAGTTATAAAACATGGATCCTGATTTGCTGGGACAACGGATTCCAACATGCTTTCCGTCTATCGTTCCTAAGCAGTTTGGGAAATTGCAAAGATTGTAAAAGTCACCAGAAGCCGATAGGAATGTTCCCTGGTTGGAGAGGGCATATGCACTGGTTTCAGCTCATCCCATAAAGCAGTAACAGTTTCAGACACAACGTGTGCTACAGTGGAGGCACCCACCCGGAAGTTGAAGGCAAGGGTCTTAAAAGATGAACCGGTTGCAAGAAATCTGAAAAAAAGACGTTCATCATATTAGTTGTGTCTCTGAAAGCGACTTTTGAATTGTGATATATATATATTTGACTTGCTGGAATGGGGCAATCATTATGACTCAGTTTATGTGAACTTTCATCATTGACAATAATATTGTATGCAAGCACTATATCATAAATAATAATGTGCTGTTAATTTTTTTGTTTTCAGAAACTGCACTGAAGAACAAAATGGAAGTCCCTGCGAGACTAATTTGCGACAGAATACAATAAAAGGTCTGTGCCAAGGTCAGGAGACGCTGTAAGCAATCGCCCACAATCAAAGTGGCAGTTTTTCAATCAGCTTCTCTTTTTGAAAGATATTGGTGCGCCGAGAACTTCATTCGACACCCTAGATCTGAATAACTTTGAAGGTAATCAACCAAGCCCGGGGATTGCGGATGAGTCTGCAACAGAAGTAAACACCCAGGGCAGCAATGTGGAAAGTCAAGGACCGGACACATTTGACAATCCTACAGTCTTTGAAGCACCAGAGCCTGGGCCGTTCCAGGAGTTTTCTCCAGGGCCTCCGTCGAGTAAACGTACAAACACACGAGCAGGACCCTCCAAAAACGC
The DNA here is from genome assembly GCF_032854445.1 of Liolophura sinensis. Lineage (NCBI taxonomy): Eukaryota > Metazoa > Mollusca > Polyplacophora > Chitonida > Chitonidae > Liolophura > Liolophura sinensis. The sequence continues at coordinate 6,779,534 of NC_088301.1, forward strand.
AGTCGAGACAGCTCGAACAGTTACAGGGAACTGATAGATATAGAAGAAAGAAAACTTCAATACTTAAGTCAAAAAAGAGAAAATGCCGAGCAAACAAATGATGCAGACTTCCAATTCCTCAAATCATTATACCCATACATGAAAATGGTCCCTGAGCACCTGAAACTCTGCGTTCGCAATCGAATACAGTCAGTTCTGCAAGAGTTTGTATACCCACCAACAGTACATCAACGTTCACAACCGTACACAAGCCAACCTCAAGATCTGGATGTACAATTGCGAGATAACACATCGCCCGCATTGTCTTACAAAAGCTATAGCACAGGTTCAACACCTAATAGCATTGATTCCTACACCACTCAGCCAGACTCTCATCATTTCCAGTACTAATTGTTTTCATTATGATCGTTAAGACATCTGTCAACGCCTGAACAAAAGATCTTAATCAGCGTTTTTGTTAATATGTTGTAATCTTTATGTTGGTTTATTTTTTCAGCTGTTATCATTTCTACACCAGGTACATTCATTTAGAGTGCTGAAGACAAAGAGTCATCAAATGATCCTTAATTTTGTTGTACTCACTCTGTATTTTACACAAGATACTTAATAAGCCAGTTAGGCGTAAATGATTTTGTTTTCTCTCGCAAGTGGAAAATAATTCTTATTCTTTACGAACAGTGATCTTTTTTAAACATCTATGTTGTTGATTTTATATAATCATTCTATAACTTAGATAGTTTCTGAGTTTGTTGGCTGTTTTCTCTGTTTGTTTTTTGTCTTTTGTGAGTAACAAACTTTTTAATCCTACTCTTCTCTCCTAAAATGTCCTCACCATAAGTTTAAAACAAACAAGAGATTTACCTGTTGTAGTTCATAATGGAGATCAATAAACTTTATGATACACGTTTACACAGTCTTAGTTCATTGTGTATGCATGAATATATATTTACAGTTATTACTTCATACTTATATATATAACTGTATATACACATACGTTTCAACTAAGGGTGACTCACCTGAGCGTAACAACTAGACGCTCCTCTGGCAGAATTGGTTGTTAGTGCCAGTTGCACCAGTTCTTTATCTTTGGTTCAATTTTTTCTAAGATATACTTGAATGTCTCTTGGCTGATTCTCAAGTATGACTGGAAACGAGAAGGGCTCCTTTTAAGCAAAGGAAACAAGTGATGATATTCACCTTCCATTCGCCTCCTTTTATTTATCTCATGAACGCCCATTCTTTTGCGTTTTCCTAGGATAATTTTCGGCAAAACACTGTCTAGCAACAATAGTTCGTCTTCACTTGAATCCGCCATGGGGCCAAATGACAAAATTCTACCAGTCGCAAGCGCGATTTGCAATCTGTCCATATGTCAACCTCAACAACAAGCAAGCGCTTTCATTACACGTGCTTGCTTTATCGCGCTTGTTTTTATCGCGAGCAAGCTCTCTTTTTGTGCGCAGACTAACAGTAGCAGTTTCAGTTCATATTTAATGTACTTGTACACAATTTCTTTTTGACTGAGTACAAAACTGAAGACTCGTTTACAGTTAAATCTGGTATTAAGCCTTGAACAACAACCAGTTTTGAACAACGGGGCCCTGGTGACAATAATCTTTACTGGAGATTTTGGCCAAAACTTCCATACTCGCTAATCAAATAAAATTGTCTGTATTTACCAACCACAGCAGTAAATAGCAGACTCGTACCGGTATTGTTTATAGCGTTAAAATCATTCTGAAGTTTGAAAATGCTAGAAGACCTGCTTCATAAATTTTAAGATCTTAAGTCGATTTTGAACAGTAACACATGCACAGACAAGGCGGATGATTTGTGAAAGGATATCATTTGGGCAATAATGAAATAACAAGAAATCGAATGGATTTGCTCGCATTGATTTTAAACTTTTAAATAAATGAACATACTCCTACACATGTTCGATCTATGGGCCAACTTTATATCAGTTGTATGGATTTAAACCCAAATGTAAGGTACTAATTCATTTGAGAGTTGCATAGTGCCATACTCAATTTTTTTTCACCCATATTATAGTGGTCAGTTTTATGGGTGGAGGAAGTGTCCATCATAATCCACTGACCTTTGGCAAGTTACTGACAAAGCTGACATACCGAGCAATAGTAACACTGGTTCATAGTACAGGAGGGTTGTTCCAGTATGGCTGTGAAACGCGCATCATACTGACTTAGAAATGCCTAAACTTCAGGTTTGTGACAGATCATCAGGCCTCATGACAATAAATGCTTTATACCAAAAGATGTGGATTTGCAGCACTACTTGTCATCAGAAAACAAGCCATTATGCAGCATAATGATAATCCTTACAGCACAGGTGCCGCCCAAAAGCTTGAACTTTGGAGCCTGCGAGACGCACGTAGGCTTGTTTCGACCAAGCCTCATCACTAATGTCCTTGCGTACAACTATTTAATCAGCATTCATCAATAAAACTGACTCTTCTACCTCCATGGTTAGAGACGTGCTATACACACTTTGGATAAAGAGAGTACATATGGATAAAGTATTATTAGAACTAACAAAAGTTATTGTTTTCTGAAATCACCTCCCTCCTCACCATGACCTGAGGGACCAAGGCGTTCTTCAAGATTTCTGTACAAATGTTGTTAGTGTGGCAGTGATATAAAGCGAACGCAGAATGCGACACATGCGCTGTAAGGAGTATGTCATTATAAACATCTCATTTTTAGGCAGTAAAAAGGCTTTTCCTCTATATCTTCAGAGATTTAATGAGATCATAAACCAGAACTGCAATACGTTGGGCAAAATAATGAAACCGTTTATTCAGATGATACTGAGTGAAAGTGGCAGATACAACAGTAGCAATTACAGAAATGAGCAATTCCAGTAGTGCGGAGAAAAAAGAAAAGATACCTCAACCATTCACAATGCGCAGTTCACAGCATCACCAGCATTTTCACCTCAAAGTACATACAGATTTTATAGCTAGATGGACAGGACATGGTCCAACATCACACAGATGGGATGGTTGTAGATAGACTAGACAGTTTTCACAAGACTGTAGTGGATAAAGGATATATATGTGTGTAAGTATCGGAGATCAAAGACTAGACGGTACATGTATATATAGGGGGGGGGGGGAGAAAAAAGAAACGGCAAATGTAATCACAACCTATACTAAATGATATGATAATGTCTATAAATAAAGCAAACCAAGTGATTATGACTTCACACCACTTAAACCAAAGGAACAAAAAAGGTTTGCTTGATTTCTACATCAACACAGCAATAGGGCTTCCTTATGCAGGATCAAAGCTAGTGCTGTAATAAAGATGACATGAAAGCACTGGTGGGACATTTGGCAGCTGGTAGGAGAGCACAAACATGCAGTTTAAGAATCTCTTCTTTTTAAGAACGATGGCAAACTATACTGCTTAAAAATGTGGATATAAGGATGGTACAAAATAACAATTTATCGTGCACGTTGGCCAAGGCGTTATTTAATAGTCTAGTTTTCGTAGATCTTCTGCTTCAGGGTGTGTATAATAATGCATCCTACATACAAGACTACCATATACAGCAGCTGATTCAGCACTATTATGTAGCATCTTTATACACAGCTACAGTCTCCTATAAATTGACAGACATGTCAGATGTTCTACCCCACAACTGTTGCTCTATATCAGGAATATAAGTACTAATCATTATCCAATAAACTACATGAGTATACACCTACAATAGGTTCTGCTATCTCTAAAAGACATTCAGGAAGAGGTCACTCTCGCTTGAACTCTAAACCTAACTAGTCCTTACCTTTAATATTAAGGTGATGCCTAGTGCATAATACTATGAAGCCTAAATAAAAATATGCATAGATAATTCAAAATTCCTCCAGACTTTCAAACGACATCTTTGCTTTGCTCTAGTATGTTATGTAGTACTAATAATAAAAATCAACGAAACAAAGATGAGATCCCATTCTACATAGATAACTCTAGTTGAGCTATAACCTTGACATGTATGTTCAGTGGTTGATTATTATCCAGCCCTTTGTAGAATGGGCTCTCAGTCCCACATTCCGGGCTAGTGCGAGTTGTGACATGCATTATCAAGCTTGGTTTATGTCACTGGAGAGCTTCACAGCAGAAGGATCAAGGGAGATGTGTATTTGAACATCCATGCATAGCAACAGTTTAATCCAGAGAAGAGCCAGTAAAATAGTCACAAAACTGTACAAAAAACACAACAGAAATGACTTAGTGTTAACAGTTATTTTGTGCAGTCACACAATTCATTTATACATGAACATCTTTTGGGTTAAGATCAGTGGTGCCACATCATCACACTTACAGACATGTATCATGGCTCTTCAAGAAAGCACACTATCAGTTATGATGGCTAGATGCACAAAAACTCACTTCCTTCCCCCCCCCTCCAATGAACTGGTATGTACCACATGGCATCGTCCAGGCATTTGAGGGAAGGGTTCATCGCCAATACATCCGTGACAATAGCAACAGAAGTTATACTGGTCAAGAAAAAACAGGAAATACCTTTAGGATACTTAAGTCAAGCTTATTCAATGGACAATCAACAATGGCAGTGTCAAAATGAAAGTGAAAGTCTAAGAAATAGAGCTGTTCCCCAGGCAGGTATGGCTAAGCTTCTTTCTTTCTGCACAATCTCAGCTCTATGTACACCACATGTTGGTCCCCTTGGCAGCTGGTTGGTGACCCATGCAAAGTGGGTGACTTGTTCAACTCGAAGCTTCAGTGGCCTCTCCTTCAACAGGCTGAATGCTGTTCTTGTTCTGGCGCACTTCTTCGATTCGGCGCTCCTGAAACAAAATGCACATGTACTGTGAGTTTTTTTTTTTTAAAAATAAAATATCAGTGAATTACTCATGATTCGTTTGCACATTTGGCCTGAATCTGTTTTGTTCATCTTAGAATGGGGTTTTGGGTTTGTTTGAAACATAGGATGACATTTAGAGGAAATACAGCCCTTCAAATGAAATTTCATAAGTTTATTAAAGTAAAAATGGCAATGGGAAGAGTTTTTTTTGTGACAAAACAATAATTAATACCTGGTAAACAATCTAACAGCAACACAAAATGGCTAAAATAAACTGAACTATAAAGTGGACTGCCACATTAAGGCAAACATGTTCAAAATTTATATCTTATCAGAGGGAAACAGTGGTTCCTTGACCCTAAGGGCCTCCCTTACATGCTCTTTCAGTCTTTTCTGTATTCCATTCAGGAACTCTTCACGGTTTTTCAAAGCAGTTGTCATGCGCTGCACCATTTTTTCCTCGTCAACCTTGTTAACATTTTCGCTGGCTTTGCACACCTCTTCAATGTGCTTGGCCTGGAGGAAAACAGGATCACAGGAAAAAAGGCAAATAAAAACAACCAAAGCACAGTCTAATCAACACAAAAAACATTCTCAGGAGACTAATACAATAGGATAAGAAAACACTGCGATGACCAAAAGCTTTGGGGGGAAGCACAAACTCGAAGGGAAATACAGCGTACTCTACATGTACAAGTTTCCACAATTCCAGGCCTGAATAGTTTGACCACACAGTGAGCAGCAGAGATGGCAAGGTCAGGAATAAAAGTACCCATGAAGATGTTATTGTCATGAGAACTGCAGAACTTCACAAAGCTTCTTAAACTGATTTCTCTGAACTTTTCTCATAAACAACGCTGCCTTATGGAGCTATGACCTTGACAACATTTTTTATGAAAAAAGTGAAAAAAAAAAAACAACTTACGAAGCTTTATGAAAGTACAAGTATAAATCTAGGCACAGTGTACATGTAGTTTGTAGTAAGAGTATAAAAGTATCAACAAAAATAAATGAATAGGTATTGATAGAAGCAGAAGTCTGTAATGTTAGTGCCACATGTATGTGCATGTAGGGCAGGATACAAACTTCTCGCACTGGATGCTCATGTAATACTTCAAATTCCTAAAATAAACAGCGTGCATTTGCTGCCTAAATAACACTTATCACCCAACAGTAAGTTCTTACAAGCAAGGTAAACTGTGTACACCAGATGCAGAACCATCTTCTTGAGTGAATATGCTAATCTATATACGGATAAAACATTTGTTTCAAAGAAAGCTGATCAGTCCCTGAGGGTGAAGCATTTGACAGCTTGAAGAGAAAGGACAAGTGCAAAATACTGTACATGTAGTGCTGTACCAAGGTATGTATCCAAAGCAGAACAGAGTTGGTGGACTGCTCCATGTTGTATGGACATACAGGACACCTGGTCAATGTGAAAGGCTTTGTAGTGTTAAGACATGGTGCGATATAATTAAAATGTATTATCTTACTTTCACATCTGTGTGGCTAGAATGACAAAACTGAGCAATGCAATTTAGATAAGGTCCATAATTGTTTCCAGGAAAACATTTCGTGACGTTTCCATTGTAGGGCAACAATAATTTGAGGTCCTGCATGCAGGTAATTTTCTTCTTGCCTCAAACTGCTTGCACCCACAATTACACACGTTAGAGAACAAGTCAGATATTTTGCTATATACATGTATGTAATTTACTTTGCAATGCCACACTCAAAAGTAAGTCCAGAGTTCTATAATAGAGTAAGGCAATGTATCGTTTATCAGGAAAAACTAGTTCAATCGTGTCATGGCTCATCAGAGAAGGAGTTCTACTATTACAGAAAGTCTCCATAGACATTGCAGGAAGAGAGTGGAACATGACAAGAGAGAGCACAACACTCACATGCTCACGCAAGCGATCAATCACAGACTGTAGCTGGGCGTTCCTGTTTTCCTCGTGGGCCTCATACTTTTGCTGCAGTCTCTTTTCCAGCTCTTTGCTCAGGCTGTCGCTGCTACTGCATGTCTCATGGACATGCTTCAGCTGAACATCAACAATATCATGTCACAACTTTGTCAACAGCATAATTTATCTCTAATACTTATTCTACAAAACTCTCGCCTGTGGATTAGACTCAATGAACATATATATTAGCTCAAAACTCTGCAAGATTTTCGGCCAAAGGTTTTCTTCTCCCCACCCTCTACAAAAAAGGAAATAGCTGTTTGTGTTCAACAACAACAAGAAAAAAACGGTTTCATTGAAATTCTTCTCAAATCTGATATAACAAGGGGTGAAAATTAGCACACAAAATGTCTCCCCACACCTGAGGCATGTTAACTTTTTGACAGGCAAATGGTTTTAGCAGTCATGGATGCCTATCCACTCTTTTTTTTTTTCTCTTTTCACTGTCTGCCCCTGAGGCAAGTGAGCCAGAAAGTTAATTTTAAACCCTGTGTATTACAATTGTTGATTTATTTATTTATTTTAAGCCATACCCAAGAATATTCCACTTATACCTCGGCAGCCAGCATTATGGTGGGAGGAAACCAGGCAGAGCCATGGGCAAACCCAAGACCATCCACACGTTGCTGGCAGACCTTCCCACGTACGGCCGGAGAGGAAGACAGCATGAGCTGGACTTGAACTCATGGCGACTGCAGCGGTAAGAGGCTCCTGTGTCATTACGCTGCACCAGCGCACTAACCAAATGAGCCACGGAGGCTCTATAACAATTATGTTTTGAGTACTAAAGTATGTTTTTCAGGTTTAACAGCTAAAACGTTTCAATTTGTTGTGTGAACTCACATGCTCACGCAGCCGCTCCTGCAGAGCTTTGATTTGGGCCTCACGGTTCTCTTTCTTCTCTTCCAATCGCTTCCTCAGTCTCTCCTCCGTGGCCTTGGCAAACTTCTCTTCCTCTTCCCGAGCTTTACTCACACCAACCTGAATCTTGTCAGCCTGCTTGGCCAGACTCTCCAGTTTCTGTGCCTCTAAAGACTGGTGAAGAAAAAAAAAAAATGTTTAATAAATTACGAGTCAGTTAGCGATTCCCAGCCTGCCCTCTCTTGGTTTAATACTTTTAAACCAGTTGGGCCTAAACCTGGTACCACGGCAGTAACCAGCTGCACAGGCAGAGAGCTAAATCCCTCAAATTACCATGCTCGATTTGTACCCATACAAAATATTTTCAAAAGGATTTATTTACTTAGTTTTTGTTTATTTATTTAGTTGATTGTTGTTTGATAATGCCATGATCAATAATTTTCCACATACAAAATGGCAGCCAGAATTATGGGTGGAGGAAACCGGAGTGCCCGGGGGAACCAACCAACCTTTGGCAAGTTACTGATATCCAATCCATTGCATGTTGGAAGACAAGAGGTCTTCCATAAACATTAGACGGTGCCAGCAGTTAGATGAGTGTCGCCGACTCATTTTTATTTAAGTCTCAAAAGCAGTGAGAACGAGTGAATCTATAAATTCCCTGCCAGATGACACTTTTTTTTTTTAGGCTGCTACCTAAAAGCAATATTTTTTTTTTGTTTTCAAAAATGTAGCAGGCCGTTTTGCTTCCTAAGGAACCAACCTTTCTCTTTTCCTCAGCTCTCTGTAGTTTCTGTTCAATGGTCTCCTTTGACAGGTCAACAGCCTTGGCCTTTGGTGGGGATCCCTGTAAAGGGGCGTCAGTTGAGGCAGGCTTGAGGATCACCTCATAGGAGATACCTCCAGTGCTCTCTCGTTTGGCCTCTGAATCAAAACACATGTATACATCATGCAGGTGCACTCAAACTGATCAAACATCCAGCCTCTACACAATTGCTACTAAATACATACGTTGGCCTTGTAATATACATGTTTGCAAGCAAAAGGCAGAAATATTCATTTACAGATTTTTATTTAATGTACATTTTTTATGCACTTTAAATCTTTTAAATGTAATGGTCTACATGTACTATCTAGATTTCTGGATGTGACAATATATATTAGTGGTATCAGGGCAAATACAATGTTGTCAACTGACTACAAGTCATTCCTGGAGATAAAGGCAATTTGGTAAACCAAGTAAAAGCTGGTGAAAATGACCCATGGGACAGAAAATCACAGCATTTCAATCTATTTCACTTTGATATAAATTTGTTGATTTAAGTGCCAACCTGTCCAAATGAAGGAGTGATTTGTTTTTTCCAGGGTTTGGCACACAACTGCTCTGCCCATGTTTAGTGGACGGTAAACTATCACAATTTACAGATATCTCAAAGGATGACCTGCCAAAGGCTGTCTTGGATGATCTGATGTCTCTTGAAGTGACATGTACATTGTAGATTCCAGGACTACATGTATGTCTATTTGTATGACGTAATTATACAAAATTTTGCATCCTGCTTGCTTAAAACTTGGTGTTGATAACAAAACTATTAAAGATAGTGCTGAAAAACAAAAACAAGCACATCTAAATGCCAAAAAAAATAAATAAATCAATAAATAACTTAAACAACTTGAAAACAATACATCAACTTTAAACTTAAAGTTACAAGTACATAGATCAGAGCCAAATACATCTTTAATCCAGGTGCTCTTGATTCAAGGAAATGAGGCATGGTATATTTTTAAATGCCTGATATATAAACTTTCTTTCCCAGATCCTTGGGTCAAGTCAAACTTGGTGGCGGCAGTGGCACCTCCGATTTCTGGTGGCCAATGGAACGACACATGAGACAGAAAGACATTACAGCAGAAACTGAAACACTGTAACATTGCAGACATTGTGATAAAATGACTTTTTGACAAGGTCCTGCTTAACATGACTCAAATATAAGCTGCCTCTTACATTCACCAGTTTCAAAAGTAAAAACTTTTTAAAAATGTCTTTTTCTTAATTTGGCCTTTTGCTGAATTTTAGCATCTATATTAAAAAATGGCTGGAAACCAAGTTTTGCCTGCATTTGGCCCTGTGAATGTACAAGGAAGTAAGGAATCTCCCATTTCTTCTGCACCATCTATCCTGCAGTCTGCGATGAGGAAAAGAATTTGAAAATAAAACCACACACACACACAAAATCCTTCTCTCATAAGATATGAGAAGACAGGACACTGGTTGGTTTATTACCAACAATCTTATATGTATTGTAAAAGCATAAATCATGCTGAAGGAAAATGAACAATTTCGACAAGTACACGGCAAAACCAAGACCAGGGCTAAACGTACACATTGTGCACTTCTATAAATCTAAAGCTCAGAACAACTACAAGGTTATAAAAAGATTACAGGAAAAAAAGAATAAACAGGAAAAATAATAATAATAATAATAATAATAAAAAAGAATATATAAATAAAACAAAGGTCTTCTCATTATCCAAATTATGGCATACATGTACAAGGCAATGCAACACTTTTAGATGACAGCCCAACTCAAAAGACTTGGTGCTGATAAGCTAAAGCAGGCTGAGTGACTCACAACAACACCAATCAATACAGGGCACATGTTTGTCAGCTGATAGGCCCCTCATCCGATAGAAAGGTTTGTACATAGAAATCATGTACAGTGTGTGTGTAAGTAAGAACCTGCCAAACATACCCAAACATCTGAGTTCAGTTTTATGAGACAGTCCCAACAATGCACCAAGTGCACTATAGTGAGTTTGTTACTATACTACGGACATCATTCCACGCGGAGGTAACGACTGCTCGATTAAAAAGGTCCCTGCCACAAAATATTACCTTGATACGGAAACATACGGATCAATAGAACTCTTAAAAAGTAGGAAAAATGGACATCTTAGTCATGTGCAAAATTTTATGTTAAATGGCAGTTTCTTGAAGTCATATTTTTCTTTCATAGTAGTGTGTGTACATAGTAAGAGGTATATGTACATTGGCATTATGCAGAAATGTGAAGTTGGTGACCAGTCATTTATGAGGCTATTTTGTTTCTAATTTGTGCCCCCTGGATAAAAAGCCATCTTAAATTTAGTCAAAAGTTTAATTATTAAAATTTGTATGTTCCCTTTTATTATTTTAACTGGAATTTTTTGAACAATAATCTACCCAGAATTTACGTCGTCAAGCAGTATTTTGTCCTCACATCAGAAATAACAATTTTCAACTGATTTCAATTTTAACTTAAGACCACTTCGTTATTCCAGGGCCAGGACTTCAATTTTATTTTAAGGAACAAAAAGGATATAAGGAAATAATTTTTGTCTGGTGGGTATTTGGTACCACCTCTTCGAATACGTGGTATTTACATAATAAGTTCCTAAATGAGGATGTGATACTTGTCTAATAGATTTACATGTATCTATGTTCAAATCTGCTATTTTCTCCTTCCACATGTGTTAAACCACAATTTTAATTGTGTTTATATTTATAATAGATTCCTAAATATATTCATAATTCTATTCAATTTAATATATATATATATAAAAATTACATTCAAATAAATTTGTTATGCCCGTATCACATATTCATTTGGAACAAATAATACCTAGAGGTGGCCCAATATACCTAGTATACATTTTTTTTTTTTCATATGTCTTTACCCTTTAAGAAAAACCTAAAAGAATACTTAAAACCATATTTACTAACAACTTTTCACACCTTTTCATTTGAAGTCTTTAAATGTGTTCAAAGCAGAGAGTTGACTAGCCCTGATTGTAAATGCATACTCAACATGACTCTAAATGACCAATTAGTTTTCTTCCTTTATTCTTTGGTCTTCTTCAATTCTACAGGTATTTAAAGGAGGTGGTTTTCTTCTCTGTAAGACTTGGTGGTCTACCAGCTGACTGACAAATGTGCCCACACATCAACCAGACTACCTTTCCAGACAATGATGGCATCAAAAAGCTCGCTGTCTGGATGGATTTGATGGTGGATCGGCTTTTTGGGAGACTCCCTCAAACAGAGGAGCACACCCAGCCATTTACAGACTGAAGATAAAACAAGAATGCAAAGTTGACAACTACCCATAAGAATAATCCAACATTTCATACAATGTATCACAAGACTGAGAAAAGAAGGCAGCATAAGTAACAGAATAGTCTACAATTTTTAAACAATTATAAAAGTTCGGATCGCTTATTACTTTAAGTGACCTTAAAGTAAGGTCACTAAAACCTTAGGAAGCTGTCCATAACAATTTTTCCATTCAATTTTTTTTTTTCCTGACATCAGAAGAAAAATAATTTCTCAGCAGCTTAAAATCAAGGGGAGTAACTTTTGTAGGAATCTGCTAAGCTCTTTAAGGTCAAAGTGTCCTGCCATCGAGAGCAGTATTACCAACTGCATCACACACTGTAACTGATCAGAACAACTGACCCAGCAGAAACTAGGTTCAATGACATGGTACTCCACTGTTGTAATGGTTATAAATGGTTACTCCTGCATTACATCGGGACACCGTTAAAACCATGATGCACACCGATGGGCAGCACTGCAACAGTGCAGAAACATTGATCCATTCAAGCATTATCCAAGTTGTCTGGGCCAGTTCCAGAGAGCAGCTCTATGTAAATTGACTGGTCTTCCGACGGCAGCTGTTATTACTGCTCCAGATGGCATAAAACACACTGGATGAAACTTGTCCCTGACCACTGTAAATCCACGCACTGCAGCCATACCAGCCAATTACAGCATCTTTTATTTGCATTTCTCAGCCTGTGTGCAATGCCGTTCTTTATACTTCCATACTCGAGTACTTTCAATTTGGTGACTAATCCCAACAGTTGGTGTCTGTCTCGTTTCCATAGAGACAAATACTTTCCTGCCACACAAGAAGGCACAGTGTAATCGGAATACATATTGACTTCACAGTTCATTTGCTAAACACCACTGAACATGGATCGGTTAATAAATCAAGCTCTAACATCCTTCCACCGTGCTAGAAAGAAGGCAAACAATGTAATCAGATATATACAATATCAGATTATGGAGGCTTCTTTCTTTAAGCAACACTGCTTAGCATTAAAAAGCAGTTCATTACAAGGAAATGAAAGTCTCTTCAAGTCTGCAAACACAGCTGGGCAGCAAGCAAGTTTTTATAATCAGCAATTGTCAGAGAAATACAAAGTACATGTACATACCTTGAGACATAGTTGTTTTAATGGATGGGCTAACTACTCCAAATTGATGCTAAGATAAAGGCACTAGCTACAACGTCTGGGCTCTCCAACACACGATCCAGATCACAATCTACAGCAGCCTTCCCACAGGACCTGAAATCCGTAAAAACAGACATGACAGCCACAATGAGATACATGTAATATAAAAGCTATTAACACCAGACATAGCATGTGAACTGTTCTTATATATGTAAAACCAGCTTAAATCCAAGACCATATTGTTGATTCACTGCCATTGTCAAAATCTACAAAATTTGTTGTCTGTGGATCAAAGATAGGATAAATCCAACCATTCTGCCCCCAGTGCTTGACAGATAGCCTGGCCAGCCTAGTACTACAGGGTAGATATAAAAGTAGATGAGTCAGACTGCTGCTAGCACCGCCAAGGCTCACTGCAGCACAGACGATAGCAGACTCAGGCCTCAGAACCAGCCAATAGATGATGCCAGCATAATTCATTATGTTACAGGAGCGACCTGATGAGGTCATCTTCATGATCCAATCTAAAGCCAACACCCGTACTCACCTCTTACCTATAAGCATAAATGTGTAAGGAAAATATCCAGATATAAAATGCGAACCAACACTTGGATAAATGGTACATCAGTACTCAGAGCCATGTGAATGATCAACACAGTCTGACGTCATCCCTTTAGAATATTGTACGATTTACACAAACATGTGTATACATCTACACCTATGTCGACACAAGATAACATATATCCTGGTTTTCCTCCACACTGCATCCCCTACAAGGTATTATTATATGCAATATTCTTGAACATCAGACGCCAATCCAGTAAAATAATGTTACACATATTCACGCCACAATACTGGTGTTTAGTTGTGCAAGACACTAGGTATACACTTTTAGTCTTACAGATTCTTGCTCATGGTCTATATGGTGCAGCCAGGAGACACTTTACTTACAGGACAATTTTCTATTCTAACCCTTTTAGGATGTAATCCCCACCTTCATATCATCTGTATGTACACATAATTTAAGGATAATCAAGTCCAATATTGAAGGAAATAGTTTGGGAGCTAGTAGAGGTTCATTGGTCAAGTCGCGTACGAAAGCTTGGACTCACAGACACATAGAACGATAGGACAAAGGTGCAAACTCCAAAATGTCAATTCTTAAGTGTGGCAAACATGCACAGTCCATGTGGAATGAGAATCAAATTTCCAATATTCTAACATTAATCCTGTTTCTTTGGCCTTTTTTGGCCTTTGGCTTCTATTTGGGCTCTGGTTAAGTATATGAAACATTGCCTGCATTACCTGTATGTACTTAATAATTGACCGCCCCATCAGTTTTAAACCTTTTGAAACACTTTAAGCTACATAAAAGGTTCAATCACAGTAGAACACATCATTTTCTTCTGTGACATTGCAGTGCTTGTGTACATGCCATGTACTTGTGTTTTCTGAGCACACTTAAACTGATATTTGTGATGTAATAAAGAAAAGAAAAATAGTTCATAACATGGGACCATTTAAACAGTGCAACGAAAGTTAGTTCCCCCAAAACATTGTTTGATATATCCCAGGATATGTACCAGATCGCAATGAAATCGCATGCACTGTCCCAGTAATCAGGCGGACGCAGTATAATAGGTGTCTCATGATTGTTTGGGCACTCAACCGTCTCGCCCTGACACTAGCATCTGCTCTGAGATGATCTCAAACCTTCGGTGCTGAAATTCAGAATTTCTTGTGAATTTTTGTGGTGCACTCAAACCTGATGTGGTTCTGTTCCTTAGTACAACGCTGACGATTCGCCGATCTTGTCTTTGTGTGGTTGCCCTGGGCCTTCCACTTCTTGGCAGGTCCTTAACATCTCCTGATGTGAGACACATCTCCCACAATTTCCGAATGGTGTTTGGTGTCTCCCATTCGACGTGCAACCTGATTTACAGGGTTGTTAGCCTCCAAAAGGCCAACTGCAATCGCTCTGTCCATATTGCATAATCGAGGCATGGTATACCATAGTCACAGAACGTGCAACATTGAACGTCCAAGACTTGTGGACAGTAATGTGGGCAATTCAGGTCCGAGAACCTTTTATTGACCATCTCGATGCAGGTGATGTTTAAATTTCTTGCGGTGTGTGTCATGTCCTCAATGCCCGCACGAATATTTCTGGACTGGTAACACGAATTCTGTGATGAAATCAAAATTTGGCAGTGAAAAATCTGGTTGACTCCTTTTGTGAAATTTTCGACTGATTTTCAGTTTGCACATACCCATTAGCGCACAACTGCACCTGCACGTTAATCCTTGATATACCGCTTCTGCCTGATTACTGGAATAGTGTGTGCAAAATTTCACTGCGATCTGGTACATATCACGGGATATATCAAACAGCGTTTTGTGGGGAACTTACTTTTGTTGCACTGTTTAGTTATAGACAGGCAGGAGTTTTACGAGTTCCCCATTCACAAGCAGATCGTTACATAATTTTACATTATTCAGTTTACATTTTTTGTGACCATCTCTCACATGGAGATACAGAACATGTACCATTCGTGATTTTGCATGATGTCCATGGTATTAAGGCCTGTATTGCACACTGTATTCACATTGTAAGGTACCAAAGATTCAGCTTAATCTCAATGTATGCTGTCCTGTCTTAGAACTACAAATCAGAATCATGGCACTTAACAGAACTAGATTTACTAAGTATATGGCTACTGATGGATACTCAGTGAAATATCATTAACCAAATTCAATTTACTTTACCTTTGCATTGAGTGGGATAAATTTTACAGCTACTTGTTGGTTTGGTGACCTCTACATGTAATTGTACACAATCTTATACTCTGAAGTCAGTACAATGTCAGTTAGCTATGAGAAAAACAAATCTTAACACTAAACGGTAAACAAAAAATGGATGTAACTTCTACTGTACTAGTCTACTTGTATGCAAGAAGGGTCAACAATCATGGCTCACCATTTTACCATCTAAGGTTTGATCTGAATTATTAATAATAATAGTGCAAGGGAAAATACAGGTTACGACCTTTACCAACAATAGGGGCACATGCATGAGTACTTAATGCACACAACCAATGACTACTTTCCTGTCGAAAGAACTATGCAGTATATTACAGTCACTCAGTGTGGCTGATCAAATGTTGGAAACAAACCACTGATTACCCTATAGACTACAGTATTGATTTTTGCAGTCTGGCAGCTGGAGTCACGCCATCCTGCCTCAAATCGTACACCATCAGTTTAGCTGGCATCTTGACACAGACTCAGCAGGGTTTGATGATGTGAACACTTCGTCCAATGTCCTCCAGAGAATTTCACAATCAGGCTACTTCCCTAGGAGTGTCAGTATAAACCAGATTACTTAGACTTAGGTCCACAGATTCAGCAGGTTTATCCAAATAACCACTGTTCCAAACACCAATTTAGTTAACATTTCAATGCAAAACAAAATATCACAGCTGCAGTCAGTTTCATGGGTCAGCAAACCATGCAACCTACCCTTGGCAAGCTTGGCAAGTTTTAAACATATTTCATCGCTAGACAAGATGAAAACATTACTCAAAAAATAATATCATGAAACAATTTGTACAAAAAATTTGAGATTTAATACACTGGCTGTAAAAGCATGAGTTTTTTTCACTTCAAAAGAGTTGAGAGGTATGGAATCCAGTAACATGTTGCAAAAGTGACAAATGTGTTCAGCACTTCAGTATTCACATCTTTACAGGGTCAAAATGTTTGGGCATTCACATCAAAATAATAACAATGATCTCAAATTAAGCCCAGGTCATCACCAAGATTGACTCAGGAGTTGCAAAGTCTTGTGTCATATCAGCCATTCCATGTAAACTGCACTGCAATCTTTTTTTTTCAATTTTTTTTTCAACTTAAGAGAATATCTGAAAAGTTTACATTTTTTGAAGAAATATTTTCCATAGTTTATGAAAACATACTCAAACATCAGCTTTAACGCCTGCTAGCACTGACTGACCAGTGCAAAGTATGGCGTCACAGAGGTCACATCCATGTTCCAACAGGTCCAATAATTGGGTCATAGGAATTTTCAGTGGAAACTCCAAATCAAGGAAAAGTTTTTTCAGCATCACTGTTCAGACAAATATTGGTAGTGTTGCAGCAGCCAGGACAGTCTGCATAAAACTTTCACACCTCAAGTCACAGGGCGAAAATATTCTACCCCAATTACACGCGTCACGCCAGTCATGCAAGTAAGTATTTTTTTCTTTTCCCATTAAATAAATGTTACAAGAAAAACTAAGACCATGTATGATGGTACTTTGCTTTAAAGGTATGATGCAATGGCAACTAGAAAAGTAGGGATTGTTTTAATCAATTTAAAAATCTCCCTCAAACTCCGTCACGCAAACCACATAACATGTATTTACATGAATTCCATGTAACAAATCAACTTTTGTGAAATTTGTCCAACATTAAATAATTCAATAAATCTCACACTTCTTGCAGAATTAGTGAGACGTAATTCACTGCACCAGAAAGGAGTAAACAAAGTGAAAAATTGAGGGAACAAGAAGTTTATGAGGAGTATAAAGCTAGACAAAGCGCTTACAGTAATAAATAACAGGCAAGAAAGAAAGAAAGCAAATGTCAATAAAATGACAAAAGAAAGTAGGATTAGGATTTTCGATGAGAAGAGAAAGGCAGATAGGGAAAAACAGAGAAAGTGTAGACAAAATAAGAGACAAGATAAAGTAGAACGAGCAGCCAGCACATCAGGAACTAGTCACAGAGCCCACTGAGCATCTGGTTCCTTAAATAGGGCCACCATTCGTTTGGATGAGTGAGCGAGTGCTTGGGCTTTAACATCGTACTTGACAATTTTTCAGTCATATGACACCAATCATTTGAAAGAAGCTCTGCCAAAAAGTCCCAGAAAGAGGAAAGCTATCTTGTCAAATCTTGTCCTTGAGTTTGGTGAAAAAGAGAAAACCAGCTTTAAAGGAAGTGGAGTCACGTCACTTGGGCAAAAAACTATTGCAAAAGTCCAGAATTTCTAATGTCGTGATGACATCGATAGAATGGCTCCTGGAACGAGCCATGTCATCACCTTCAGAGAGAAGGGAGTTTAAACAAAGCTGCAGAAACGGCACCTTTTTATGAGTATCAGAGAATGTTAAGAGAACTTAAAGAAGAAAACCCTGAATTAAAAATAGGTGTCAGTAAGTTTGCAGAATTGCGCCCTTCAAATGTGCTGTTAAGTGCATCTACTGCATCAAATGTTTGCCTCTATGTTTATCATCAGAATTTCATCTTGGCTCTGGATGCTATCCATCTCTTCATTCCAGAAATCCCCACCTATAAAAAGGGCTTCTTATCATTGTTTAGTTTTCAGTGATGACACAAGTTGCTGGTTTTCTGAATGTGCTCATGAAAATTGTGGCTTCAACAATACCGTAAATACATGTATGTGAAAACCCATTCCGTAAATGATGATTCCGTAGATATACATGTAACACAGGTGAAGTGGTGGAAATGGGAGAATGTGGGCAGTACACTGGTCAAGTGCGAAAAAAACTGGAACAATTGATCAGCTCTTCAACTACATCAATTTAATGGTTCCAAAATACATGAGGCATTGCTCTGTGAGAAGATGGCAGGCAGAGAGGTATGAACATGACAAGGCTGAATCACTACTCCACTACTGCTGTTCTACAAATGGATTATGCCGAGGAAAAAGTCCAGTCAGGACACTGGAATCAAGCTCAGGTCACACTTTTCACATCTGGAGCATGGTTTAAGGGAAATATTTCTTCCCATGTAATTGTAAATGTCTACATGCGACATGAAAAAACCTAAGCAATTGTTTTTATTGGATGAAATCCTATCTGAAATTCTTGATAGGTATTACTGAAGTCAAAGTATGGACTAATGGACCAGCTAGCCAGTTCAAAAACAAGTTTGTGATGTCTATAATCCAGCTACTATCTCAGTACAAATATTCTGGAATTTTAGTGCCACTAGCCATGGGAAGGGTCCAGTAGATGGTGTTGGGGAAACCATCAAAAGACTTGCTGCTAATGCAGTGAAAACCTGCCAGTGTACAATCAATTGTGCAGAAGACAGATATAATGCTGTTCAACAATCCTCCATTCAAACATCTCTGGTCACAGCAGCATCTGTTGAAGAACGTGCAAAGTCACTGAACATGGAATTCATCTTTGATGGAGCAATGGCAATAAAAGGAATGTTTTGACTTCAGTGAACCTACCAACAATGGCTACATAACTAAACCATATACGGATAAAGACACTTTGTCAGTGGAGCCATACACTGAAGAGAACATCAGTGATGAGGATCTGTGAGGTGAAAGCCATTTTACACCAAAGGTTGACCATTTTGTACAAGTGAAAATCAGTGGAAAGATGGCAGATATTGCCTACATTTATACGGCATAGGTAAGCTGTTAGGCAAGCCTTTTAAGCATTACACAGGACTTGAAATTAGCTCTGGTCCGGTGTTCCAAGGCCAGTGGATTTTCTGTCAGACCAGTTGAGTTTGCAAAGCACTGGTCCGATGGGACAGAAGAAAAATACAAACATTTTCAGTGATTTTCAGTGTCTTATTTTTTTTTTTTTTCGTACATCGGCCGCATAAATGTCACTCATACATGGAGTGCGGCTTGCTGAAAAACAGCAGTCACCCTCCTCACACGATGGTGGGGTTCTGTTCCACACTGGCCACAGTTTGGTACACGGAAAGACCCGAGCGGTGTACAAAGAGTTCCGGACCATATCATTATGAAAAGGAAGTTTGAAGTGCGGAAACCCCCAAGCGATGTATCTGACGCATCGGAAAGATGATCTGACTGGAAGACAAGTATAGTCGATAAAAGAACAGCCTCTCCATCGTATGTACATTGTATCACGTACAAATGCCCCGCACAAGTTATCGATTTGTATGTATGTAAGCGTGGCAATTAATCAACAACAATGTTGCAATGTGGCGATACTTAGACGGAGCAAAGCCTCATGAAAAGAAAGCAAGATTAACTGACAATCAATTAAGTAGACTAATGTGGGACAAATGTGTGTAGTGACTGTGACATATTTAGTGTGAAAATAAAGGCATCCAATAAGTGACACTTAGTGACTGACCAGTCACCGTAGGGTTATCCAATTAAACCTGAATGACCAGCAGCTCACTGTCTGCTGTTATTAAATTTGAAGTATTGTGGTTACAGTTACTGCTAATACATTAGCGCTTGTTATGGACTTCTCACTATTTTGATTGATCATAGCAAAACAATTACTGTGCTGATCAGGGAAAATCAACTGCATGTATTACTGGATTTTTCAAGAATTTTTCTGGTGACACATTTCGCCTGGTGATTGATTTACACACCTTATATGGACACATAAAGAGTTTTTGTGTAAAGTTTGATTAATTTCTTATCAGTAAAAGTCATGTGTTGGCATGTAAAGTGTCACTTTAAGGTTTGTGCTGCTGCAAGTGCATTTTACATACCAAAGATGAAACTTAGGCTGAAATACAGTACTTTTGAGCTGATGTCATTTGTAAATGCAAAATTAGAAATTGTTTTGTTTCAAGCAAGACCGACTGTACACTTGTAACACCCAATGATTTGTTCCCAAAGAAATGAGCCGTTTTATTACAGTGCTTGTTATGGCGCTATCAAGCGTGTCCTTTTCATTTTGTCAGGACCAGTAAACTTACGGTCAGGCCAGTAAAACTCTGAGAATACTTGTGGCCAGTTAGACTTTCTGCTTAAATTCTGGCCCATATTACATGATTATTAAATGTAATGATTGGCCCATTACTGCAGCACATAGCATATTGGTAAAACACTGGTTATTAAACCCTGGGTGTTCGTGGCTTTCAACCGACTACCATGACTGCAGGCAGAAAAAATCTTTTAAACCTGTTTATATTATGTATTTGAATATTGTATCAAACAGACAAGTGCACGAATCAAACACAATATATTTTCTTTCAAATTTTGCAACTACAAGGCAATGATGTTAAGCTGAGGTATCTCGCCAGAGGTGGTCACTGGCTGGCTTTATCACTGGCTCTCTGACCTTGATGATACACTGCCACCTCTTCGAAACATTAGCTGTGAAATGGCATCTCCAGACTTAGCAACCATCAGATTTATTTATTTCTTTAACTGATTGGTGTTTTATGCCGTACTCAAGAATATTTCACTTATACGATGACAATGACGGCATTATGGTGGGAGGAAACTGGGCAGAACCTAAGACCATCCGCAGGTTGTTGGCAGACCTTCCCACTTACGGCCGGAGAAGAAACAACAGAGGCCAACTAACATTTCCACAGAAACTGTTAGATAAAGTGGAATCTTTAGTGCTAGTTTGCCAGGACTCAAAACTTTTTACTTCAAATAAATTGAAAGATTTAGATTTAAACTGTCACAGATGTGTTCTGACATCTCCCATTGTGGTTATCTGCTTTCACTATTTTAAGGCCACTTAAAAATCTTAAAATTATTGTTGTGACTGTGTGTGAAACTGTTAATGTTTGTATTGGAATTTCTTGAAGGAAGTACATTTTATTAGGACATGTCACACGAGTCACATGTTGCCTGTCACGCGAGTCACAATCTGTAAAGTGATGTAAGTCCAGTTGATTCATTAAAATGTTGTCATCAGGAGTAATATTGTGATGTGAATTTATTAAAAAATCCTGTCCAATATAAAAAAATGTAAATATTTGTGAAAACGGGCTACAAATATGACATTCTGCCAACAAGAGTCAAAAAATTAATTTTGTGCCTGTCACACAATTCACAGTGCTTCAGTGATGTAATTTCTACTTTTTTTACACAGATGTTTGAAGTTTGTCTGTTCTGCACACAGCATGTACCTATAATGTGTACCTTAATTTGCATAACTTTCAATATTCAATTGAGGCATATATCAATTAAGATAGTTTATATGTCACGCGAGTCACTGTAATGGCTGATATCTACGTGTTGATTTCCACATGAATTCTGGTGTCATTTCTTTCCACAAAGTCACATGCATTTACTTATTTTTCATTGGTTAAAACTCAACGGGAAGATGTTCAATTTGCATACAAAGACAAACAGTGTAAAGAAGATGTTTATCACTCTAGTTTCTGTCACGTGTCACTGTCATATATGAGATTTCTGTGCTGTATTATTCAAGGTTCCTACATTTTTGAAAGGATTTACTTCATTGTGAAATACTCTGGTTTCAAACTTCCATCAGACAGTTACCGAGTCTGTAGAAAGGTGCTGATACCACTACAGCACTCAAGTTGATATGCTAGAATGTGTTTTTTGGACGTTTTTAAGACAGATGAACATGGTAAGGGATGAATATGCATGTGCGCGTCACATGCTTTTGTTAGATGGACTACATCTGAAAAGGGTCTCCTCCACATTTGGCCAGCTTCATTCTGAGACGCATGAATAAACTGATGTAAGTAGTGACGTCTTTACAACTTCCAATGAATCTGAATAATGGAAACATTAATAATTTCAGACACATAATGCCACATATATGATTATTTGTTGAGAATACTTCATCAACTTTCATACGGTTTCCAGGGTCTCTAAATTAAGTCACTCTACATGGTGTCATCCCTTTAAATCATATAGGATAACCTCAATTTTTGTCATTACTCCGAGGAGCTCGAAATATCAAACATTTTCACCCCTGCTTAAACAGTGTGCCAGAGTTTTTTCAGATGAAATTTCACCACAATGAATTCAACAGTAGCAACCTCAGCCTCATTCTGTTTCTCAGACTCATTGTGATTTTCTTCATCAGCAGCCACGTTCGAGCCGGCCTGAGTGGAAGATGGTGTAAATTCACGCAGAATCATGCACATAACAGTTAATACTGTGCACTGTGACAATAATCAGACGATACAGCAACCACTTAAAGTATACTTACCTAAACGAATCGTATAAAATTGGATTTTACACGGATGAAAAAGTCAACGGTGTGTCCTTTTCAGCTCGGCTGGTTTCAGATATTCAGCGCGCTCACTGATCCAAATTTCGTGACGTCAGATGCGTTCATTTGGTTGGCTCTTGAATAATCGAAATTTCATTGGGTGTTTATGACCTACTTCTTTCGTTTCAAAACTTGAATTTACATCGATATAAACATAATTTGCACAAATGGGTCACCAACGAAAACATTTTCAGCACCAAATAGTGCAGGAAACTGTTCAAATGTTCTAAAAATATACTTTAATGCGATGAATAAGCAAAATTTACATTGACCCCGGAAGTCAAAGCAAAGGTTAAGTTCAAACGCGGGAAATGGCGATGGTTACAACTGACAGAGATGTGTGGAAGCAAGTGAGATACAGAACCTCATACATGTAGAAAGTATGGCGAAAACAATTACGTTCGCGTGTATTGTGGTATTAACATTTCTGACAGTTTTCGGCAACATTCGTATAAAAACCTAGTAATTAAGATCTGATAGAGGGTGACACTATTGAAAAATCTCATACCGTGGTGGCCAGCCCCGCTTCACTCGGGTCTCCTGATGAGGCTCATGGCAGATATCTGCAAATTTATATTAGACCATATCTCTGTTTATGCTAAACATAGCACAACAGCGAAAGACTCAAAATAACCCTTATTAAACAATGGATATTCACAATATGTATAAAATTATCAGCAATTATAAGACTGACCTGATCATATGCAAAGATAATGACATATATATGCATACTAAAACATGCATGCATATCTATTTTTCAAGTTTTTAATCATGTACACATACATGTGTAAATCAACATGTACAGTAATGCTGATGTTGATCATTGACAGACCATCAGTGTTTTTTGAAAATATAGTCTGCACCACAAAAGGGCTACAGGCCCTTAACTGACATAAGCAGTGAACTTTAAATGATTGGTTTAATTCAATCTGCTCTTCAGTATTTATTCTCTAAAATGTAGGAAGGGTGCCCAACAGAGGGATGTGAAAGGCTTGTTTTGTGCCAAAGTTTGGGTGGTTAACCACTGGTGGTTTTGGTTCGCAAACAATTTAAAACGTTCGGCATGTTCTAGTCCCTGTCTTCTTGTAGTTAGCATGCCAGCACGGTGCAATGACCCAGGATCTTCTCACCAATGCAAACCTGTAGTGGGGTTCCTCCGGGTTCTAACCAGTTTACTCCCACCATAATCTTGGCCGCCGTCATATATAAGTGAAATATGTGGTCGCTTTGAGCTTATGCTGGTCCAGCTCATTCTTGCTTCCTCTTCGGCTATACATGGCTATGCATGACACAAGATGGTCGTGGTTTTCCCGAGCTCTGCCCTGTTTCCTCCCAAAAAAAATGCTGGCCGTAATCGTATAGGTGAAATATTTGGTGTAAAACACCAATTAGATAAATACAAGATAAGACAGAATTAGAAAGGATTGATTAGAAAGGAGTATATTCTTGATATAGTGTATATTTTATGTATTCAGAGGGTTATTTGTACAATTAAATTTTTTGTTGCACTGTGTACAATAGTGGACAAAGATAAAAGTCATTATAAATTTTGTGTCAGCTAATTTCACATATGCATACCTTTAAATTAGTTATTAGTGTTGAGGTGACTCACAGTTTGTAATGTATATCTTCCACAGTCTTTCTTCAAACTCCTTGACCGAGTGTTAATAGCAATGCAAGAAACAGTACAATGATTCTCTTACCAGTGCAGTTATTCTGAGTTCAAGTCCAGCTCATGGTGGCATCCACCCTGGTCGCAGTACACAGAAACAACTGCCAGCAACCTACGAAGGGAAGTTTTCTACCTTCATAATGCTGACTATCGTCATATCGTGCAATATTACGGTGTAAAACTCCAGAGAAAAAAATAAACTAAAATAAAATTCATTGTGACAATAGTAGTCTCCGACTTTCATATACAAACTAAGTTTACCTACTTCCCTGGTTTGTTGTCATTGCTTCAGAATTTGTCTTGAGTGACTTGGACCAGTGGTTTGAACTGCTGCAGTGATGACATATTTTACTGCCAGAGGTGTCAACATCAAGTTCCCATTCCAACCATATCCATGTCAGGAAACATACATGCAAAAAGTAGTAGAATGTTTGCAAAAGGTGGGTATATCATGTGTACATGTAGCTGCTATCACATGCTCAGTATATACATTTGCACTAGAATTTGGCCTTTCCAGCTACAAATGTGGTCAACTTGGATTTTGATCATATTAACATTTTAACATTTGTAAATATTATTACAATTAAGATTAAATGCAAGTATACATGTAGAACTATTGGTGTTTACAGTACAGTCACTTGGTTCTCAGGCAATATTTAGCGGTGGTAACTTGGATCTTAAATCCTATTTTGTTCATGTCAGTTGGTGTTTGTGAACATGCAAAATCATGTATTGTATTTTGTTGGGGGCCCAGCAATTCAGGTGCTTGTGCAGCACAATGACCCAGACACGTCTCACCAATTGTGTCAGTTCAAGTCCAGGTCATGCTGGATTTCTCCAGCAACCTGGTCATGAGTTTCCTTCCACCATAAGCAAGCCACCATTGTATGAGTGAAATATTCTTGAGTACAACGTAAAACTCCAATGAAATAAGTAAATATGTGGTTTGGTTCTGTTTCAGGATGTGAATGGCATACTGGAGAGCCCAACAGGCACAGGAAAGACACTGTGTCTGTTGTGTTCAACGTTGGCGTGGTTAGAGGACAAAAAGTCGCAAGTCAGCTTTAATCAGCATATGGAGGTTGCAAACTTGATGTCGGATGAGTGTGCGTTAAGTGATAAAGCTTTCTCTAATGTATCTCAGAGCCTGAAGTCAAACTCAGCAAGTACCTGGGGTGGAAGTGAATTCGGTAAGTAACTACATGTAATTTTAGTGCATGAATTAAGAGCCACTACCACAACAAATCAAATGTACATTTCTGAATTATCAGTAAAACAAATTCTATCGGTGGTGTTTGCCATATGACATCACAATTGAGGCAGGATGCTGGGAGCTGTGAACGCTTGTTGGCCAGTGTTTCAGTTTGTTTGAAACACAGTAAAACCAGGTCTTTTCTGCTCTTGACTCCTGAGTTCCAACATCATAGATTCTACATGATTCCAACACCAGTGTTTCCATAAGGTTACAACACTGGACATGACCATATGGTTACATCATTGGCATTTCCAGATGGTTACTACAATGACGTTTCCCACATTGTTACAACACAGATGTTTCCACATGGTTACTACAATGACGTTTCCACATTCTTACAATACTGATGTTTCCACATTCTTACAACACTAACGTTTCCACATTCTACAACACTGATGTTTCCTCATGATTGCAACATCAGTGTTGTAAGCTGACCTAGGATAGGCAACCCTTCACAAAAGCCAGGTCAGATTAGGTAATCAGTGTATGAGTTCGCTAATTCAACATTTCCTATCCCACAGCTGTTCCGAAGGTGATCTATGCAACCAGAACTCACTCCCAGTTGTCTCAGGCCATACAAGAGTTGAAGCGAACAGCGTACAATAAGTAAATGTGCACACTACATTTTTTCATAGGGTCCTTCTCCTTTTAAAAACCTAAACATTAAAAATTTTAACATTAAGTATGAAGTCTGGAGATGTATGTATTTGAGATGTTTTATTTGTGCAAGACAGTCTTTTAAGGATTTTCATGCTCTTGTTTATCAGAAGATTCCTTTGACAATTTCATACCTGTACATTTATAACAATAATGACTTCTTTTATTACTGAGGGTTGTGCAGTCAAATAAATACACTGGCTGTTCTTCCTAAGAATTGAATACCTGGATTACCTGACTCTGCTTCTTTTGCAGCATGAAGGTATCTGTCATTGGTTCTAGAGAACAAATGTGTATTCACGAGCAAGTGAGGAAGGAACAGAGTAATGCCACAAAGGTAGGTTCATTTTCTAGTTTATGGCAATTGGCATGTTGTCGGTCACATAAAGTTTAGCATTTTTTAAGTGTCACAGTTTGCTTGATTCTGACTGATTCATTCAGATGAGGACATTTAAGAGTTATATGTGAAATTTGATTTCTCTTCAGGAAAACTGAACTGTTGCCCTCAAAAGTATCATTTCCAGGCCATTATACGCTTCTGACAGTGCAGTTTAACATACCAAACTTTAGATGAAATACAGTACTTTAAAGATATTCATGTTGCAAAAAGCTGATAC
Organism: Liolophura sinensis; assembly: GCF_032854445.1. Taxonomy (NCBI): domain Eukaryota; kingdom Metazoa; phylum Mollusca; class Polyplacophora; order Chitonida; family Chitonidae; genus Liolophura; species Liolophura sinensis. The sequence continues at coordinate 6,806,710 of NC_088301.1, forward strand.
ATGTATATATATTATGCATTCACAGCCACAGTACAGACACATTGATAGATTTAACCTGAGCCCCAGCAAGCTTTCGGGCATTATGGCACACTGAGTGAGCAGGGGTTCGTTTAAATACATCACTCGTGTAACTTAACGCCTGACATGCGGGCAGAAATCGCTGCTGGCATGTTATTGGCTCGTGTAGCCTGCCCGATCAGGCAGCCACTATTTCTCGATACCCATTTTCCCCTTTACAAATAAATTCAACTCTTAATGTCCGATGGATGTCACGCGTTACTGTTTTACTCTCCTGTTATTGTTGTTAAAGGAGAAGAAAACCTTAAAAAAAATGACACTATAGGATGAAAAGAGCACATTTTTTTCTATTTGGTGGTGTCTGCTGCATAATTGTACAATTTTTCCTTGCCATACACATAAAGCCTGAAAACAGCACAGCTGGCATAAATCGCTGAATCCGTCGCGTCCTCCATCTTTAACACCCAGTAATTTATGCTGGGGGTTTGGTGCTTCTCAGCCAATGAGAGTCGTTAAAACTGCCGGCTTGTTCGTGTAAACTCGGAACCAACTTCCAGTATTCTGGTTTCCCGATCGTCAAGAGGAAAACGAACTGTACTGTTCACTACCTTCTAGGAAGAAGAGTTCTAACGGGAATGTACGAACAGCACTTCGGTGGTTTCCAACGGCAATTCTCCTCATAACACAGAAGACTTCAGGACAAGCTCTTAGGCAAAATGGAGTTGCCCACAGCAGATTTTGGCGCTGACTTTATTTGTAATTTATCAACATGAGGTACATATTGGAATTTTGTTTATGGCTTGCACCTGCGAGGAAATGCATACTCTTTTCAGTGGTATTTGATGGATATTTAAATTTTCTCTTCCTTTGACTTGGCACAACATGCCTCTGCCACACAAGAGTTCCTCAAAAACGCAGTTTTTGAGTTACGTCATTACGACAACAGAGTGACGTCCTATTGCAAAATGACGTCGCCACTTTACGGCACGGTAGGGCTAACAGCCTATCTTATAACATGGCACTGATTGTGTTTAGATCAAAGCATCGGGATAACATCATTAGTTTTGCAATATTGAGAACCCAAATCCATCCAAGAACATGATTCAGAAGATCAGTCCAAACCTTTTTTAATTAGTACTCTATATTCTATATACCACCTCATGTTAAAATTACCAGACTGGCCCTACTGTGCCGTAAAGCGACGACGATATGTCACAAAGGGACGTTCTGTCTATTCTGAGTTCATGATGACTGATGAAATCATCTCTAGTTGTTATTTAAGACTGTTTTTGTGGTCTTGTTTTGTTAGGTGGATTTCCGTAGTTTTTGGCATGCGGTTCTGAGATTTAAGTACCCCACGACTTGCCATGCCAGCACAAAGTTATTTGACGAGGGAGAAGAAAATATTTCTGTGAATTTCAGCAACATTTCGACATTTGGATTTATTCTCGCAGGGGTGGTAATAAAGGTCCTATTGTCTTTAATGCACACCAGCAATTGGCGTGTGTAGCCGTTTCAAAGTGGATTTAAGTACCCACTTTGTTTCGCAAAGTGCCTTGCGGAATGGACCTACTAGGCTTTTTAATTCAATGATTAAATCTTGAGGCAGCTAAATATTAGAAACTGTCGAAACCTATAGACCTCAGCGTTTGATTTAATTGAACTAGTATGAGAGGAGAATGATCAATTTATATAATATACGTTATGCTTGTGCTTCATTGTGTCGTACATTTCGTCAAAGGCATTTTAGTTGGTAATATTTGATTCTGTCGAACATTGGCTGTGGGCAGCTAGATTAAGGCTGTTACCTGCCCTGATGGCAGGCTGACTTGAGGTGCAGACTGCCCTGATGGCAGGCACCAAAAAAAATTAAGTTACACCACTGTACATGTACATTACAAAGCAGTACGAAATTCAGATTGGCTTCTTGTCTATGGTAAAACTTCAAAATGTTCAGTATTTTGAGCTCTTCATATTGATGACATCAACAGGTATTCAATATGATTTATTTGTGAAATAATGGCTTAATTCACTGCGTATACGCTGTGACAGCTGCCGTAAAAAAAGGAAGTGTCCATTGCATTTTGATGAGGCGGCACATGTACTTACACTAGTTTTCAATTTTTACTCCCTTTCGATTTTCAAACTGATACGTATTCACCTCTGTATTCTGATTACACTTCTCTTGCATGGACCGCTCCATGGAAGAGTCCACTTCAAACAGCCCCAGGGTAGACAAGCAATAAGAATACCGCATTTCGCACGTGGTATGTCCGCACTGGTTGTTGGATAATTCTTCGCGCAAAGATTTTAGGCGGAGCCTTGAGATGTGGAAATAAAACCAAGAAGAGATTGACAGATGGTAGTCCTGGATGGGATATTTATCTAACAAGGTGACAAGTACTACACATGAAGCTATGGCAGTCAGTAACAGTTAATGCACTCGATAAGCTGTCTAGACATACGCCGGATGTTACCAGCTGCAGACTCACGGCCAGCTCAACAGCTTTGTGCAGTCACAACATGAAACCCGCAGATGAAGACCTGCAGGCTTGGATATTTCCGACATATACTTGCCAGTGTCACCAGATATTCGCGAACCCAGCGTACCATACAAACGTTGGAAAAAGCAGTAGGGTGTTTGTGTGGGTGCTGGAAAAGACTTTTATTTGCATCATAAAATTATGGACTTTATAAAAAGACGTTTTTGACTGGACTTGATGGTCAGAATTTCAATAGAAATTTAAAATAAATAAATTAACATGTGTACATTGAATTGCTTTTGCTTTTCATTGTTTATACTTCTTAGTTGCTAAATGTACATAGGTCTGTCAATGGGTGTAAGTAATCTGCCCTCCACTTGTTAACATGCATATATATTGCACGTCTTCATGTTGATGACGTTGATATAATTTGTTTTCATACGTTTAAACTGTGTGCTGTATCAGCCTATTTTTCCTGCGCGTGGAACAACCCTGCTATGATGTTACTCTTCAACAACAGTGTTGGGTTGCATGAAAAAATTCACAGCATATAAGGTCCAAACATACGCAGTCGTTTTCTCTATTCTCTGTGTAGCACATATTTCACAGACATGCCAGAATTATTTATTTGAATGATGTTTTATGCCGTACTTAAGAATTTTTCACTTACACGACGGCAGCCAACATTATGGTTGTAGAAAACCAGGCAGAGCCCGCGGGAAACCCACAACCATCCGCAGGTTGCGGGACAGGCCTTCCACGTTCAGCATGAGAGGAAGCCATCATGTCCTCGACTTGAACTCACATTGACTGCATTGGTGAGAGGCTCCTGGGCCAATTGAGCCACACTCGGCCACGGATCTCTCCCCCCCCCCCCCCCCCCCCCCCCCACTTATCCAATACAATTTAAATATGTGCAATGTGTTACGTTCCATTTTTAACAATGTGGTTAACATGGAAGTGGGTAAAACACAGCAATTATTTTTGTGTCTGAAATTATGACTGTTTACATGGCACAAAGTCATCTGTTTGATGACCTGGGATCAATTTGAGGTCATCAATTTTATCTTGAGCTATTAAAAATGACTGAATGACATTTTCACCCCTGAATGTCACCATGGCAAATGTGGTCGATGCAACATTGCCACAGCTTTGTCAAATGCGCCTCAGAAATCAGCTTCTGAGTACCATGGCATGCTGGACCCCATTATTATTGCACTGGGCCCAAGCCAGCATTCCAGTATTGTGGCATGCTAAGCACCAGACAGCTTCCCAGTATTGTGACATACTGAGCCCCAGACAGCTTCCCAGTATTGTGACATACTGAGGCCCAGACAGCTTCCCAGGATTGTGACATACTGAGCCCCAGACAGCTTCCCAGTATTGTGGCATACTGAGCCCCAGACAGCTTCCCAGTATTGTGACATACTGAGGCCCAGACAGCTTCCCAGGATTGTGACATACTGAGCCCCAGACAGCTTCCCAGGATTGTGATATAGTGAGCCCCAGCCATCTTCCCAGTATTGTAACATACTGAGGCCCAGACAGCTTCCCAGTATTGTGACATACTGAGCCCCAGACAGCTTCCCAGTATTGTGGCATACTGAGCCCCAGACAGCTTCCCATTATTGTGGCATACTGAGCCCCAGACAGCTTCCCAGTATTGTGACATACTGAGCCCCAGACAGCTTCCCAGTATTGTGACATACTGAGGCCCAGACAGCTTCCCAGTATTGTGACATACTGAGCCCCAGACAGCTTCCCAGTATTGTGGCATACTGAGCCCCAGACAGCTTCCCAGTATTGTGACATACTGAGGCCCAGACAGCTTCCCAGGATTGTGACATACTGAGCCCCAGACAGCTTCCCAGGATTGTGATATAGTGAGCCCCAGCCATCTTCCCAGTATTGTAACATACTGAGGCCCAGACAGCTTCCCAGTATTGTGACATACTGAGCCCCAGACAGCTTCCCAGTATTGTGGCATACTGAGCCCCAGACAGCTTCCCAGTATTGTGGCATACTGAGCCCCAGACAGCTTGCCAGGATTGTGGCATACTGAGCCCCACACAGCTTCCCAGTATTGTGACATACTGAGCCCCAGACAGCTTCCCAGGATTGTGGCATACTGAGCCCCAGACAGCTTCCCGGTATTGTGGCATACTGAGCCCCAGACAGCTTCCCAGTATTGTGGCATACTGAGCCCCAGACAGCTTCCCAGTATTGTGGCATACTGAGCCCCAGACAGCTTCCCAGTATTGTGACATACTGAGCCCCAGACAGCTTCCCAGTATTGTGACATACTGAGCCCCAGCCATCTTCCCAGTATTGTGGCATACTGATCCCCAGACAGCTTCCCAGTATTGTGGCATACTGAGCCCCAGACAGCTTCCCAGGATTGTGACATACTGAGCCTCAGACAGCTTCCCAGTATTGTGGCATACTGAGCCCCAGACAGCTTCCCAGGATTGTGGTATACTGAGTCCCAGACAGCTTCCCAGTATTGTGGCATACTGAGCCCCAGCCATCTTCCCAGTATTGTGACATACTGAGCCCCAGACAGCTTCCCAGTGTTGTGTCATTCTGTGCCGCAGCCTGACAACTCCCCAGTATTGTGGCATTCTTTGCCGCAACCAGACAGCTTCCCAGTATTGTGTTATTCTGTGCCCCAGCCAGACAACTCGCCAGTATTGTGGCATTCTTTGCCGCAGCCTGACAACTCCCCAGTATTGTGGCATTCTTTGCCGCAGCCTGACAACTCCCCAGTATTGTGGCATTCTTTGCCGCAGCCTGACAACTCCCCAGTATTGTGTCATTCTGTGCCACAGGTTGACAACTCCCCAGTATTGTGTCATTCTGTGCCGCAGGTTGACAACTCCCCAGTATTGTGTCATTCTGTGCCGCAGCCTGACAACTTTCAAGTAATGTGGCATTCTGTGCTGTAGCCAGACAGCTTCCAGGTATTGTGGCATTCTGTGCCGCAACCAGACAGCTTCCCAGTATTGTGTCATTCTGTGCTGCAGCCTGACAACTTTCAAGTAATGTGGCATTCTGTGCTGTAGCCAGACAGCTTCCAGGTATTGTGGCATTCTGTGCCGCAACCAGACAGCTTCCCAGTATTGTGTCATTCTGTGCTGCAGCCTGACAACTTTCAAGTATTGTGGCATTCTGTGCTGTAGCCAGACAACTCCCCAGTATTGTGGCATTCTGTGCCGCAGCCTGACAACTCCCCAGTATTGTGGCATTCTGTGCTGTAGCCAGACAGCTTCCCAGTATTGTGGCATTCTGTGCCGCAGCCTGACAACTTTCAAGTATTGTGGCATTCTGTGCTGTAGCCAGACAGCTTCTCAATATTGTAGTACTTAGCACACATCAAGCCAGCAGGCAGGCCATTAAATCCTCTTTGCTTGACTCACCAGTATTGCATGTCTCCTGTAATTATCTGGTATGTCTTTTTTAGTTAGCCAGTAAGAAATCTGTGGCCTGAGTACTACATGTATTCCAGACTTGCCTCTCCAGTAAGAGCCTGTCTGACAATTGCTGAACTTTTCAACTCACACTGGTCCAGGTTTTTATGATCTTGATACGTTTAGGTTTACATTCCGCTCCCTTAGGATCACCCTCTTGTTTTTGATCAGGAGCAATTTCTTTCCAAATCAGGCCAACTATTAACGTTGTCTTTTTTTTATCTGGAGTCATACACAACAGAAACAGATTCCCCAGTTACAATTTAGATGTGGTGGGAAATAAACCCTTGACCAAAGAGAAAAAAAAGCAACACTTTATGTTTATAATTTAAACGACCTGAGCAGATATCATCAATATCACCAATAGCAATTTACACCTGTTTTAATAGTTGAGAGCCAAAGGGATATTAAAGTTTTCTTTTTATAGGACTTTTTGATCTAGTTGGATTAAGACATGCAGGTGCTACCTTTAATGGTTTTGACTGCAGCTACACCTGTTTGTTGGAAGTGTGATCATTATTAGATTCCAAGCAAGGTGTTCTGAATCCAGATTTGTTCAGCCTTTAAACTGACTTCAACTCTAATTCTTCAGCCTTTAAAGTGACTTCAAGGCTAATTCTTCAGCCTTTAAACTGACTTCAACTCTAATTCTTCAGCCTTTAAACTGACTTCAAGTCTAATTCTTCAGCCTTTAAACTGACTTTCACTCTAATTATTCAGCCTTTAAAGTGACTTCAAGGCTAATTCTTCAGCCTTTAAACTGACTTTCACTCTAATTCTTCAGCCTTTAAACTGACTTTCACTCTAATTCTTCAGCCTTTAAACTGACTTTCACTCTAATTCTTCAGCCTTTAAACTGACTTTCACTCTAATTCTTCAGCCTTTAAACTGACTTCAACTCTAATTCTTCAGCCTTTAAACTGACTTTCACTCTAATTCTTTAGCCTTTAAACTGACTTTCACTCTAATTCTTCAGCCTTTAAACTGACTTCAACTCTAATTCTTCAGCCACATTCTGAGAGAACTATGCGGTGTAGAGAAATAGTCTGCGCGGTTTTATGAAGCTTGCATCTTTAGTGACAAAAAGAAATCATTTTTGGTAATTTTCATGATAGTGGTCAGAAAGTAAGTTTACAGTAAGTTGAGAAATGACATTTTGTAAGGTAGTGTAAATCATGAAATCATGAACGAAGTATGAAACAAGCATGTAGTAAATTAGGCTAAAATAAGTGTGTGAGTACTGGGCATGGTGTACAGTCATGGAAATCCAGGTGACAAAAAACAGGAGTTTTAGAGGCAGATTAAGTTAACAAAATCTTACTTTGGTGCTGAAAATTTTATCATGCTTTCCAAACACCTTTTTACATGTAAGAACTTTTAGGATGAGGCAGATGAGAAACTTATTCATGGTTTAGATCAGATACAGTATTTATGATCCTATGTCCACATTTTGTATGTAACAAGACATCATCTGAATTTTAATTCACTTGTTGAATGTTATCATGCTTTCCAAACAGTCCTCAAAACACCTTTTTACATGTAAGAACTTTTAGGATGAGGCAGATGAGAACAAGACATCATCAGAATTTTAATTCACTTGTCGAGTGAAATTTTAACTTAACATTTTGTCTACTTACTTGTAAAAGTATTAATGTCAATTTTGTTGCAAGAGTGTTCCTTTCTTTCTATAAGACCATTGAATTCCTGCTTTAATACAATACTTTCAGCTTGGTTCTGTGTATTCATCTATCTGATAGTTTTACACAAGTAGTGGCTGTATGCTTGCTGGTTCTGCTTGATTTAGGGTCTGGATGCATTGTATCGGATACCTGTTCTTGAATTAAGTGCTTTTTTCAGAGGCTTAATGGTACAGACCCGTTCGAGTAACAGGAGATGTGAAGATGTGGACATTAGAGAGGAAGTACAGTACAAAGTGTTCCGTCTAAAAACTGTATGTTTGAAAAAGGAAAGCAATAAAACCAGCTTGCCTCTGCGGTTCTAATGCTGCGGGAATCAGCTCATGAAGTATTGATGATTGGGCGCATTGTGAATAGACAGAATATTCAGGACTAACATGGCTTAGATGTGTGGGTACAGTGTAGTACAGCAGGAGGGGATGCTCTGTGTCCCCAGCAAGTCTGAGCTAATTAGCTACTACTACTCTTGCTCCTGGCAGACATCAATCCTACATCGTATGCCTACAGGGACCGCAGCTAGAAGATGCTTACACAAAATCTTACTGCGTGGAATATTGGAAGTGCCTCGGCATCATGTTCTAGTCTACGAATTCATGGCTGCTCCAACCCAACCATTGTTAGCAGACAGATGTCTTTTTTTTTTTTTTTTTTTGATCTGCAGAAATCTGCTGGTTGTTGAAAAGCTTCTGCCTTTGTACCTTTTTTTTCTGCTGAGACATTTTTATGTATACTAATGGTACACCACTTTAATTTTTTGTTTTATGTATTTATTTTTTGGATTGCTGTTTCACGCCGAACTCAAGAATATTTCACTTGTACCAGTATTATGTTGGGAGTGAACCAGGCAGAACCACTGGGAAACACACGACCATTTGCAGGTTGCTGCAAGACCTTCTCACATACGAACGGAGAGGAAACCAGCATGAGCTAGACTTGAACTCTGAGCCACCGCATTGGTTAGAGGCTCCTGGGTCATTATGCCGCGCTGGCGTGCTAGCCCACTCTGCCCCCCACAGACAAGCAAATAAATAGATCAGGATACATTACAAGCCTCCATTTATGGCATCATTATTAGCAAACGAAGAGTGTAAACATGGAAGTATAGAATTTCCATCACTGAGCCTCTTGGTACTGGCGTACTAGTACATGTGCATTAACATGTATGTTAATTCTGAAAATTAGGTCATGGTTAGATGATAGTGTTAAGATCAGCAGAAATATGTGGCTTTTATTCTGTATACAATGTATATATGCAGTTGCTAGGTTCATTCCACGACGTCACATGACAATGTGGTCGAGCATTGATTTTGTCAGGGTGCCAAATTCAGAGCCCATGCTGGTCCCACATGGCATTGTTAGGGACGCATCCCTGTATGAGCCATCCCCACCAGATCTGGACCCTGTTGGCCTATAGGACCTCTCCGTGGCCTGGATGGGGCAGAGAGACAGCGTCGAAGTACGTGCTCTCCCTGCTTGTCAGAAGCATCTGTATCTATTAGGACCTGTCAAGTTCTAATCTATGGATTCAAAACTGGCTTTAGCTATCGATCAACCAACAACCCACACACATTCGATAACACCCAATTTTGGCATTGTTCCCACACTTAATATACGACTATAACTTGTTAGTATGACTCAGTCATGTGTTAGTCAGAGGATGACCAGAGTCATTCATGAAGCTCGGTCCAAACAGTATTTAGAATCTTCAAAACTTCGTCTGATTTTTCAGATGTTGCCTAATTTATTTAATGGCGGTCTTCCCATTTAAATTTTCTGCATACTGTAACTATTGGCTGCATTTATTTAGTTGTTTGATTGCTATTTACTATAGGCTATAATCATGCTACATGACTTGAAAATACTGGGTCTGCTTTCACATATGACAGACAACCTACAAAATTTTCGGAACAGGTACCAGAAGAGTAATATGTAATTTCATCTATAGAATTAAAATAATTCTGGTATAAAGTTAAGTTTTATTTTTTCTATAGCCAAAAAGACTGTAAATGTATGGCTTTTGTCTGTCTGTTCATGTTTTTTGTGTTTTTTGATTTTTGGCTTGTTTTTGTTTGGTTTTTTTTGGTCACATTTGGGTATGGATTTTTAATTGCTTTAACCAGCATAATGATGGTGACAAAGCTAAACTGTGGTTAAAACTTAAAAACTAAATTCTATCTTGTAGTGTACAACCTGGAAGCATTTCATTCTTCAAAGGTCGTTTTACGTCGAAGTAAAAGTCCAAATAATGGTGGATCGTAACGCATTGTTGGTATTCATTTGAAAAATCGAGGCTTCCGATAAGAACACACAATTTGTTTTCTTCACTTTGTTCCTGGAGTCATTGGCAGTAAATTTTCTCATCCTTTTACTGCAGTTTCAAAACATGGTCTCACTTTGGTATTTTAGTGGAATGACCTGTTTTCCACCGTATTTATTGAATCCTCTCCCCACCCCCTCCCCTCTTCTTAAATGTTAAAATGTTTTTGATTTGAGCCTAGATGGACCTCATCCAGAGTGTCAGAAGAAGCTGTCCATGAACAATGTTGTGTTGTCTAAGTGTACCAGGACGTTCTTAAACACGTAGCCCCTATAAACACAAATATAGCACTAACATTGCCCTCTAGGGTGAATGCACATTTGTACACTGCATGCGCTAGCCAGGCAGATATAATTGTTACACGTGTCACATTGCCCTAGCTTAGAACATGCCTACTCACATACATGTCAGAGTTAAGCACCAGCAGCATTTGCCTGTCTTTGTCATTATCAGTCATACATGTACACTATTGTAGCTGTCCAATGAACTTGTGTCTTGCCTTTTTAAGCTACCTGTACATAACTACTGTATTTCAACTAAAATTTGGAGGGTATGAAAATGTACCTTCAGAAGCACTTAAAGTGGTGCAGACGCATTAAAGAAAAGACAACAAATAATATTTAATAGCTAAGAGGAGAGAATACAGACCTAGGGGCCTCAGACATTTGCTTGGAAACTGTGGATCAATTATTCAGAAATTCCGTTTCCTCATTGTGTGTGATTTTGCTTACTTTGAACTGCAATATCTCAGTTGTATAACATCACAAAAGTAAAAAGTTATACTTTCTGAACTTCCTGCGGGATACTTTTATCAATGCAAACAAGTACATGCATGTACATTTGGTTGAGTTTTGTTTTTACACAAGATTTACATAAGTGACTGTATTTCACCTAAAGGTTGGCATTCAGTTCCAAGTGACATCTTTCACTTGATTCATCAACATTATTGGGCCACTTGAGAGTTGTTTTTTTGTGTGTGTGTGGGAAGTTTGATCAATTTCTTATCAGAAAAATTTAAGTCTTGGCATCAAAAATATACTGTTAAGACCTTTATGTGCTTTTGAAAATGTGTTTTTATGTACCAAACTTCAGGTGAAATATGTTGTTCAGACTTCACAAAAAGCTCCTAAGTGACCATATTTAAGGGTATATGAATCAGTCACAATATTTTGAAAAATGAGAAATTTTAGGTGAAATAACAGTATTTTCAGAGCACATCATGGCCAGAGACCCATATCACAAGAAATTTAAGGCTAATAGCCTGAAACAAAAGTTAAACTCATAATTCTATAATATGCTTTTAATTTTCCTAATACATGCAATGTTGAACGCCAGTGGGCCTAAAATCAAAGATGTATCCTTCAGAACATACTAGCTCCATGACCCGGCCTTGCCACAACATTCGACCTTGGCCGATGCCATTTCAAACTCGTGGCATTCTCACAAGTTCATCCCACAAATTCATTAACAGGTGGCAATAAAGTCACGCAAATAATGGTCGCATACACAGAGAAGTTTATGCAAAAACTAATAAGAAATTTGGGAAATCAGTAAGCAAAACTGATTTGTTGCAAACATGCTTCACACCCCTGCTTAGAGCTCTCAGGAGGTCACCCTGATTTGGTGATGATGAATGTAGCGGTGGAGGGGAAAAAGGTTGTTTAATTTGTGCTTCGTTATCTTCCTTTTAATGTCTAGTAAATATGCAAAAGTTTAAAGTAAGTATAATAGAATAGAAATTATGACTCTCTCTCTCTAGTCAATATGTTAAAACCTTTAAAAACCTGGAAGAGTTGAAATTTTAGAACAAGGTGCTGCAGACATCCAAGTGAAAATGGAATATGAAAAAAGTTCACTTGCCCTATTAAATTCATTATTATTTAAGTTCATTATTGATGATTACAACTAATATGTCATATACATACATGTATGTGTATGGATATACATTGTGTGAAACTCATTTTCCCTTTTGCATTGTATCCAATAATATCTTGGCAGAAGGGGCCTCCATGGTCTGGTGGTTACATGTTGGCACTGTGTTTCACCAATGCAGATTTTATGTCCAGATCATGCTGGCTTCCTCACCGGTTGTACGTGGAAAGGTCTGCAGCAACCTGCGGATGGTCGTGGGTTTCTCAGAGCCCAGTTCCCTCCCATCACAGGCTGGCCACTGTCATGAAAGTGAATGTTCTTGAGTATTGCAATGAAATAAATAGATAAGCAAATATACCTTGGAAGATTTTTTTATTTTTTTTTATTTTGTGCCGTACTGAAGAATATTCACTTATACTACGGCGGCCAGCATTATGGTGGGAGGAAACCGTGCAGAGCCTAGGGGAAACCCAGGACCATCCGCAGGTTGCTGCCAGACCTTCCCACGTACAGACGAAGCCAGCATGAACAGGACTTGAACTCACAACGACCGCATTGGTGAGAGGCTTCTGGGTCAATTACCTTGGAAGAGGAAATTGACACCTACGACCATAATAACCAAGTAGTTTTAATTCAGCAGTTCAGCCAAAACTAGCTTCGTGTTTATTCTGTGTGCTAGCGTGATGTAAAGTGTTTAACTATGATAGGATTTGTCTGACAATATTGAGTGTCGATCACCATGGACATTTTGATCAATTTAGACTTAGCAGGCTGAAATCAGAAATGTAGGTTCTACATCTTTTGCTATGTAAATAGTCATAGGCTTTAATCTTTCTTAATAATAGAAGATCAATCTCAATTTATCTTGCCTATAATACATAATTAAAGATGCGTAAGTCTTTGGCCTCAAAGAATATGGGGATCTTGCGTTAAAGAGGAAGGGTATGTTAAGTAGACACAGCATTTATTCTGCCTAAAGTCGGCGTCAGGAAGGCTGGGTTTAGAAATGATAGCCTTGGCCGGGTAGAGGGAACATACCTGGGGTTACATTATTGATGTAGGTTGGTTGCTGTAATAATGTGGAGACTTCAGCAAACAAGCGATGACTCATACTATAGCTGTTTATCAGCTCCCTGCTTATAGGTTGTTGGCTATTGGAATGGTATAAGGAAAGGTGTTTGGTTCACTGATTGTAATCATTTGGAATCGGTGATGTGTGTATTATCTCTAGCTGACTCATGCTGGCTAGCATTGTGTTATTCAGACCACAATGAGCATGGGTTCAATCCTGAGGGTAGTCATCCATGACTCAACAGACTGCTGTCATGAGATTGCATTCACTTAATTTTTTTAAAATTGAATCATGTCCTATTATTTGGTAGAAGATATAATTAATGGCTAGCCAGCAAGTTGCAGATGGTCAAGGGTTTCTCCCAGACACTTGGTTTTCTCGCACCACAATGCTGGTCACGCCATGTAAGTAAAAAATAAGCATAATTAATGTGAGAACTATCAAATGCCTGACAGGATGTATTGTATTGATTTCAAACGTTCCTTTTCTGGCTCATCATCAGGACTTTACATTGAAGGCAGAACGTTACAGTTACAAACTCATACACTCATATGACATTGTGGAAATTGCGCTACAATCCATTTTTTACATTGCAGTAACTAAAGGTCCCACTTCACAATAGCACCTCCTCATGTGATAGAAAAATATGCTGCCTCGCCATTGTACTTGCAGGCAGCCCATGATATATATGTATATCATACTGTTATGACAAGACGCTTGTTAAGCCCTATATGTTAAGCCACAATCAAGTGCACGTATTGTGAGTGTTATTTGTTTTTTTGGAAGGTGTATATTTCTCTGTGACAATCATCTATAGCTCTACATTTACTGTTTTAATTGCGTTTCAGGTTCACATGTGCCGGCACAAAGTCAATGCACGAACGTGCCACTATTACAACCACTTAGATGGTAAGTCAATTAATATTGTCTTGGTAAGGATGCACTAAAGTTAGATCTGTTAGTTAGATTCTTATGCCCAATGGGCCTTGTTTTGCAAAGCATTATTTATGTTATGGTAAAACTTACAGGTGGGAAAAATTGTGATCTTATAAGGATAATAAGGCTTATTTTATAGCTAAAGTGTCATTTTCGCCAGACTATTGGTCTGTGACCAGCGGGGTTCGATGATTCCAATGAAGAGGTGACAATTACATGCAAATGTACCATGGCAAAAGTAAATAAGGTAGGGCGGTAAAACAACCATCGTGATCAGAAAAATAAACAGAATGTCATATATTTGCTCATTTAACAGTTAAAACTGATTACTGAACCAGTGACAGTCCTGTGTAGTGGGAGCCTCTCACTAGTGGCAGTCGCGGTGAGTTCAAGTCCAGTTCTTGCTGGCTTCCTGTCTGTCCGCATATGGGAAGATCTTCAACAATTTGTGGATGGTTATGGGTCCCCCCCCCCCCCATTCTGGTGAGAGGGCTCTCACCAGAATGCTGGCCACCGTCATCTAAGTGAAATATCCTTGAGCACGTCATAAAACACCAGTCAAATAAATATTAGTAAATAAATAAACCCTGCTTGGCATTGCCAAATTGGTGACTGGTACAGGTATGTATATATGAGCAGGAATTTTATAATCCCTCACACTTTTAGTTGCCGAGCATGTAAAATATATTTTATATACTTACATGCGACTTGATGACTACATTAATTGAAATGTTTTTGTTATTTCTTCAAAGAATTAAAGAAGAATGGTGATATGAGGCAAGCGGTTGGTGCTGTAGCTGATATTGAAGACTTGATGAAGTTCGGAGAAAAGAACAAGTAAGTTTATAGTTCAAAGCAAAGTGCCACAATATTCTACAATGGCCAAAACATACCTACAATTTTCTAAATTGGGTTTTGCTCCAGTATCATGAAACGATCTTAGACTTTACAATTTTAATTATTAAGTTTGTTGTGCCCCTTTTTGTCATTTTAGCTGAACTTTATTGTACAACAACTTATCCAGAATTTACATTGTCAAGCAATATTTTGACCTTGTTACACCAGGAGTATAAAGTGTTCAAAGTGATGTGAAAATTTGATTTATAGATGAAGAAAACAAAAAAAAAATTCTGATGAAAGTCAGGTGAACTGTTTTTATTTTATTATGGTATTAATGAGGATGTAACAGATGTTTTATGAATAGATTTTCACTAGAATATGATCTTCTCATCTAACGAGTGTTTTCAACCTAGATTTTGATAATATTTATATTTTTAATGTGTTCATAAATATTATCACAATTCAGGTTAAATGCATGTTTTTAGATATAAACAACAGATTTAAATTGAATTAAATTTGTAAAAAAGTGCATCACATCCTTATTTAGAACATTATTATACAAAGACGATATATATATAGAAGCAAGAGGTCACAAATACCCACGTACAAAAATATGTTGAATACTCTTTTCTCCTGAAAGAAAAAATCCAAAAAAAATATCAAAGACCATATTTGAAAATAAGTTTTCATGCCCTTTCATCTGATTTTGGCGTCATTTTTATGTTTTCTCCTCCTTTAAGTCTAAGATGGCTCCTTGATTCCAGTCAGTCACACGTGCCTTACAGTGGTAGATTTTGTGTAATGTAGAGATTTTCTTCACTGGGACCAGTGAACATCACTTCAAATCAAGACAAAGCAAACTCCACTAAATGAATTCCAAGGATGATGAAATCTTGTATATCTACATATCAAATATATCACTGAAATGACTCAGACTAAAATGTCAACTTTGTTCGGGTA
Organism: Liolophura sinensis; assembly: GCF_032854445.1. Lineage (NCBI taxonomy): Eukaryota > Metazoa > Mollusca > Polyplacophora > Chitonida > Chitonidae > Liolophura > Liolophura sinensis. The sequence continues at coordinate 6,822,372 of NC_088301.1, forward strand.
TGTATTATGCAAGCGGTGACCATGGTGATCTTTTGTATGAGTAGTGGTTTCTTGGTCAAGAAGCTTGTCCTTAGCCTGCCCGACCCATAGGTTGTTGGTTGAATCCAAGCCTTGGACATGTTGGACAAGGAGGTTTCACATTTCCTTGCCTGTTCTGCTCCCTGGGGCATCAGTCAACCTTTCTCTTGAGACATTTGAGGTCCTATTTAGTATTACATGAAGTTTATGGTTGGCTGTTTGCTTTGTCGACTTATTGCATTGACTTATTGACTGTGTTATGCCACCAAGGCTATGCGAACTGTTGAGGGAGGCAATTCAACGGACTAACACAACAGTTAATGTGTCATACCTTGTGATGCGAATAACAGGCTTTTGACCTTGACCGTCAGCAAGGTCATGTAATTGCTGCATTAACAGCTTATGTAGATGACACTCTTTCTTGATAAAATGTACATACGAAAGTAATAGTCATGTGAAAATATGTTTACAACAGTATTTCAAATAAGGATCTACAGTGTAGTCTTAATGTTGGTATCTGGAAGTGCTTATAAAATGTAGGTGTATGTTCCCATGTGCATGTAACTAAATCAGGTGATATGATGATGTCCATAATAATTACATATAACTCGGGGGCAGGCTGGGAGGGAGCCTTTATAATGGCCCACACAGCTACTGAATGTTGTAGCCAGACTGTCTGGGAGATGTCAGCAGACAGCTGGCAGTTTGTATGGTAATCAGGTTGCCAGCCTACACATGTGGTTATAAGGGAACACAGACAACACCGTTAGTCTTCTCATATCCGTAGATTTTGCTCAGGTCCCTGGTTTCTGTCACATTGTATTGACCAGCAAATCACACAGACGGGATTGCACATATTCTATGAACTTCTGCATTAAGTAATACTGGATTTCCACCATGTCCTGCGTGACCTATTTGTGTGACCCCCACTTAATAATGAGTGGTAAACATGTATATGTAGGAATCACTTTTTCTGTGGTTCCATAGATCCTGAATTCATATGTGCCCATGTCTTGAAAACTACCCAGAGGAAATGTATGCGGAATCTTGGGTCCTGTTCGAAACTAGCCCGATCCATATGTATAAAATTTTGCATGTATGTATGTAATGAATTTTCTGATCGTTATTGGATGTTGGTTTCTGTATAATAACTGCACCAAATAGTGATTGATTTTTATAAAATTTTCTGTGCATGCAGGCTCTTTTTATATGATGTAACTCAGATTGAGGTTGAACATACATGATTTGCATATTTAATGGTTTCCAATATTTAATGGTTTCCGATATTCTGATTGGATGCCTTGCTCATATATTGAAATTGAAGAGAAAATCATGAAACTGTCAATAAATATATTTTCGAGAAAAACAAAAGCATTTTAAGTTCATATTATCAGTTATCTTGTGTGTTCAGAGCCAGGATAACATGACATACTGTAATTCTTCAACCTTTTTGCATGTTTGCAAGGTGTTTATTCAAGCATATTTTGAAGGTGTTATCCTATGTAGACTAAAAACATTACGCTTTTTGTGAAACCCTGAAATTGGCCATTCCTACCAATGTAGTTTTGTTTCCAAATCAACTTAAAAATGTGCATAAATTTGCACTGAAAGTTGCTCTTCCATATTGGAAAGAATATGGAAAGGAATTTGGGTACATGTACATATGCCTTTTATGGTCAAAATACCTCTGATGTTTAGGTGTTTTTTTTTTGTTTTTTTTTTTGATTGGTGATTTACGCCGTACTCAAGAATATTTCACTTATACGACGGCGGCCAGCATTATGGTGGGTGGAAATCGGGCACAGCCCGGGGAAAACCCACGACCATCTGCAGGTTGCTGACAGACCTTCCCACATACTGCCAAAGAGGAAGCCAGCATGAGCTGGCCAGCATGAGCTCTGAACGACCGCATTGGTGAGAGGCTCCTGGGTCATTACGCTGCGCTAGCGCGCTAACCGACTGAGCCACAGAGGCCCCTCTGATGTTTAGGTAATGATTCCTATGATTATCATGTACATGTGCTATGGAAAAAATACATGGAAAAAAATAGGCTTTCCTAAGTATATTCCATATGTTATACATGTATTTATGAGAGAGAAAAAAAGTCCTGTATTTTGCCCTCCATTTCTTCTGGCAAGCTCTGGAAGACCCAGTAATATCAGCCAATGATGAGCTTTTAGAAGTATCAGCTCAGTCACATTTGCCTGCCATTGGGACATGCATGCAGACTGAAGAAGTGAGAATAGCAGATTGTCTGACCACTAGAAACTAGGCAACTATCGATTAGTTGTGCTTTTCTTATGTTTGGTTCACATCTAAAATATGAAATAATTTAAATACACATGGGATTGACTTTTCAAAATGCCTTCATTTTTTTTATTTTTTTTTTTTTTTATTGGAATTCAGATACATGTAGATGGTACTAGACCCTAAAATTTTTGCATATTTTGACTGATTTTGACAGTGTTATTGATGTTACAAAGGTGGTGTGATGATTGTTTGGAGAGTAGGATCATATTGTACTAGAAAAATGTTTTAGGATCAAAAGTAATATTTTAAAACGTTCATTTTCCTCTAGAAATGTAATATTTTGGTGAAATTTTTGGTAATTTACAGTAATTATCAATTAATAATTATCCTACTTGGCATAGTAGGCATGTTCAAACAGTCATGAGAAAAAACTGGGTTGGGTGATATCAGAGTTTTTGGTAAAAATGGTACTTAGTGCTGCGTCACTTGGCACTCAGCGCTTAGAGTAAGGAAGCAGGACTGGTTGGCCTGGTATCTGTATAATATGACTGGGTGGGGTGTCAAGTCTGGTGTCTTTGGCATGATATTTCAGTGGGGACATGGAATTGCTCTGCCACAAGAAGACAATAGATGTACACACTCTCATCGAATGACTCGTCGTCACAACTGAAATATTGTTAAGTATGATGTTAAACATACATGCATGCATGAGAAACAAACAAGTAAGTAACAGAACAGGTACGCACACCCCTGATCTCAGAGTCATGTTCAGGATACAAGCCAGGCACTAACTCACCAGTAAATGGCTGCTAGTAATTGCTTTATATCAGAAGACGAGTGATAAAGAATAAAATGGAGATTGTGAGCTTTTCTTCAGAAACTAGACAGAAAGCATATAAATCACAAGTACATTATGATTATATGTAACGGTGATGAAATATGTACTGCATTAAATCAGATAATTGACTGGTAATTGACTAACATTGATGAAATGTTCGTGTGTGCTACAGTAAACCAAATAGCCATCGATTCATCACCGGATGAGGATGAAAACAAGGATGAAGTACTGGACCAGACACATCATGGTGGAATGAAGACAGAATCATTGGCAATATACATGTACATAGAACATTGGGCCTGAGGTCCGCAGATAGCATTATACTGCGGCAGCCTGGTTCTATAATCCAGTTCTACAGTTCTTCTTCAGTAGCTACGGTAGCTATGAAAATAGACCAGATACAAATATATAATACAAAAGAGGCAAGGCCTTATTTCTGCTCTGTTTGAAGGCATACATGGTTGAAAATTGACCAGTTTTACCCTTTCGGTCATCTGAAGTCCCCTTGAAATTGTACAAGAGTACCGACATGGCCTGCCCTGCTGTACTGAGGTTATAGGGCCAGAAAGGTGTAGTCTGACTGACGAAGAAGACTAGGGTATTAAAGAAATTGTCAGTCTTTACAGTAACAGTAATTGAGAGAAAAATATAGAAGAAAAAAAAGAAATTCCATAAGAAGCCCAATTGAAAATTTTATGAGTAGGATCACTTTTTGTTGGGTTACCTCCAACGAACATTTTTTTTAGCATTGCCTAAACATTGACTAAAGTGAATCTTATCTCATTCTTGCTGTTTTCCTCACCACATGTATTAATTGTGAACCTTAATACCAGTGCACACTGAATTAATTATTCATCAGTGATGTATGCGAATAACCCGGATCCTCCATCCAGTGGTGAAGGAGTACAAGGCTTTCAGGTGGGTCATTACAGGGACGTTGGGATAACTGTACTCGGTAGTTAAGGGTATGTATCACAGCGACTGCCTGTAGCTATGTTGCCTGATGGCTCACCATATCCTCTCCCGGCTGATCAACAGCATCATAAATTGTACTTAAGCATTGCTGTGGAAACAAGGAAAAATAGCCATCCTTGTTTCTTTTTTGTTGTTGTGGGAAGTGGAGGTTTTAGAATGTTAGACGAGCATAAATTGCATCCCAGTTAAGCCAGAAGCCAGAGAACATCTCAGTTTACCACAATGCCATGTACACATCTCAATTTATCACAATGCCATGTGCACATCTCAGTTTACCACAATGCCATGTACACATCTCAATTTATCACAATGCCATGTGCACATCTCAGTTTACCACAATGCCACATACACATCTCAATTTACCACAATGCCATGTACACATCTCAGTTTACCACAATGCCACATACTCATCTCATTTTACCACAATGCCAGGTGCACATCTCAGTTTACCACAATGCCATGTACACATCTCAGTTTATCACAATGCCATGTGCACATCTCAGTTTATCACAATGCCATGTGCACATCTCAGTTTACCACAATGCCACGTACACATGTCAGTTTACCACAATGCCATGTACACATTTCAGTTTACCATAATGCCACGTACACATCTCTGTTCACAACAATGCCACATACACATGTCAGTTTACCAGAATGCCATGTACACATCTCAATTTACCTCAATGCCACATACACATTTCAGTTTACCACAATGCCACAAACACTTCTCAGTTTACCACAATGCCACAAACACTTCTCAGTTTACCACAATGCCACAAACACTTCTCAGTTTACCACAATGCCACATACACATCTATATACATGCACAAGATTTATATTATTTTCTTCCTCTGCATACAGGAAGTTGTTACTGAAGCAAGCATCCAGTAGATCAATTTCGGGTTTGGGATACAGCATCTTTGCAAATATTCATTTATTTGCATCAACACAATACCATTACATTAAGAGGAAGTAATTTGTGCATGAAAAATGGCATTAGGTAGCACCAATATAGATGTTCTTTTTTGTACCTGTGAAATGTTACTCATGTGGCTGTTAAACATTGGGAATGATATGGGACTGGATCAAGGTGACTCATTGGACACACTCCACACAATGCATGTACAATATAGTCACTGTAATCATTATAAAGTCTGACTTGGATGTGTGACACAAGATAAGTTATGTACAGCTGTGTGACATAGATGTGTGACATGAGATAAGTTATGTGCAGCTGTGTGACATAGATGTGTGATACCAGATAAGTTACCTGCAGCTATGTGATGTACATGCGTGATACGAGATAAGTTATCTGTTCAACATAGATGTGTGATACAAGATAAGATAAGTGGAGATGTGATATGACATAAGTTACTTGCAGCTGTGTCCTGAATGTGTGATACAAGGTTACCTCCAGCTGTGACAGTTGTGTGATACAAGACAAGTTACTTGCAGCTGTTTGATATAGATGTGTGATATGAGATAAATTATTTGTAGATGTTTGATATGAGATGAGTTACTTGCAGCTGTGTGACATAGATGTGTGATACAAGATAAGGCACTCACAATTGCGTGGCATAGCTATGTGATAGATACATACCTGTACATATGCTTCTGAAATTAAGAGAGATTTCAATATGGCCTCAAAATAATCTGCCAGCACTACATCATACAGATGTACATTTATCAGTTCATCTGACTCTTGTACAGGCTAGGATGCCAGTTCGCAGTTCAGACACCGCTGTTCTGTGGAGAATACGATATCAAGACACTGTGCCATAGACATAGATTCTTCCGATGAGTTCTGATGAGATATCAAGACAAATTTTAAGTCAAACAGAGTTATCAGTAAATAATTTAGACCAAAGGTAATGGCGAGTAAAAATGCCCACCACCATGACGTTTCAGTTGCACTACCGTGTGAATTAGCTGACCATTGCCCAGCCTAACAGTTGGATTCTTTTGTAAGAAGGATGAGGAATAATTCATGAGGAATTTTGGGAGATATACACAAATATGTTTCTATGCAATAAAATAATCAAAGCTTGACTTCATATGTCAAAGACTTGCTCCATTACAGCTTCATTTACACAATGTTGAATTATTGATGTCACATTAGGAGACTTTTACATCCCTGCAGAGCTTTAGTGCTCATATCTCCCATTTTATCTGTTCATCCAGCAGCACAAGGCTCTCCCCTCCCCCCCCCCCTCTCCCCGCCTTTCCCCACCAACCTGAGTTTCCAAGGTTCACCAAAGGCATTGTTGCCAATAACAGAGATTGTTTTTCTCTCTGGCGCCATCTAGGCGATTTCGATCAATTCAAGAAGCAGCTCTCCGATGATTAATTGATGTTTAGCATAGTTAAGAAAAGTGCCTTTTTCGTAATAAATCGCAGTTTTTGTCTCTCATGCCTGGATTTTGTGTCATTTATATTTTCAGCATGTTAGTTTCTGTTGTAAGAGATTAGTATTTTGAGCTGTTGTATTTTATGCGGAGTAAGACATCACTTGTTATAAGACAACACTGGACCAAATGTATATCATGTATGTATCGATAAAATGCCACATATAAAGTTAAAAAAAACATCACTTTTTATTTCTGTGATGTAGGATAACCAGAGTAAGCAAAATCGCCCGCGAAGGAAAATCAAACGGGCCGTCATGCTCTCACTTTTAACAATCAAGGGCAAGATATTTCTACCACCCAGAAGGCGTCTGTGTCTTTGTGACATCACCAGTTCCAAGTCCACCATTTTGCCATGTAGAAGTAGTGTTAAATCAGCTGTTTTCCTTCTGATTGCGAGACAATTCTGATTTACGTTCAAAATTTTCAATGATAATGGAATATGTCTGGCGTTACTCCGCAAAGGTCTCGCAATAATGAAGAGAGTAGGGTATGGATGACGCTGTTTCCGGTTTCTCCAAACCACATGTCCTTGAAGGAATTCCACATTAATAGAGCATTTATAGAATTACCAAGCACGTAATAGAAAAATGCCTACGTCCATTTAGGTCAGTACGAACCTTCTTCTGAAATGACTTTGGTTATATATTTTGTCATCTTTTCTTTTAAGTTTAATGACAATAATGTAATTACCATGCTTCCTCCATAATTTGAGAGGCATTTTGAGCGGCTATATTCTAGAATACCTTGCGAGAACCGTCGTAGGTCGTACACGCTCTGCGGGGAGTAGAGGATTACCAGTAGTCAGTCATTGACAGTAGTTCACACATTTCAGGTGGAGTATTTTTATACCTATCCCCATTCAGGACAATTTACAATATTTCATAAATATCTCTATCCAGTACTGGATAGTCATATATGCTAATTTTGTCCATGCAACTTTTGCTAAAGTACTTTACTGATTTCCCTGAAACTTGATCTACATCTTTATCATCTAAGCATATGAATGCTTAATTTTAATGACAGTGTGATTATTTTATTTTCATAGTTACCTCCATACAAGGTGTAAAAACGCTATTCATTTGTACAACTGAAAGGTCAAGTCAGAGAGTCACATTCTATCAAATCTACCTTCACTTTGCTGAAAGGTCAGGTCAGAGAGCCACATTCTATCAAATCTACCTTCACTTTGCTGAAAGGTCAAGTCAGAGAGCCACATTCCATCAAATCTACCTTCACTTTGCTGAAAGGTCAAGTCAGAGAGCCACATTCCATCAAATCTACCTTCACTTTGCTGAAAGGTCAAGTCAGAGAGCCACATTCCATCAAATCTACCTTCACTTTGCTGAAAGGTCAAGTCAGAGAGCCACATTCCATCTACCTTCACTTTGCTGAAAGGTCATCATCAGAGAGCCACATTCCAGACACTTTATGTACGTGTATAAGAAATAAGATCATTTCATGTTTGAACTAACAATATTATGGCTAAGTTTTTCATCGTTTTTGTCTGTATGAAAGAATGAGTTGTATGGACCTTGTTGAATTTCTCCATAACCCACAGTTCTATCAGAATGTTTCAAATATTGGTTGCAAAGGTTGAAGAATTAGGGTAGTCCTAACCACCCACCATAAAATGCCAATATTTGTTTCCATCTCATTAAGCAAAGAAAAAGGTCACAAAGTACACAAAATACATTTGATATTGAATGAAATAACCTTCCAATTAAACAAACATTTCAGTCCTTTAAGGGTTTTTTTTCTGAATTGTTGGGGTTGAAAAGAGGTATTTTAGACCTTCAAATTCTAGTTCATGCATGCTGGACTAGTGCATGTGTACTATTATGTCTCTAAAGGAAAGGTCTGGGCATGATGATAATTTGGCATACCAGTATTCATTTTTAGCTCGCCTGTATTAAATGTCATACCCTGAAAGTCAAGGTCAGCATCCAACAATAGAGAAACAATGTTAAACAGTGTTTGGTGGTATCTCAAAAGTACTGCATGTATTGAGCTCAGGGTTGGCACACATTTAGAGCAAAATAGCAGGGGGAGGATTATGCCGTCATTGATTCCAGGTGTACATATTAATGTTTCATAAATTACTGTATTCCTGAGTTGGTGTATTATGGGTTGGAATCAGTGTTAAAGAAAATAGTAGGGATGGGGTCTGAAAGAGTATGACATGTATTGAACTCTGGGTTTGCACGCATGTAGAGTAGAATAGCACGAGAGGAATATTCAGTCATTGATTGGGTAGGTACATATTAAATACCAAAAATTTCTGAATTCCTGAAGTGTATTGTGCATTAGAAACACTGTTAAACAAAATGTTAGGGCTGGTATCTTAAAAAAGTATTGTATGTATTGACATGAAGTTTTACATGCATATAAAGCATAATGATGCATAGGGGCATCACTGATGCTCTGTGTGCACATTAATTACCGTAAGTTACCGAATTCACGATTTCACTCCTTTATGCATTGAGCTGAAGGTTTGCATTCATGTGTTTCATACAGGCCAGTTATTTGGTAGCCTTGCTACCATTCCTAACTTATTTTGTAATTATCTTGTATACAGTTATTTAGATTCAAACCCTTACGAGTAAGGTTTCTAGCGAAGAGGATTTAACTGGGCCTCAATTTTGATAGGTCATGTAACCAGACATATTCATAGTTCCGCAGTGATGTCATAGCTGCTCTGAACCAATCATCAGCACACTCTTTGGTCACCTGACCAAAGCTGCTGGAGGGGAAAGCGAAGCAAATTTAACCCTGGCAAGATAAAGCTTGGATAAGATTATAGGCTAACGTATATGTTATATGTATGAAATTCTCTCTGGAAAAAACGTCAAATATCATAGTTTCAGAGTCCTGTAGTACTTTAAACTTTAGGAATGGGCAAAATGTTGAAGAATTGCAATAGCTATTTGTGGTAAGGACTGTACCCTATTTCTTCTAATTTTTGGGACATTTGGTCAGCTTTTTTGAGCTAATACACACTGTCAGTTTATTTAATAAACAAAACATCCATATCTTGGCTTTCCAAATAAATATGCAGAGAAATATAATTTTTAGCTTTCAGCACTAGTAATATCTCTGAAACATGCTATATTTTACCTAAAGTTTGTCATGTAAAAATGCGTTTTCAAAAGCACATAAAGATCATAAAATGATACTTTTGATTCCAATGCTTAAGTTTTTCTGATGAGAAATTAATCAGACTTATTAAGTTTCCCTTTATGGTGGATGAATCAATCAAAATCAAAAGCTGTCACCTGAAAAACTTTAGGTGAAATACTTTCAGATGAAGTACATGGTTATCCAAAAGCTGCATGAGACTGGTGCCAGGGTCAGGCATGATGTACAGAGTGCTTAAGTAAGGACAGTATCAGCTGAATGTGGCCGTGTCTGGGTCAAAGTGTCCCTCCAGGCCTGTCTTCTACCCCTGGGCTGCCAGACACCCTGACAACCTTCCTCCTCTTATCCTGACACCCACAGACCTTTATCACTGATTATCCTGTCTCAGTGCTCAGAACCTAACTCTAATATAACAGTCAGGACAACTCCAGTCCAGTAATCCTGTCAACAGAGCTGACAGCTGAACCGGAAAACATCTCCTGTTTTTTGACTAGGAATAAATCATAGCTATGAGATAGGAAGCCAGTAGAGTATGGTACTGATTTGTCTGCCAATGCCGCATGTGTCCCATACAAAAGACCTGTTTTAATAACAGTGCTAACCCAACACTGCACTAAACGCATTTACAGTGGTGATGGATGCACTTTCACCATGTTATATATGTATGTTGCAAACTGCAGCTATTTCTGGGTTGGCCTACTGTTCACTACAGAACAATCCACTGATTAATTTCTGAGACAGTGGGTCTGCCAGCGACATGCAGATCGTTGTGGGTTATCCCCTGGGCTCTGCCCGGTTTCCTCCCACCATAATGCTGACCGCCGCTGTATAAGTGAAAATTCTTGAGTACGACGTAAAACACCAATCAAATAAATGAATAAATAAATACTGCGACAGTGATCTTACACCTATACTAAACCTACATATCTTCTTCACCTTCTCTCATTCCGCCAGAGCCATACAACACTTCATTTACTTACCCATATGGCTCTTGTCAAAGCCATACAACACTGTATTTTCTTATCCATGGCTCTTGCCGGAGCCATACAACACTTCGTTTACTTATCCATGGCACTTGCCAGAGCCACACAATACTTCATTTACTTATCAACGGCACTTGGCAGAGCCATACAACACTTCATTTACTTATCCATGGCTCTTTCCGAGGCCATACAACACTTCATTTACTTATCCATGGCTCTTTCCGAAGCCATACAACACTTCATTTACTTATCCATGGCTCTTTCCGAAGCCATACAACACTTCATTTACTTATCCATGGCACCTGCCGGAGCCATACAACATTTCATTCACTTATCCATGGCACTTGCCAGAGCCATACACTTCATTTACTTATCCATGTGGCACTTGCCAAAGCCATACAACACCTCATTTACTTATCCATGGCACCTGCAAGAGCCATAAAACACTTCATTTACTTGTCCATGGCAATTGCAGGAGCCATACAACACTTCATTTACTTATCCATGGCACTTGGCAGAGCCATACAACACTTCATTTACTTATCCATGGCTCTTTCCGAAGCCATACAACACTTCATTTACTTTCCATGGCACTTGGCAGAGCCATACAACACTTCATTTACTTATCCATGGCACTTGCTGGAGCCATACAACATTTCATTCACTTATCCATGGCACTTGCCAGAGCCATACACTTCATTTACTTATCCATGTGGCACTTGCCAGAGCCATACAACACCTCATTTACTTATCCATGGCACCTGCAAGAGCCATAAAACACTTCATTTACTTGTCCATGGCAATTGCAGGAGCCATACAACACTTCATTTACTTATCCATGGCACTTGGCAGAGCCATACAACACTTCATTTACTTATCCATGGCTCTTTCCGAAGCCATACAACACTTCATTTACTTTCCATGGCACTTGGCAGAGCCATACAACACTTCATTTACTTATCCATGGCACTTGCTGGAGCCATACAACACTGCATTTTTTTATCCATGGCACTTGCCAAAGCCATACAACACTTCATTTTCTTATTCATGGCTCTTGCCAGAGCCATACAACACCTCATTTACTTATCCATGTCTCTTTCCGAAGCCATACAACACTTCATTTACTTATCCATGGCACCTGCCGGAGCCATACAACATTTCATTCACTTATCCATGGCACTTGCCAGAGCCATACACTTCATTTACTTATCCATATGGCACTTGCCAAAGCCATACAACACCTCATTTACTTATCCATGGCACCTGCAAGAGCCATAAAACACTTCATTTATTTGTCCATGGCAATTGCAGGAGCCATACAACACTTCATTTACTTATCCATGGCACCTGCAAGAGCCATAAAACACTTCATTTACTTATCCATGGCAATTGCCGGAGCCAATACTTCATTCACTTATCCAAGATTAGTGCCCGAGTTCTCCCTCGCACCTCTGGAACGTTTCGTGTGTCTCCTGCGACAGACTCGCACAAATAAACACGCTATAATTTCTGCAGCCTCATCTTTATTCCTTAGAAACCTCAAATGCCATTGCCCCACCTTAAAACAAAACCTTCCAGCAGCCTGCGGATGGTCGTGGGTTTCCTCTCCTCATATTATGCTAGCCATTGTCATATATTTATTTATTTATTTAATTGGTGTTTTATGTCATACTGAAGAATATTTCACTAATAAGATGCGGCCAGCATTTTGGCGAGAGGAAACCAGAAGACTGCATTCATGAGAGGATCATGGGTTATTGCGCCATGCTGGCACGCTAACCACCTCAGCTACATAAGCTGCTAGAGAAAAAGGTGAGTTGATGCAGGACTGATTGCAAATACATTTGTGTAGGTGTGCAGTTTCACAGGAGATACACGGTATTAAGGTTCCAGATGTGCAGAGCAGCACAATAAATGAAGTATCATGAATATGCCGAAGCGCCAGCAGTTCTAGAGGTCTGTATGGTTACACCTAAATGTGAAGCCCCAGCAGTGGTGGAAATCTCTATGGTTACACCTAAATGTGAAGCGCCAGCAATGGTGGAGATCTCTACGGTTACACCTAAATGTGAAGCCCCAGCAATGGTGGAGATCTCTACGGTTACACCTAAATGTGAAGCACTAGCAATGGTGGAGATCTCTACGGTTACACCTAAATGTGAAGCGCCAGCAATGGTGGAGATCTCTACGATTACACCTAAATGTGAAGCGCCAGCAATGGTGGAGATCTCTACAGTTATACCTAAATGTGAAGCACCAGCAGTGGTGGAGATCTCTACGGTTACACCTGAATGTGAAATGCCAGCAATGGTGGAGATCTCTACGGTTACACCTAAATGTGAAGCACCAGCAATGGTGGAGATCTCTATGGTTACACCTGAATGTGAAGTGCCAGCAATGGTGGAGGTCTCTACAGTTATACCTTAATGTGAAGCGCCAGCAATGGTGGAGATCTCTATGGTTACACCTGAATGTGAAGTGCCAGCAGTGGTGGAGATCTCTGTGGTTACACCTATATGTGAAGTGCCAGCAGTGGTGGAGATCTCTGTGGTTACACCTAAATGTGAAGCGCCAGCAGTGGTGGAGATCTCTGTGGTTACACCTAAATGTGAAGCGCCAGCAATGGTGGAGGTCTCTACAGTTATACCTTAATGTGAAGCGCCAGCAATGGTGGAGATCTCTACGGTTACACCTGAATGTGAAGCACCAGCAGTGGTGGAGATCTCTGCAGTTACACCTAAATGTGAAGCGCCAGCAGTGGTGGAGATCTCTGTGGTTACACCTATATGTGAAGCGCCAGCAGTGGTGGAGATCTCTGTGGTTACACCTAAATGTAAAGCGCCAGCAGTGGTGGAGATCTCTGCAGTTAAACCTAAATGTACATGTACGTCACAAGTTTATTTTCTGCATGATATCTCTATTTAAACTTGATTGATTAGTCATAAATTTGACATGTGCTTTTCTTGGTGTGACACTTTGCTTGAGATTGATTGTTTTTCACTCTTGCCCATCTTCTTGTTTGTCTGTCCTTGGTGCACTGATTTTACATGATACTTCGATCTGCTCAACATGGATGGATATATTTGAGTTTCGGTATGTGGTTGCCTTATTCGTCCGTCCTGCTGTCTGTCATTTTGTCTGTCCTGAAGGTGGACCATGTCTTCTTCAATAGACAATATCCACAAGAAGAAGCTGAGACTTCATGTGTGGGCAGCAGTGATGTTTGTACCTTTGGAAGATTACATACTGTTCAAGAACCTGAAAAGTTGAAAATTTTTTTAAAGTGAACACAAAGACTGCCACTATATGTACATAGAAAAAATGATATAGAACACAGTTTCACAGAAAAATATGTAAAAAATTCTATGAAGTTTTGAAAGCCGAGAAGATGAAGTTCCGTATTTGAGACATGGCACTGATGGACAATTCACTCTGAGTAACCATGCTGGAGAAGCCCTTATGAATTTGGCCAATCATTAGCGCTGAAAGCATCGTGATAATTGGCTGTCACATGAAAAACTCTGTTACCTCTCGATTGTCTGTGTGTTTTCTTATAGTGGATAGACAGATATTGATGCAGTAAATTTAATTTTGCGGTTAGTTCAAGTGTTAAACTGATGAATTTTGAAACACATTTATGAGTGGGGAACTGAGAATGGCTGCCTGTGTCACAATGGATACGTGTTGGGCAGGATACTGCAGTAACTTGTCAGGGTGAGCTGGCAAGAAAACTCGCCTCTCAAGAGTCATTTGCTTGAGGAAAAATATTTTGACTTCACATTATTTGTCCTTAGTTAAATCAGATTTATCACGAAACTGTCTTCCCAAAATCTGAATGAAAGGGTCTGTTATGAACCAGAAGGTCCTGCTGTGTTCGGTAAATTCCCTGAAGTCGGTGCAGCCAGCTGGCCAAATGCTTACACCAATGCATGAGGAGGACAAGCAGGACAACTTGTATGTTTGTATTTTATCATTGTCACATTGTTTAATATCAGTGGTATTGGAGAGTTCCTAGGTTTTGTGATGCCACTCTGGATAGCTATAACATGGCAAATGGCGTCACCAAATGAGTGGCTAGGTGCTGACAATTGTTTGCTATTTATTTTGTTGATAAGCAGTGTAGAAGTTTTGAAAATATTTTTAGAACATCACTAGAATACTACTTCATTAATTAATTCAGCTTTAGTGCCTGACTTTATTATGTTCTCTTTAACATAAAATTTAATGCTTTGCAGGTTCAAGTGTGAGAAAGGTCCTTGGTTTCATGTGTGCATTTGTATCCTCTGTTGTCTGGTGGTTAGAGGTGCTTGGCTTTCAGTTGGTAGGACCCAGGGGCAGGGGTTGAACCCAGCCATGGATAGGAAATTTTGTAGATTTAATGTTAATATCTTAATGTTTGCACATTCTAAAAATATTCAGTGAAGATCGCTTGCCACTTTCCATCCCTCGCAGTTCTTTGCATATCTTTGTCACATGTGTAAAAGTTTGTCACTACCTTGCCAAAGGTTTGTGGTTTTACTCTGGTCACTTCAGTTTCCTCCATGCATTCAGATAACTGTCTTGTAAGTGAAAAATTCTTGAGTGGATGGTGTTACGCAACAATCAAATAAATACAAAAATATATTTCTCATCTCCACCTAAAGAGCTGAGTGATATTTTGCAGCATTAGATTTAAATAAAATAGCATTGCTCACTTTCATAACTCATGCAATAGTTGTGCAGTTGCAATTATCAGCTTTTTGTTTGTTTACTTTTTTTGTTGTTTATAAGTATTCTATTCTTTCAGCAGTCAATAAGTGATTCTGAAGCTGAAAGCAATTCACAACCACTTAAATTATCCAGGTTTTTTTTGGCTTCCTAGTCTAGGGTATGGTGTGTATTTGCACATCCTCGGATTTTTTTCTTAACTCTTGTATATTGGGCTATCACACATGGATTGAAGGCTTTTTGTTTTGCTCACTACTTCAGGATATGGTGTGTAAATTCTCAGATGCCAGGTTAGCTTTTTTTCCTGTATAATGCCAATCATACATGGATGTCAAACATACAGTGTTTTGTTTGTGTTTTTTTTTTTTTTTTTTTTTTTGTTGTATATATCTTTTCGCCTGTGTACATCTACAAAGGACCTACTGATAGAAGGCAGAACTGTTTTATTGGTTTTGTTTTTATAGTCTTTGTGAATGTTTTTAATGATTTTAATTGATAGAATTTCAATGCAAATTATATCAGTTATATAAACTTCAGTTCGTTTCCTGTGGTTTCTGGAAATTAAATTTTCTTACAGGGCAACAATTTTTGTATACACGGTGTCTGTGACTTTATTGCTTATGAAATTTATGGACATTGCCAGATTTACCATTTTTGTAAGCAAGAAAAGTTTCATGTAGGGCTACAATTTTTATGTACATGCCTACCTACATGTAGGAGAACAAGAAAGGTATTGGGTTCCTCTGGTGATTTTACCATTTTCCTGTTTTCATGTAGGGCTACAATTTTTTATGCACATGCCTACCTACATGTAGGAGAACAAGAAAGGTATTGGGTTCTTCTGGTGATTTTACCATTTTCCTGTTTTCATGTAGGGCTACAATTTTATGTACATGCCTACCTACATGTAGGAGAACAAGAAAGGTATTGGGTTCCTCTGGTGATTTTACCATTTTCCTGTTTTCATGTAGGGCTACAATTTTTATGTACATGCCTACCTACATGTAGGAGAACAAGAAAGGTATTGGGTTCCTCTGGTGATTTTACCATTTTCCTGTTTTCATGTAGGGCTACAATTTTATGTACATGCCTACCTACATGTATGAGAACAAGAAAGGTATTGAGTTCCTCTGGTGATTTTACCATTTTCCTGTTTTCATGTACAATTTTTATGTACATGCCTACCTACATGTATGAGAACAAGAAAGGTATTGGGTTCCTCTGGTGATTTTACCATTTTCCTGTTTTCATGTAGGGCTACAATTTTTATGCACATGCCTACCTACATGTAGGAGAACAAGAAAGGTATTGGGTTCCTCTGGTGATTTTACCATTTTCCTGTTTTCATGTAGGGCTACAATTTTTATGCACATGCCTACCTACATGTAGGAGAACAAGAAAGGTATTGGGTTCTTCTGATCATTTTACCAGTTTCCTGTTTTGTGGACACAAATTCAGATTGACTTCATTCTGTTCTCCTGTAAACACGGATTTCTACAAGTCTTTCTTGTAGGGCTAAAGCTTTTTATGCAATCACTTATCTAGATCAGCTTTTTGTCTCTCTGGCTATTTTATCAGATTTGTAGAGTGTAAGAATTTACCTTGGCGTTTACCAATTCATCTGGTATACACATTATCTGTGGAAAGCTCACGCCATGTACGTGGGAAGGTCTGCCAGAAACCTGTGGATGGTTGTGGGCTTCCCCCGAGCTTTACCCACATTTTCCCCCATCAAAATGCTGCCCACCGTCATTCAAATGAAATGTTTTTGAGTATGTCTAGCTCATGCTGGCTTCCTCACCGGCCACACATGGGCGCAGGAAGGTCTGACAGCAACCTGCGAATGGTCATGGGTTTCCCCAGGCTCTGCCCAGTTTCTTCCCACCATAATGCTGGCTGCTGTCATATACATGTAGGTGAAATATTCTTGGGTACTGTCATAAAACGCTAATCAAGTAAATAAATAAATTCAAGATGGAAGACTGAATATGTATATCAGAATATAAGGTGGGCCAGCATTATGGTGCGATCATAGACTGGTGGTACACGTGGTACGGTTGACTGATGGTACATGTTATTTCTTCCATGCATAATTCGCACAAGTGTTATTAATGGTAAATCATTGCGCTTTTTTGCTATTCACAGATGCTGTCCGTATTACATGGCGCGTGAACTCAAGTCAGACGCAGACATCATTTTTATGCCGTACAATTATCTGCTTGACCCCAAGGTTTGTTCTTCTCGTGATTTATATGTTTTTTACAGTATAGAAAAAATAATTACAATAATTTTGAAGATAAAGTAATAATTAAATCATGAAATAATTTTGACTGTGCAAGTATATGACTGAAATACATTAACATGGCCTAAGGCACTGATTGACGGTATCCTGACTGGACAACACCACGTTTTTGAAAACCTCAGATCATTCTTTAAGTATGCTGGAACTGCGTAGGTGAAATGTTGTAAAAAATTTAAAAACATGCTGTATGTTAAATCATTGTCATTCATTGTGACCTGATGGGGTACAAGAGGGTGTATAAGTTGCTACTAGCATATACATGAACAGTAACAAATGGTAGAATAACACCATAACAGAAGTAAATTAACAAATTTTATCCAAATTTTATCGTTTACTCGTGACTATTTGCCAACTATCATTCTCTTATTCTCGCTTTTAATATTCTTCATGCTGTAGCATTTTTGTTTAAAATATGAGCCAATACTGTTACCATAGCAATCATAAAACTTTGTATTTCTTGTAGTCAAGGAAAGCTCATGGCGTGGAACTCCAAGGAAATATTGTCATTTTTGATGAGGCACACAATTTGGTAAGGCAAATTTTTTTCAGATATCGGTATTTCATACAGTGTGCGTCAGTGTATTTAATATTCTGGACGTTGTTGATGAGTGATACAGTGTTAACCTGGTCGTGGGTTTCCCCCTGGGCTTGGTTCGGTTTCCTCCCACCATAATACTGACCACTGTCGTATAAGTGAAATTTTCTGGAGTACGCCGTAAGCCACCAATCATATAAATCAATGTTAACCTAAAATTCTACGAAGCAGTACCATTTAAATATTGCTAGCTGTAGTTGCAAGGTTTGGGTTTATTTTTACAGGAGAAGATCTGTGAAGACAGTGCTAGTTTTGACTTGACGTCAACAGACTTGGCCACTGCCATGGAGGAAGTCACACTCCTGGCAGAGAAACTCATAGATTTGGCCAAACATGACCTCCAGAGTGTGGAACTCGCCACTGACAGTAGTATTGGTGAGAACATCATCAAGGCTCATACAAGATGAATTAATGATAAGATTTATCAACCTTTAACTACTGTAAATGGCCTAAAATTTCACCCCCAAGAGAGCATTTGTGGAAGCAAATATAAAATGTCATGAAGGATTGCTTTTGGCACTGAACCTGTCACATGCTTTTGGCACTTAAGCTGTCACATTTTCAGTAGGATATCAGATATAAGCTTAAATGTGCCTCCCAGAAAAACGTCATATCACCTTTCTAAGATCAGTAGAACTCCCAGAATCAACAAGAATAAGAAACTTACCCTGATTCTGCAACCCTTTTCAACTGCCTCTGCAGCCAATATTTAGAAACATTCTGAGGGTGCTATTGGATGTAAAAAATAGTTTGCACAGTTTTATGAAGCTTGCATCTTAGTGACACAAATAAATTATTTTAGCGTCATTTTCATAATATGGGTCGCCACGATATGGCTGAAATATTGCCGATGTGGCGTAAAGCCATAATCATTCATTCATAATATGGGAAAGCATAAAAATTTCACTGAAAAAAACTGCTTTAATTAGTGGTTGGAAAGGTTGAAAATTTACCGTCATTTGATTTAATTTCTTAAATTAGCACAGCCTTAAGTTCAGTTCATTTCAGTTCTATAAAAGCTTAATGGGCATTGAGAGGAATTCAGTGGTTTTTAATCTTGTTGTTTTTCATCTTTCTTTATATAATACTGTGCAAAGATTCATTGTTTCAAACAATATAAATTTTACACATTGTGATGAGTTTAAAGGAAACTTGAAAAACAATGCGAGAAGTTTGTTTTGTTAATAACAGCTCATCCAGCCGTTAACATGATTGCCGGACCTTAAAGACAAAAATACTCAATGATTTTGTTGTAATATTTTGGGTTAAATGAAGGGATGTTTTTTGTGGTAGTTTTCTTACTATGTTATCTAAGGATTCCTTCATCATCTTATGACTGAAAAATTGTTAAGTACGATTTTAAACCTCAAGCACTCACTCACTCTTTCTATGTTTTTCAGTGCCTGAATTTCAGTTGGATGATTTACTAAGACTGAAAGGTATGAAAAAGAGGTTTACATTGAATTTGGAGTCTTTCTAATTGTTCATAATGACTTACGTTTGACTTCATTCAAATTCAAAGATTTATATATATGAAGCTTGCATGTTGGAAGAGATATATAATTTTTTTTTATCTCATTTTATCCCAGTTTACTCCTTTCATTGCATTTTGATGAGGGTAACACTGCATGTAGCATGGCCAGATATACGTGTATACTGTGTACTGGAACTGATACAGGTAGATACTTCACGTACACTCAGTCTCCGTGGTGTATCTGTATAATTAGAGAATTAGATCTAAAACAATTTTATACAGTGTAGCTATTAAGAGCTGATAATTTCCCCACTGGAGGTTGTCTACTCCAGGTGGTATATATAAGTGTCTCAGCCCTTGCTCTATCAGGTCATGTGTTCAAATCCAGGTCTCGCAGGTTCAGCTGTGGCTTTATGCCAGGAAAAGTGTCATGTATGTGTCACCCAGGCTCTACCTGGTTTTCTCCACCTTTAAGTCTCAATACAGAAATATCAGTAAAAAGTTATTAAGTATGGCATGAAATACTTATCACGTACATAATTAAACAAAAGTACTGTTTTGGAGGGGGGGGGGTTGACCCATTTTGCTTAATTTTGATCTTTCAGCCATTTTTTTTGTAAAGTTTGATTAATTTATTATCAGAAAAGGGAATTATTTTAAGGCTTTGCATCTGGAAGTGCCGCATTTTACATACCAGCTTTTAGTTAAAATACACTGTGCACTTTTACTCTCTACTTGTTTTTATAAATGTGTTGTACATTTTTTTTACCTCACAGCCACTGTGAAGGACCTGGAGAAGCTGTTGGATGACACGGAGGTCCCCCAGGCAGGTGTCACCCACCCTGGGGAGTAAGTATGAAGTCATCTAGACAGTCACACTAAAAGTAGGCTAGTACGGTCCCATCCAAACTTCCCATCGTACTCAGTTGGTCGACCATCATAATCGTAGAATGGGTGGAGAAAGGCCAGATAATGGAGCCATCTTTAGTGCTCTTCCCAGGTTCGGTTTTGTGCTTGTCTGTTGGCCAAATGTTGCGAACAAAAGTTTTTGTCTACATTCCGAGGGTACAAGCATCAGAGACAGTGGATCGCACCAGGATTTGAACAACATGGGAGTTGGAAGGGCTGTGGATCACATGAGGATGTATTAAAACATTATGGGAGTACATGTATATAGGAGTGTGGATCCCACCTTGATCATGGTTATAGCATGGGAAGATAAGGTCGGTCTGTTCTGTACCCTTATTCGTTGGCACATGTTGGTTGTTCACTTGTGACTGTTGCTCTTTGGGCTGTAACACTTTTGTCACATCAGCTTAGTTTCCCTCATGAATCAGGCAATACACAGGCCATTTGAATGTTTTGTTTGAGTGAGTGTTAGATTGGTGTTTAGCATGGCTTTCAACATTATTTCAGTCATGTCACACCAGTGTCTCTCTGTCTCAGGCCAGACCCATTGCTGACATATACATGGTGCTGCCTCACTGAAACACCATGCTAAAGACATCAGAAACATTGTCCCTCATATTCACATTACACTGACTCCAGGTCGACAAGTACCAGTAGTCTAAACAAGATAGTGCCAAGATAACTGATGCTGAAGTCTTAAGTATGATATGGTTCGGGATTGAACCAAACATATTCTATTTACTACTCTACCTCAGCAGGTAAATAATTTAAGTCCATTTGAAACACATTTGTGAACTGGTGGACATTATTGCTGTGCATATAAATATGAGACTTGCATGCCTTCCCTCAAGAAGAATTGTTCTGGTATGACCAAAGTACTGTTGAAAGGCTCGTTAAAGCAGGAGTTAACACACCTTTGTACCTAATCTTATGATAAACTGTTTTTATGTTGTATTATGCATTAAATTCAGCATTTTATGTTAAAGTTGAAATTTACTTTTCTTTTTTTCTAATGTTGGTAGAAATTATGAATTTTTAATGTGTTTTTCAGAGAAATAGAGAGGCCTTCGTGTACATACATGTACATGTACTTGACTTTATTTTGTATTCATGTGAAAACTGTCATTATTTCACAAATGTCGTTGAACTTTGTTGACAGGCATATTTTTGATTTGCTGGGAAAAGTCAACATAACATTTGAATCAAAGAATGAAATCCTGGATGTGCTGGACAAAATCATAGCCTATCTGAATGCAGACGGTATGTAAGGGAGCTAACTGTGTATGTTTAGACATTTAGACCAATATTTGATTTGATTTGAGTTTAAAACTCTACTCAAGAATATTTCACTTATGTGATGGCGGCCAGAATTTTGATGGGAGGAAACCTGGCATAGACCGGGGGAAACAGGACCATCCACAGGTTGCTGGAAAATCCTCCAGTGTATGTCTGGAGAGGAAGTCAGCATGAGCTGGACTCACAGCAGTCACATTTAGAGCAAACATGTACACATATTTAGCAATAACATTTGGGTAAAAAGTACTATAGTGTTAAAGAAGCCTTAAGAGGGCTACATGTACTAAGTTGAAACTCTTTATGTCTTCATAACAGTAGCTGAAGAGCACACATGTTACTGAAGTAAATACGGTACCACAGCATCTGTAGAAAATTCAGTAAGCTTGGCTGGTCTATTGTCAAATTATTGCTGCCGTAACTTGATCGGGCAGATCGTCTACGAATGCGTTTGGGAAGCCACAGTGCCCAAGAGTAACCATTGACCTTCGGCAAGTTACTTGTATGCCATACTGGAAGAAAAGAGGTTTTCAACAACTGTAAGTGATACCACAAACACCACTGACTACTCATTGTGTGACAGGCCCCCCTAACAAATGAATTCAGCAAAATCTGGAGACTGCCTGTCCATTACTGGGATTGAACTCGTGTGCAGTGTTGCCATGGTGAAGATACGTGCACATGATACAATGGTATATATGGTGTACATGTAGCCTATACTTATATCTGTTTTAGGAATGTCAAGTGCACTTCATACAAAGGGGGCTGGCCTCACCAAATTTTCCGACATGCTAAAGGTATAAAGAAATTCTTGTGTGATTTTTCATTTTCAGTACTAATAGACAGCATTTAAAATTTTTCGCTATCAACTGTTATAGTGCCAGTGTGTTGTGAAGGAAAAATGTTGTGATTTGCAATGAAATCTAAATCCTTGGGGCTTTCCTTGAAAGATTTTGTTTTTCTGCAAACACTTTTTATGCAAACATCATGAGTATGCTCTATCTGGAGCTGTGTCCACTCTATATTTTCTTTTGTTTATTTGGTATTTTACTTGTATTTGTTTTTACAGTGAATTATTAAAGCAGAAATAAATTTGAGGGTTTATGGTGGACTTTCTGGACAATATTGAACAATCTGAAGTAGATGTGACCTCACTGATTCTTCTTGGATGGTAAAGATCCTCCAATTACCATATTTTTACATGGTATATTCAGTTCTGTCAGTGACATCAGGCTGATTCAGCTTCTTCAAATGGTTCACTGTAAAAAAAAAAAAAGTCCACTGTAGAACCTCACTGTTTTTTTCTGCCTAATTCACTGGGGAAAAAACCAAAAACATGAAAAACGTATTTGACTATCCGTAAAAGGACCTTGCAGATAAGGTATGCTGTATTTAGAGGGTGATCCCCTGCTTAAAGTGGATAGTTGTTCACAGTTGTTTACTGTGGCTGTCATTTATGTTCTGTCCCTTTGCTCTCACCTGCCAGATAGTGTTCAGTCGAGAAGTACCACAGGGTATCACTCTGGCTTACCACCAGAAATGCTTGGCCCATTCCTATCGGGTATGTCAGTTAGTGTTCTCTCATTTTAGAGGGTTGCCGAAACAGCAAACCCTGAATAGGCATGCCTGTACATGTGCAATCCATGAACTGTCATTCAAATTGTTTTCTTTGAACATCATCGTACATATATGTATGCACTAATGCACAGTGTATGTATTATAAAATGTTCATCAAATGAAAGCGATTGTCATACTTTGTATGGTATAAGTCATAATTTTGCATTTTGAAAATTTTTTGCATTTTGAAATCTGTTAGGCAAGCTGGATTTTTTATTCATCTTGAAGGCCATATTTACACATGAACCTCAGTTGATGATTCCTTTCCGTTTGACTAATCTGATTTGGTTATACTTCTGCTTCCGTTACTGAACTGTTTTTGGTGCTTGTCGTTATCATTTCTCTGAAAATTATGTTTCATTTAAGTTTTGTATTAAATTTACAAGTTAGCACTGCTACATTTATATGCATGGTTTATTGTCACATTGTCATATTGTCACATTGTCATGGGCCTAATTTTATTTGTGCAGGTCCATATCCACAAGCAAGAGAATGTGAAGAAAAAGAAGACAATAGATCTGTGGACCACAGCAGGAGGGGGAGGGGACAAGGCTGGTAGGTCTGACACCATGAGTCAGGGTCGGGAAAATGGGTTTTGGAATAATGGATGCATGCACCAGTAAATTTTTAGTTGCAGAACCTTACATAATGAACCAATGGGTATAATAGAGCCATAATTGTGGACAGTGTATATATTACACACTAAACAATGGACACAATGCTCACCTGAAGAACATGAAAGTGTATACACATTAAACAGTGGACACAGTGCTCACCTGAAGAACATGTAAGTATATGCACATTAAACAGTGGACACAGTGCTCACCTGAAGAACGTGTAAGTATATACACATTAAACAGTGGACACAGTGCTCACCTGAAGAACATGTAAGTATATACACATTAAACAGTGGACACAGTGCTCACCTGAAGAACATGAAAGTATATACACATTAAACAGTGGACACAGTGCTCACCTGAAGAACATGAAAGTGTATACACATTAAACAGTGGACACAGTGCTCACCTGAAGAACATGAAAGTATATACACATTAAACAGTGGACACAGTGCTCACCTGAAGAACATGTAAGTATATGCACATTAAACAGTGGACACAGTGCTCACCTGAAGAACATGTAAGTATATGCACATTAAACAGTGGACACAGTGCTCACCTGAAGAACATGTAAGTATATACACATTAAACAGTGGACACAATGCTCACCTGAAGAACATGTAAGTATATATGCATTAAACAATGGACACAATGCTCACCTGAAGAACATGCAAGTATATCCACATAAAACAGTGGACACAATGCTCACCTGAAGAACATGTAAGTATATGCACATTAAACAGTGGACACAGTGCTCACCTGAAGAACATGTAAGTATATGCACATTAAACAGTGGACACAGTGCTCACCTGAAGAACATGTAAGTATATGCACATTAAACAGTGGACACAGTGCTCACCTGAAGAACATGAAAGTGTATACACATTAAACAGTGGACACAATGCTCACCTGAAGAACATGTAAGTATATGCACATTAAACAGTGGACACAGTGCTCACCTGAAGAACATGTAAGTATATGCACATTAAACAGTGGACACAATGCTCACCTGAAGAACATGTAAGTATATGCACATTAAACAGTGGACACAGTGCTCACCTGAAGAACATGTAAGTGTATACACATTAAACAGTGGACACAATGCTCACCTGAAGAACATGAAAGTGTATACACATTAAACAGTGGACACAGTGCTCACCTGAAGAACATGTAAGTATATGCACATTAAACAGTGGACACAATGCTCACCTGAAGAACATGAAAGTGTATACACATTAAACAGTGGACACAATGCTCACCTGAAGAACATGAAAGTGTATACACATTAAACAGTGGACACAATGCTCACCTGAAGAACATGAAAGTGTATACACATTAAACAATGGACACAATGCTCACCTGAAGAACGTGAAAGTGTATACACATTAAACAGTGCACACAATGCTCACCTGAAGAACGTGAAAGTGTATACACATTAAACAGTGGACACAATGCTCACCTGAAGAACGTGAAAGTGTATACACATTAAAAAGTGGACACAATGCTCACCTGAAGAACATGAAAGTATATACATAAAGGTATGATTAAGTAGTCTGTTCTCTGCATTGATACAATATTATTGCCAGAATTCATCAATTGTACAAATAAATGCTCTTATTTTCTGTTATATAATGTTACAGGACGAGTGCTGAGTTATTGGTGTTTTAGTCCGGGTCACAGCATGAGCGACCTTGTCAGTCACAAGGTCAAATGTATCCTGCTGACAAGTGGTACACTGTCTCCAATCAACTCCTTTACATCAGAGATGCAGATGTAAGCAATATTCACACTGTAGTTTCTCTGGCAAGTGGTTTTCATGTCATGCTGTCATTTTGGTTGACCACCCCCGCCAAAGGAGGTGGTGTTTTATGCCCCTTCTCAATAATTCCAGAACAGTGGATCTGAGACACCCTAAAGTATGTGGGAAGATAGCAGAAGTCCCCTGTGAAGCATTTACTTTGGGTGATAGTGACATGCCAGCAGGAGAACTGATCAGGTTTCCACAGACGGTTTAAACATTCAGGCATTTCAGCCCACTCACTTTCTCATCTTGGATACTACATACCATGAGACAGATCAGAGAATTGAGTTTATATCAAGTCAGTTGACTTTAACTCGATTTTTAGTTAGCTTACGATTCTCTCTTTCTCATCACAAGTCATAGCCAGCAGTCATCAAATAGTGTGTTTATAGTTTTCAAGAAAATTCTGTCTTAGTGTTGTGGTTTGGAATGTGGAGTGCCCCTTGGAAGTCAGACAAAAAAAACCCATTGATATCTCAGCCTGACAGCATCAGCCCTATTCACTAGAGGTAAACAACTTAAAGGCAAAGGATTGCTTCTTAGAGGGGTACATGCAATGCTCAATACGTCCATATGCTTAAGAACAGTCTAATATGAATATGTAAATGCCACCAAAGAACCAAAACGATCAATAAACATTTGATACAAAATTTGTGAGACGTCACTGCCACGTGTACATAACAAAGACTTGAGAGTTTTCATTGCCTTTCAGTGTATTGGTAAATAAAGCTTTGTACCACTACCACCAAACTGGCTGCTTGGGTGTTACTTCTATGTGGAGTTAATTATTGTTAGCAAGCCATTGTGAGAAGGAGGGGGGCGTGTCAGTGTTGGTTCCAAGTTAAGCTTTCAACTTGTTCTCTATAAATTAAGCCTCCAGATTTACCATTTTTGTAATCAAGAAAAATTTCATGTAGAGCAACAATTTTTATGCACATGCCTACCTACAAGAACAAGATAGCAGGCAAGACGGTGGAATTCACTGAATAAAGAGTTTAGTTCTAGCAACATGTTTCAAACAGCATCAGAAAACAACTGTTGAATGGCACAGATAGTGAGCCTTGTCATTTACGTCTGGCATGGAGTTTCTCACAGTATTCCCAATGAGGTTGACATGAGTGTAGATCTGGTGTCGTCACCCTACCACAATACTGGTAAGACACAGCATATATAAACTCATGTAATGACTGAAAAATATGACGGAAAACCCTAAGAATACATACGCATGTGGACGACTACCACTGAATTACCGGTCACAGTCAGTTGTCTCTTCGTTAATCCCTGTCCCCCACAAAGCATTGACTGACTAAAGACAAAATCCCTCACAAAGCATAATGGGGTATAGTTGCATCAAGTACTGAATTATAAAGTAGCTATGGCATTTGTTTGATTCTGCAACTTTACAGAAAAGTGCACAGATTTTTATGAAATTTGCACACGTTGGCCTTTGCGCAAGCACTAATCGATTACATTTTGGTGTTGAATGGTCAAGATCCAAACCCATGAATTCTGTCCGTCTCTTTGTCAGAAACTATGGAAAGCATTGTGCGCAGATTTTCACGACACCTGCATGCCTTTGTCCAGGTTTTGTTTGACAGAACACATTTGTAGTGCCACTTTGCCATGTCCTCGTGGCCAGTGTAGAAAAGTTTATGAGAAGTATACCCAAGGTTGGTGGTTTAACCAGGGCATTCCAGTTTCCTTCACCCATAAATATTAAAGTGAGAAATTCTTGAGTATAAGTAACAATCAATCCACACATAAGCTGGCCTGCTGTTATGTATCTGATGAAATATTCTTGACTGCATTGTATAAATCCTAACTGATGTATAAACAAAAGCTTTAATGTCAATACCTGCTCTCTCCACCAGCTCCTTCCCTGTCCAGTTAGAAAACCCACATGTGATAGAGAAACACCAGGTGTGGATTGGCACCCTGGGGAAAGGCCCTGATGGCGCCCTCCTCAACTCCTCCTATGAAAACAGGTAAGTGTAACTCAGGTGTGAGGTAGTGCAGCCCACTAAAGCGTGCACCAACAGAACATAATTTAAAAATGTTAATGTTGGAAGCAGGTTTTGGTCCAGTGGTTTGAGGGGCTTACCTTTCAATTGTAAAGACACACAAAGTGCAAGTTCAAACCAGGCCTTTTACAGAGAATTTGTAGATGTCCCCGCTCTCACTTTTGGTGGGACCTTGGTTACAGTAAGCGCAGCCTAACATACGTTGAAGACCACATCTTTGTGATATGCATTTCTTGACCAATTGTTCAAAAGACCACTGTAGATTCGTTTTACTAGGTTAGAACAACAGTTTTCCAGCAGGACATCATCTACTTTCTCCCCTCTCCCCCCCCCCCCCACCCCCATCAAAGAAAAAAAAACAGTTATCAACGGAACTCTCAAAATCAGTCAGAATGGGTAACTTTGTCATGGATGATATATCAGATCAAATATAGTATACACTGATCTGACAGAATATCTCTTGAATGTATTTTGATGCATCCATTTCAAATTGCTTTTCTGCACATATATTTCCAGGGACAAGGACAGCTATAAGTCTTCTCTCGGGAATGCCGTAGGTAAGAATGTTGTCTTATCATCATGCAGTTCTGTTAGGAAAGCCTCTAAATGTATGTTACATGTACAAGTGTAGAGTTTCTTGGAATGACCATTTCTGACAAAGTGTAAAGTTAAATGACCAATGCTGACAAAGCGTAACGCTTTATGACCAAAGCGTAAAGTTATGTGACCAGTGATGGCAGTGTGTAAAGTTTTATGACCACAGCTAACAAATTGTAAAGTTATATGAACAATGCTGACAAAGTGTACAGTTATGTGACCAATGCTGTCAATGTGTAAAGTTAAATGACCAATGCTGACAGTGTAATGTTATATGACCAATGCTGACAAAGTGTACCGTTATGTGACCAATGCTGTCAATGTGTAAAGTTATATGATCAACGCTGACAAAGCGTAAAGTTATGTGATTGATGTTGACAAAGTGTAAAGCAGTACGACCAGTGCTGACAAAGTGTAAAGTTACGTGAACAGTGTTGACAAAGTGTAAAGTTATATGACAAGCGCTGACAAAGTGTAAAGTAATGTGACCAGTGCTGACAAAGTGTAAAGTTAAATGATCAATGCTGACAAAGTTAAATGACTAATGCTGACAATGTGTAAAGTTATCTCTCTCAAGGGCACTTGATATGCATTCTTGATATGCAGTTTTGTTTGTGATCTTAATATATAAAAGTGCAGAAAAGTTCCTTAGTTCTCTTAAAAAGTGGTCAAAATGGTTTTAAACCAAGGTTTTCCAGATGCACCAGCCATGAGCCCCTTAATGACAAGAAATATGCACAACTTATTGGGGCTATTAAGAAATGTAAAATATGCCTTTAGAGTGAAATTGTTTTTTCATCTGCTTAGCATAACTTTCTTCATTTTCCATAAAACTGTAATCTTTGTTTATATGTTCCATTTCATGTACCATGATTTTTGTAGACAAGAGACTGGTTAGTACCTGGCCGCGTCCAATGGTTTCCCCATTCTCTACCCACTTTCCAGTAAACTTGACCACTGTCTCTATCATTGTATAAAGGAAATTTGACAGTACACACTTTGATACAGATTTATGTCTGTTCATAAATTTGTCATAATTTTGAGTGATATAACTAGCAACTTTGTTCTAGAATTCAACATTTTGAAACGACTGAATTAGCTAAATGTGTTTGATATACATGTACTTAAATGGTATTCACCAGCCCTCTTCGAAGGGAAGTAAGTCTCGTAATTTAATGTTGATGGAACAGCTGTGCCTCTACCTTCAGTGCACCTGAAGAACATCACTGGTGAGCTCCATTCTTTCCTGCATTCTGTGTACAACCTAAAATATTGTATACTTTGATATATTTGCAGTGAATTTTGCCCGAGTCATTCCCAATGGCCTGTTAATGTTTTTCCCCTCCTATCCAGTCATGGAGAAATGCCTGGACAACTGGAAGGTGATTATTGGGACCAAACTAGTAAAGTTTATGAGCTAGCTGAGTGCTGTCTCTGACTACAAGAGTACGCACAGTACAGGGAATCTAGAACCATGCCCTAAAAACACATTTGACATTTATCAAAGATACAGGAAATCAAAGAATTTTAAACTTTAGAAGCTGGCTGAACTTAGATGCCTTTAAATGAGGAGTTTTGAGTCCTATTGTATCATGTGCCTTGCAGAAATGTTATGCGACTATTTTTGATAACATTTGCTATAACTAAGACATCTGAACAAAAATTCTCATAAAGTAATTTAGAGCAGATGAAAGAATGTCAACGAAAGTTGCCTAACATGTTTCACAAGTCACATGCCACAGTAGGACTGTTTTACCTTAAACAACAGAAGATTTCAAACTGGAAACTCCCCAGTTGAACACTTCAGACTTAGTGGTTTACAACCACTATATATAACGTGAAATGTTTGCAATCACATAATATCATCTGAACAATGAAGATTTAATTATTAACAGGTAAAAATACACCTAGCATAATTCCTCAACCTCTTGGCATATGAACCACCAACTTTCAGTGCAATTTATTCACATTTTAATTTGATTTTTAC
Organism: Liolophura sinensis; assembly: GCF_032854445.1. Classification (NCBI taxonomy): domain Eukaryota; kingdom Metazoa; phylum Mollusca; class Polyplacophora; order Chitonida; family Chitonidae; genus Liolophura; species Liolophura sinensis. Next base: position 6,852,902 of record NC_088301.1, read on the forward strand.
TACATTTGGATTGGATTGGTTGGATTGGTCAGTTTCATGACTTCACAATAAGTATGATTTTATCAGTGTACAAAGAATAGTACCTTCAGAATATGCTTGAATAAACACCTTGTAAACTTGCGAAAAGGTTGGAGAATAACAGTATTCAGATTGAGTCAGGAAGATTGCAGGTCATTGAAGTGTCCTCAAGAGAGAGGCCTTGAATAAAAAATCACCTTCAAATATCCTTTTTATTTTCCCAGAGTACAAATATTTGGAACAGAATAACCCAGTACAAGCCTATCTTTGTGGAACCCCGAGGAAAATCTGCCTTTCATGAGGTACGATGTACAATAAGGAACAGGTGTAAACTATTTAGTATTGTGACTCTGAAATGGGAAACATTGTTGAATTGCTGTTTTGTTTCCATATTTCATTCATGGGTTTGAAGAAGCCAGGAATGGGACAGATTTAGTCTCAGTAGTTCTGGACTTCTGAGCGTACATGAAAGTATGGTCTGATTTACAATATGTGGTGATTAACAGATCAAAGGACCATTCACGCAGTCACAGGTTACGTTCGTTAAAGTTCATTTGATTGGTGTTTTATGCCATATTCAAGAATATTTTAGTCATAAAATTTCATGTTCATATATACATACATATATATATATATATATATATATATATATATATATATGTATATATATATATGCACCCACAAAATACAGTTTGTACCATGAAGAAACCGGAATATCTCTTGGGATACACGTGTCTGATTTGTATGTTTTCTCTTTGATAGGCAATGGATGACTTTTATGAGAAAATAAACGATGTCAGTTTAAATGGGGCCATATTTGCCGCTGTGTGCAGGGGAAAAGTGAGTTTGTATTGTCGTAGTACCATCGGTAGAGTGAACTTGGCTTAGCACATGAATCACTTGTGCAAGCATTTACACTACATTTATCCACTGTTATGTGTTTGAATTGTGAGTATGAAATTTCATAATTAACACTTATCCAAGATCTGCACTGGTGTTTATCATACCATCTTCATTGTCAGTATACAGTACATATTTGAACAATTTGACCAGTGTAGTTCTAGTTCCCAAAGCAGGTATTAAATAAACACAGATAGGGATATATTTCATTAAAATATGGCTGCCTGTATACAGATTAATACATTTGTTTTAGTACATCCAAGAATTACTTGTTTAATATATGTAAGAAAAGGAGTACATGAAAAAAGGACTTATTTCGGTAGATGTCAGAATTGTTGTGTTCATAGTACATGTAATAATCTGTTTTAACACATGTAAGAATTACTGGTTTTATTACATGTAAGACTCACTGGTTTTATTACATGTAAGATTCGCATGTTTTATTACATGTAAGAATGACTGTTTTTGTTACCTGTGAGAATGACTGGTTTTATTACATGTACCTGTAAGAATAACGTGTTTGTGTCAGGTGAGTGAGGGTCTAGACTTCTCCGACAACAACGGCAGGGCTGTGGTCATCACTGGGCTGCCCTTCCCTCCCATGATGGATCCCAAGGTCATTCTCAAGATGAAATACCTGGATGAAATGAAAGGCAAACAGGGATTCCAGGTACATGTATGACCTAAATGACCTCAAGTTTCACCTCCTAAAAATGTGCATTCTTAGCAGCAAAGACATGTCATAAGATATTATTTCAGACTTGATTAGTCTGAAATTTGGCATGCAGATTGCCAGAGATTTTTCTCCATTATTGTTTTTCTCCATTGTCTGTCTCGTTCATCTGTCTATAATTTGAAATTTGGTTTCTCTGTGTTATCTTAACTCGGGCTTCATGAATTGATCTAAATTTGGTACGTGGTGGGCTTTTTGATCTGCCAGTCCATCTGTTCCATGTTTGGTTTCCACATGATATCTCTACTTAGACTTGATTAATGTGGTATGTGATTGACAAGGCCTGTCTCCATGCTCGTCATTTCTTTTTGCCTTTGTCTATCTTGTTGTTTGTCCTGGGAGGTTTCATTGTTGATGTCCTGTCAAAGAAGACAAATACCACTCTTTTCTTGAACCTCAAATAGTACCACTATTTTTATCAACATGTTTGCCAGCCAGCTCACAGAAAAGGTGGCATTCTGGTAGATGTCTGCTTCAACAGACATTGTCCTCAAGCAGAAGTTAAGACTGCTTCAGAAACCACCTTCATGTGATGCCTGCAGTGCTCTTTTTATGTAAAGAACATTAGCTGCCTGGAAATGCATATGTTTTGTTAAACTTAGTAAAAGAGTATTGTTCACTTTCATGATTCATGAAGTAGTGGATGCAATGACATTTTTTTTATTTTTACCTTCTTTGTTGATTATATGTACTCCAATACACATGCATATATTAAAAATGATTGTGGAGCTAAACAATTCACAACCAATCGGTCATCTTAGTTGACTTTCGCACTTACCTGCATCTAACTGCGTGGTATGGGGAGGTGGGAGGGATATATCTCACACTATTTCTTAGTTATCATTTAGTATTATCAGTGTGGTATGTTTGTGTTGTTGTTGCAGTCTTTAGGTGGGAGGGAATGGTACAGGCAGCAGGCCACGCGAGCTGTGAATCAAGCTATTGGAAGAGTCATCAGGCACAAGGAGGACTTTGGTGCCATTATTCTCTGTGACAACAGGTACTGACTTAAACTGGTCCTAATTCTACTTGTTATGCCAGTGATGGTGATCGCCTAGGCCTTCCTTGAAAATTAACTGGAGAAGCCTGAAACTTGCGCGTTTTATTGAGTGTACGAGTCCTCAGATGCAGTTTGAATTCTAGCATAATCCATGAATAAGTTTTGCATGCATTTATGATTTCCCTCAATTTCAAATTGTAGGTTTCTGTGCAATAACTGCTGTTAATACTGTTTGATTTTTCAGGGCCTCCATGGCTCAGTTGGCTAGCGCAGCGTAATAACCCAGGAGCTTCTGACCAATGCGGTCGCTTCATGCTGGCTTCCTTTCCGGCTGTACATGGGAAGGTCTGACAGCAACCTGCAGATGGTCATGGGTTTCCTCCCACCATAATGATGGCCATCGTCGTATAAGTGAAATATTCTTGAGTACGGCGTAAAACACCAATCAAATAAATAAACAACTGTTCAGTGTGTTTTTTTTATAAAATTTTGTGTGTGCAAGATCATGTTATGCAAACCTCAGATTAAGTTCGAAAACCAACTGGATGTATGCTGAAGTTTGGCATTTTTAATGAATTTTTTGTTGAAACTTCATGATTAATGTTCACATTGGAGGTTGTCTCAAAATGTTTCAAATATCGGTTCCCGTGCTGGTTGGAAAGTTTGAAGAAGCTATAATTTGATTTGCTTTCTCAGGTTTGCCAGCAGCCAATCACTGAGCCAGTTACCTGTGTGGGTGCGGCCACATGTCATTCAGTATGCACAGTTTGGAGGGGTCATTAAGGATCTTATGATGTTCTTTAAAACAGCAGAAAAAGTGGTAAGCTGGAAATCATTTTAGTTCAGCTCTTTGTGTTACACTTCTGCCTCTGAATTACAAGCTGATATTCTGAGGGATACCGATGGGTTTGCAAATATATATCCTTGTCATGGTAAGATTGTCATTGCAGAAGTTTTTTTTTTCTGAAAAGAAATTCCACTTGTCACTAGAGAAAAGTAAATACACTTTACATTGTGACATAACCAGCTGACACGTAACATTACCAGCTCACGTGTAACATTACCCCCTGATGTGTAACATGACAAGCTGATGTGTAACATTGCAAGCCGATATGTAACAGTGCAAGCTGACACGTAACATTACCAGCAGATGTGTAGCTCTACAAGCTAATGTATAACATTGCAAGCTGACGTGTAACGTTACCAGCTGACGTGTAACATTAATGGCTGATGTGTAACATTACCATCTGATGTGTAACATTAACGGCTGAGGTGTAATGTTACCAACTGATGTGTAACATTACCAACTGATGTGTAACATTGCAAGCTGATGTGTAACATTGCAAGCTGATCTGTAACATTACAAGCTGAACTGTAACATTACCAGCTGGTGTGTAGCATTTCCTTGTTTCTTGTTACTTTTATACCATCCAGAAATTAGGATCACTCTTTACAGGATATGTCCAAGAGTCCATTCTATGAAGTTGTCGGAAACTGCACCTGGCACAATTTCTATGACAACACACAGTAAAGAGATAGGTCACCATGGTGAACTTGCTTAAGGCAGCATTGCGACAGCTTTGTAGAATGGGCTGCTGAGATTTGTCAGGTACATGTACATGGTGAAGAACAGTGGGTTTATTGTGGCACTTCAGCTTTCTCCATCTCCCTGGAGTGAAACTACGTGTAGTTGAACTAGGCATTGAAAAACCAATGAAATAATCAAACTACAAAACTGTGCATGTGTGTTAGTTACAGATTGCCTGTAATGTATGTACAAAGTTATGGTCTCACGTAACTGATCTTACAAAGTTATGGTCTCCTGTAACTGATATTACAAAGTTGTGGTCTCCTGTAACTGATCTTACAAAGTTATAGTCTCATGTAACTGATCTTACAAAGTTATGGTCTCATGTAACAGATCTTACAAAGTTATGGTCTCATGTAACTGATCTTACAAAGTTATAGTCTCATGTAACTGATCTTACAAAGTTATAGTCTCATGTAACAGATCTTACAAAGTTATGGTCTCATGTAACTGATCTTACAAAGTTATAGTCTCATGTAACTGATCTTACAAAGTTATCGTCTCATGTAACTGATCTTACAAAGTTATGGTCTCATGTAACTGATCTTACAGATGCCTGCACCTAGACCTCCTCGTCCTCAGATCCAGTCTGACACAGCCACTGGTGCATACTTCATGCCTTCATCCAGTAGGCGCGGCCCCATGCTGGAACAGGCCAGCGTCGTGGCCCATCACGTGCCCAGTCTACAGCAAAAACAGGGTCAGCTTTCATGGATTTTGTTCTCCATCCATATTGTCTTATTTTTTACAGATGTTTATTAGGTTTTATTTCTTACACATTTTGTCTTCTATTTTTATTTATTCTAAATTAGGTCTTGTGTGTGCATTTGAGGAAGACCTAGAGTTTTTATGCCTATGATCTATGTATATTAACCCGTGATAATATGTGAACATATGCCTTGTTTGTCAAATGCCTTATTATACCTGGGTAGGCAGTAATACACTGATGTAACATTAAGATACATATAACACCCCACAGAGCAATGTTCAAAATAACAAATCTCTTAAAAATATATTAATACAGATAACTGTGCAATGATTGTGCTATGTTTATATTTTTCTGGAGCAGAGTGGGGACATACAATTTTTGGAATGTTTTCTTGTTTACTTGGTCAAAAGCATCAAGTCAGGAGGTTTTGAGTGGGTGGTTAGGCGTGAACTCTATCCCAGTGGGGTCTCCAGGGTGGAAAGCATAGGACCTCAACCCCTTAGGCAAACTTTAGGCATTGAATCTGACTTAACTAGAGCTCTCTTGTGTCAGTTTGGTGAAACAGAGTATTTAGACAAATGTGTTTGCGATGCCGTTGTTAAATATTGAAAAGATATTTTTCAGGTTATTGTATGTATTAGGACTAATGTGATTTTAAATATTTTCACGTGCGTATTTTAGATGTTATCATTCTTACATTGAAACATAACAGTTTCCAGGTTCTAACTTAATTCCTGAATCTGTTTGCACATGCAAGAGCAACTTTCATTCTGAACTACATGTACTTTGGTTGGATTAACCAGTTACAGGGCTTCACAAAAAGTATAATTTTATCTGTCACCCCTGTAATAATGCCTTCAGAATATGCTTGAATAAACACCTTGCAAACATGCGAAAAAGTTGAAGAATTAAAGTAACATGCTTTCGTCACAATAGGGCTGAAATACTGCCAATTTGGTGTGAAACTCTAATGATTTTTTCATTCCTTAGGGCTAGCTACCTGTGTGTTTGGTTTCTTCCGCTCATTAATCCGACTGTCATCAACGATAAAAGGGGAAATTCTTTGTACAGTGTGTACAAAAAATGTGTCCATAAATCACTGTTTCTGAACTTGCATAATTGCTGTGTGTTTCTCAGAGGACCGCTCATCCATGGCTCGACTGAAACTGCAGTACGAGGGCGTCTGTGCCCACGTAACAAAGAAAAGGGGCCTCCTGGACGCCTTAGACTTCAGTGAGGTATGAAAATTGGCAAATACACATTTATAGTTAATGACCTTGAAGTTCGTGCCAGTTTGTTAACATTGTGTGTGGCCTGTTGGTCTGTTGTAATGGATGAGATAGATTGTGGTCAATAAAAGCACCTTTGCCATATTTTCTCAGTCATGGTTACCATTTATGTTGACTACTCATGTTTATAATGTATTTTCACAGACAGGTGTTGGAGTTTGTGGTTACTTGCCTGCTAATTCCTCCCAGGAATGGGAATTATGTAAATATGCTGGAGTGTTTCTACGAACTCCAGGCAATTCTTTAACGTACAGCAAATGGGACGTCTGATTTTCTAGCATCAGACAAGGATTTATTACTGGTGAGGTTTGACGGAGAAGTAGTATACATTAAATTCAGCTGTGGAAACACTGTAGCAAATGTGTCAGGCAGTCGCATGGACTATCACGAATGCAGTCTCCTGTCCATGGAAACACTGCCTAAATACTGAGGGACGTCGTCGTTGAACTGTTCTGGTAGTGTGTATTTCTATTGCAGAGTGCAAACAAGTTTGAAGATGATGATGATCAGTCAAGCAGTCAGGTGGGTTTTTGTCTTAATTAGGTTTAATTCTCATGTCATAAAACTTAACCTGCATGGAAACTGTATAAGAACGCAGAAACAGACCGTATGCAAGTACATCTGAATTCTTGTTTCAAACTTCAAAGTATTGTATGGTTTACGGACATTTCATCTGTAACATGTGATTTACCTTTATAAGGCTTTTTTCACACCTTTATTGTTTCTTTATTTCTATGATTTAACATTCTGTCATCCTATATAAATCACGTTTTGCTATCCTTTAAACATTTGCCGGACTAAGCTCCAGCAAGGTCAAAAATGTTTATAAATGAACACATACTAGAATGCTATTGTGATTTTGACTGTGGTAATGACAAAACAATTACGCACAATATTATAATTTCAGATTCCATCATACCAGCCGAAATCACATTCCACAAAAAAGAAGATAATTATTAAGGTAATAAATTATCAATCTTTATTTTCTAAACTGCAAGCATATTTTTTTTTTACCTCCAATGATAGTCATCGTACAATTAATTCTAGTACTGGATTATTGTGTTAACTATCAGGAGTAAAAGCAAAGCTTGACTGTTTTTTGCAGACACATGGTCATGTATTTACAGCATTTTCAACCAAGAAAGTATATTTCAAGAAAGTGTCATAAAATAAATGTCATAAAATAACATTTTGGCTCTGAAACTTACATGTACTTTTTGTCAGTAGAATATTAACAAACCTCAGAGCACCTTTCTAAAATCAGTAGAATCTCTTAGAATTGGGCAGAATATACAACATTATAGTCGCGTGGGTAATTTTAGGTGTCATAGTTTGTTTGTTGTGGGTTGTTTTTGAAGAAACATGACCTCCAATTTGAAGGTCATTTGTAAACCTGAGGTATAGTTACGTTACTTATTACTCAATATCAGTTTTCACCCAGTTAACCTGTTAACCTGTTAATTAACTCTGCTACAGAAACCAGGGGAGTCTTCAACAGCGGGCTGTCAAGTAGTAGAGACCAAGGCTAAACTAACCTCCAGCGGCCTTCGCTCTGCCGAAACCTACATCCAGGAGGTTTGTACACTTAGCACCAGTATGTTTGTTGGTGAAAAAACCTGAATATAGTCATGATTAAATGCCGCAGTCATGAATTGTCTTATCAAAGTCATGAATTGTCCAAAATCATGAATGAAAATATTGGAGGGAAAAAAATGAGTCATGAATTTTTAGCATATCAGTTTATGTAGTACACCAAGTGTTGACTTCCACTAAGAGAGAAAGCAGTGTTAAGGTAAATATAAGGAGTTATGTCTTAAATAGTACTGCATGTATTGAGCTCACGTTTTGCATACATGTAAAGCTCAATAAAACAAGTGGGATCTTTCTACCTTTTTTTGTTGCTTTTTTTTTTTAATCATAAAAACTACGTTTTTTGAACTTCATTCGAGATGTACCAAAACGGCCTCAAGATCAATAAGTGATCTTAGACAAGTCAGAATTTCAGATTGTTATTTCTTATGTAACAAGGTCAAAATATTGCTTGCAAACATAAATTCTGGGTGAGTTATTGTAATACAGATTTCATTTCAAATATCAGAAAAGAACATCCCAAATTTAATGATTGAAATTTTGACTGAAATCGGAGAAAGCTTCATGATCCTGGGGAATCCTGATTAGGCTATGAATAACTTCAGCTCGTACATTGTACTTTTCTACCTGTGTTTAGGTTAAGCAGACACTGGGACCGGAATCGTATAAAATCTTCAGCGGACTCTTTGTGCCTACAAGAAAAATGAAAATTTTGCTGAAATGACAGCAGCTCTGGCTGACCTTTTTACAGATTTACCTGCAAACTACAAACTCTTCAGAAGTAAGCTGTTTTTATTGATGTGTTGTTGAAGAACCAAAACATTTCCTTGTCTTTAACCCTTAAACTTAAGAAGCCATGACATTACGCCGTCTTGAGCTTTAACTATCCATCTGGAGAGGCAACTTGAACACGGCGTTTTTTAGCTGTATGTTTATATAAAATCCATTACTGTCATGTAAGTGAAATATTCTTTAGGGCGTAAAACACCAATCAGACAGATATATAAGGTCCATCCTGCTGAGAATGGTGATCATTCAAATCAAATTTGTTTTTTTTTTATGGCAGCTATACTAAAAGTTATTCATTCGATGTTGCAAAGAAGATATAATTTATGATAGATTTTTCAAGTTTTGCGTGCAGACCTATATACTCCTGAACTGCAATCCCATTTAATCTGTTTCTTTATTTGATTGGTGTTTTATGCCGTACTCAAGAATATTTCACTTATCCGATGGCGGCCAGCATTATGGAGGGAGGAAGTCAAGCAGAACCTGGGAAAACCCAAGACCATCCGCGGGTTGCTGACAGACCGTCCCACGTACGTCCCTAGAGGAAGCCAGGATGAGCTGGTCAAGAACTCAAAGCGACTGGCTGTCCATTTAATATGTCTTCATGATATTCCCACAGTATATCCATAATCAGCCATTTGGTGGAAATCCTTCCTGCAATAATGAGGCATATGACACGTACTTCAAGGACTCCCTTGTCATATGACTGAAAAATTGTTTAGTATGACGTTAAGCCCTAAGCACTCACTCACTCACTCACTTACTCAGCCATTCAGATTAAATGTGTCGATCATGCTCACTTCTTGTTTTGAAATTATTTCTTCCTTTCTTAAATGGCTGTGTTGTACTTTCTTTGGTGGGTTAGAATTACGTTTACTTTATAATAAATCATATAAAGAGAACAATTTTTTTGACACCCTTATTTCACAAGGGTGCTTTAAACAGTGAGTTGTTTTTGCTTCTGTTGTTATCGTACATGAAGAAAAATCATGTATATCCCTCGCCCCACTCTCTACCCATCAAGCAATCAGTCAATCAGTCAGTCATGTGTTGCAGAGTTTTACAAGTTCGTGCGTCCTCACCACAAGAAGCAGTTTGATCAGCTGTGCAGTGACATCACAGGGGAAGGATGTGGTTTCAAACCAGAGGATACCATCTCTAAAAAACGGCTTGGTGCCCTAACAAGTTCAAAAGGTATGATTATACTCTCTTGACAGCTGATTGGTTTTATTGGTTTGTATCAGCTGTTACTATTTACCCCTTTGGGCCCCCATGTCACGAAACAGATTTGGCTGCTGGAGTTCACGGCTCTGTGTTGTCATGGTAATTGCCCTTGGCTTATATTATGAAGGGTTTTTGGTCATCTATCAGATATTCCCTGTTGTTTCAGCTATGTTTTTTGTCCTGTGTAGTTCCTCATTTTCAGCTCTGTCTGTCTCATCTACATTACATTTGATTTCCCCACACTGGGTCAACTGGGTGGGGAAGGTGCTGCTGCTGTGCCTGATTAGATTGTGGTCAGAACATTTGGACCTACTTTTACTTTCCTGTTTTTACCTATTTCTTGGTTAATAACACCGTAGTCAAGGATCTTTCACTCCGAAGAAGATGGTCATTTTTATACGTGGATGAGATCATTGGCAAGGTAGTGATAAGCTTTCCCACGTGTAAGGCAACAAGCTTGCTTGCCATATTGGAGGAAAACAAATGGCTTTTAACAAATCTGTGCTCCTTTGACAAGTAACAAAACCAAGCTCGTGTGCTCCTGGCACCAGAAAAAAAGAAGTATTATCTGTTTTATCAGGAGTTTGAAAATAGGACTTTCTCATTTTGGCTTCCCACCATAATGCTGACCATCATCATATCCGTGAAATATTCTTTGGTACAGCTTAAAACACCGATCAAATCAAATAAATCAAATTCTCATTTTTGACTCCAATCTAAAAAATCAAATTCTTTGGTTGTTGTAGTGGTTTCAATCCATGATGATATGTGAAAAGGGTGAGGAAATTATGTCAGTTGGCTTATTCTGTGGCAGTTGTCCTCTGTCCTACTGCATGAGCTGACTACTTTGCATTTTGTTTGACTACCTGAGCAGTCGCTTGCTCTGCTGTAGACATGACATCCACAGGTTTGCCCGACGAGATCTGTGTAATTTGCCTGACCAGTCTCACTGAAAGGATACATGCAACACCTCTTTGTTTTTTCCTGTAAGTGTTCTCAAGCTTATGTTGTCTAAATTTGTAGATGAGTCGGACACGTGTAAGCGCCAGAAACTGGGACCAATCGTGAACGGTGCGAGTAACCTGGCAAAAGTGCCCAGCAGCCCTGTGAGTAACCATTACTGGGACGTATAGACATGATCATATTTCATGCACTGTAAATGACCTAAAAATTCTAGCCAAAAAAGTGCATTTTTATAGGCAAAGAAATGTGAGAAAATACTTCTCTTGCTCAAACTTTCTCAGTAGGATTTCAGCCCACCTTCCAAACAAACGTCATCTTTGTTTGATCAGTAGAGCTCTCAGAATGGGGAAATATGAGCATCAGTCATGAGCGAAAGTTTAGGTCATTTACGGTATTCCTGTATGCTGCTCACCTCTGCTAACAGTGCTGACCTGTGTTTATTTTTCAACTGTTGGCACAGTCAAAAATAAGCCATTTAAACAATGTGTACGAAAATGTTTTTAGTTCACCTGTAAGGTATATAGCTTATGTCATTCCCTGAGCATTGGCGTCCAGCGGTTAAGCCAAGATAAATGCTGAGGGTTGTATCTTATAAAATACTACACAATATCTTATAAAATACTACACAATAATATGAGAGAGATGTTCCACTATTGATGCCCTGTGTTCATATCCATTGTTTTTTAAATGACTCCTTCAGTTGTGTATTAGAATCAGTGGTAATCTTCAAGTACTTTTATTAGCTGAAGCTCTGCTTTCACGAGTCTCCTATATGCGAGCTCTGTTGTTTATGGACACTGTGATCTATGTATCCATGGAAACCAATTTCAGCTTGGTACCTTAAGCAGCGTGACCAGTGATAGTGACATTTCACCCGGACCACATGGTTCTGACCGGGTAGCTGAACCTGCCATTAGCTCAGCAGGGACATCAGAGAGCGAAGCCAGCAATCTCATCAGGCAAAAGAGTGCCGAGAATCTGTCCACTGGTGAGAAGGCCAAAGCGTCAGATTCCTCCATACCAACCAGAGAGAAACAAGCCCCCAAATCACGGACAAAATCAGGTACATGTTTATAAAAAGCATGCGCATTATCCCAATTCTAACTCTGTGTACTGTAATGTTTCAACTTTTGTTTGGAAGATGTTTATTCAAGCTTGTTCTGATTGTATTATTCTGTTTATATTGGTAAAATTATACTTTACTCTTTGTGAAGTCCTGAAATTGTCCAACCCAACCAGTGTAGTTTTTATTTCTCCAAACTTAAATGAAAAAGTTGCATAAATCACATCATAACATCTTATGATCTTACTAAAATGGGTTTAGCCATGACTTTCAGGATACAAGTGTTGTCTTTGTGGAGAGGATGCCACTGCTCCATTCATAGCCCCCTGTGATCATGTCTGCTGTTTTCACTGCTGGAGGACCGTGTTTCAGGTATGTCTCTGTAAGCAGAATGGCAACGCCAGCCCAGTAGGGCAGTTTTGAGATTTGACATTAGACCGTCATGGTGAAGGTTCTATTTGCTTTGACGTTGTCTCTTTACGGCATTGTCAGTGCTAATCAGTGCATTTAAATAAAATGCGGTTATGTATAATAAATAATATTAGCCTTAATCTTTTTATTTCCTGAAATGTTTACTCTAGATGATTTTTTTAGGTTTTGAATGTATTAAATTTAAATTACGTTAAAGTTAAAGGGCACAATTTTGCCCTTGCCACCATGAAGAGAACATATCCTGATGCAAAGTGACGTCACCAAACTGTCGTAACTTTAGAATTCACATATTGACTAATCAACAGTAGATAGCTCACCTTGCCCACAAGATAAATTTTATGAGACACAGCTGTTATTTCAGCACAGGTTTTCATCAGCTTTAGCTCACACCAAAGAATGGGTAGGGCAGATGGCATGACTGACTCACAACATTTAGTTTGGTGCTCATAATTTGTTTTGAAATTTGACAGACCTGCAATTTTTGGCACAAACAAATCAGTGTTTTTATGTTTTTTATTTCTGTATGTGACAATAGTTTAATGCCATACTAAATAATTTTTTACTTGTACATTTGGGATCGGTTTTATTGTCTTTTTGGGAACCAGGGATACATGTCTAACCTATGGCAAGTTACTGCTGAACTTACCACGAATGTTACATTGCACAAATGGCCCCATAAGCTCTTGTAGTATTGTCACCAAGGCCCAAGTAACAGAGTGGGAGAAATTCAACAAATTGCATGTCCAAAACCAGTTTTGAACCTGCACGTCACACATCATAGTTATGGTTAGGGCCAGTGGCTAAACTGCACCCTGATCCCCATGCATATTGAGGAATGCAAGAAAGATGTTTAGCCAGGAAAATAATATTTTAAACTGTATACACCAGCTGTCAATATACATGCAGATATAAAATAACTGAGTACATTTGAAGCTGATTCACATTTCTTGCATGAAATTGGATTTTCAGATCAAAATTTGGTGTCAAATTATCTGCAGTGTTTATTACCCACATATTACCCATTTTTAGCTCGCTTTACAAAGTAAGAAGAGATATTGTGAGAGGGGGGAACCCCTGAACTCCCTAATTCTTCAGAACACCTTAACCTCAAAGCATTGAAGGCCCCACTTGTTTTCCAGCAGTATGGTATACATATACACATGTACATCACATGGGTAAAATGCATTAGTAACTTGCCAAAGGTCAGTGTTTGTTCATTCAGCATAAACAATCAATCAATCATCAGTCAGTACACCATTTAATCTCCTATTATTTATTAAAGGGTGGTAAACTGTGTCCAAGCTGTAAGAAGCCAGTAAGACGACGTCAAATGAGAAGACTTCATTATCCCTCCGGACCCGGTCTAGATACAGTCAGTTAAATTTTTGTACAATAGCAGATTTTTACAAATTTTAATAATTACGTATTTAATGTGAAAAAAATGTTCCTGCATTTTTATACATTTGTACAGAAAAAGTTTTTGATGTGATTTTTTTTTACAAACTCTTTTTACGAAAAATAATAAAATAAAGTGAAATACGGGTAAACAGTGTGTTCTTACTTCTACTTTGTTCATTGTTGGTGGATGTGGGTGCTTGGGGCGTAACGTCGTACTTAAAAATTTTTCAGTCATATGATGACAAAGGAAGCCTTAGAGTGCATGTAATGTGCGTCCTTGTCGCAGGACGGATTTCCACCGCTCTTATCTAGTGCTGCTTCACTGAGACACTTTACCGAATGCAAGTAAGCCACCCCGCTCGAGCCATTATACTGATACAGGTCAACCAGTCGTTGCACTATCCCCCTCATGCTAAACGCCAAGCAAGGAAGCTACAAGTTCCTGTCTTAAGGTCTTAGGTGTGACTTGACCCAGGATTGACCCTGGATCTAATGCTCCCGAAGCGTACGCTCTACCAACTATGCTATCAGGGACGGTCATTATGATGGGAGGAAACGTGGGGAAGTTCGCATAACGGCATAGTGGTGTTAAAATTCCACCACTCTGTGAAATTCACCAGTTAATGTACATGTATGTGTCCTCTTCAGCGTACATCATGTCATGTGATCTACTTAGTGACTAATCAAAACAGTGTATTAAGTTCAAATTTATTTAAAGGAGTCTTCAACTCAGTCACATCTGAAGGACAGCTAAACGATCTTTATGTTTTTTGTAGAAGTCTGGAGATCTGTGGGGATGACGGAGAGGAGACTAGCTGGCAATGGTTTTCTTCCTTTGAGAACTTCCTAACAAGTACTGATGTTGCAATGATTTCCAATCCCATACACTTCTTTTTGCCCCCCATCATGCTTCATGCTTCAGTGTTGTGTTGACTACATATGTAAGGCTTCAAATGTACTTAAGCAATTAACCCAATGAGCATGTTGATTTGATTTGGATACAGGTAACAAAGGCAGAAGAAAAAAAAAACATGAATTGTCATATCAACCTGCGGTGCCCTAATATCCTGATTATTTGTGGAGGTTCTTCAAAATGGGGTGTTACCACCAGACCACTCTGTGACACTCTCTGGAATCGTCGACACTCGGTCAGATAATGATGGACCACCTTGAGATTACGATCCCCATGCTCCTCACCTAATTGCCTACTCAACAAACTACTGCTGTTACCCAGGCCTCAGTGCCGCAGTACCTTGCGATCAGAGGCAAACTTTGCAGTCAGGATGAATGGAAAAAGTATCTGACGGCCAATATCCAGCTGACTGATGATGTTACGTGCCCAAGATATAACCTTAAGTTTTGACTTAAAGCCAGAGGAAAAATCACAGTAAAAACAAACAGAACTGAACTGACAGCCACTTTGCTGGGAGTTTCACAGAGCCTTGTTGTGTGTAGTAAGCAGACAGAGAACACTTAAATTTATCCTAGCCCATTCATCAACTTATTGTGTTCACAATTTTGGACTGATGAGTGTGTTATACCTCCTTTGTCTGAATTTAAACTCACAAAACTGGGTATGGAACCCAACATACAGTTGAACTTGCGATATAAAATATAGTTGACCTTAGCACCACAGCATGAGCATTGTAGATACTCTGCAAATAATAACTGTCAACATCAAGCACCATCCTTGTTTTCTGGTGGAACCCTGCCCTGGTCAACACTCCACCACATTTTCCCCACTCACTGCCATGTGGACAAAGAAGCTTTACAGGCCAAAAATTAACTGCCATCCACAAAAACAGTCACTGACTGAAGTACCTGTCAACTTCGTTTCGGGCTGAAGATGCTATACTTGGAGAAGGTGGTGTATGCCACAGTTTGTTCAAGACATCAGAACGGAACTCAATTTTGTTGGTCTGGGGGTTCCCCCTGAAAAAGGCGTTGGATATCTGCTAATGGTCCTTTTTTGGCAGCGTAGATTTCCAGTCTTGATACAAGAGGGGTTCATTTGATGTAAACAGTAAGTCAGAAATTTAAAGGAATCCTAATTAATTAAAGTAGGAATTAAGATCATCTCTCGAGAACTTCACATTTATGGCAAAAATCAAATATTCTTCAATCCTTAAATCACTCAACAGATCAACATTTTGACAGAAATCACAGTTAAACCTTATGAACTATAATTTACAGCTGAACAGAATAAAACAATTTAGACAAGGAAATAAGTCTTTGATTTACAGGCTTCTTGAATTATTTATCAAACTAAAGGGAAGTCAAAAAAATATACTAAATTTAGGAGAAAATTTAGTTCACTTGGTTTTCAAAAAAGTATTTTATAAACCACAGGTTACCACACGCCCATCTACATGTATATATACGGACAGACCCTGAATACCATGTAAACACAACGCATTGTTCCATTCTTAAGCACTTTGATATGCTAAGTTCTGCCAAACTTACGACACCTGTCGTTCACATACATATTGTGCAACTACATTTAAGTTTCATGAGAATAAATGGACAGACAGCAACAAGGAAATGGATGCAGAGCAGACAAGAAGCTTTAGTGAGAGACAAAATACATGAAGAGAAGTTTGACAAGTAGATATATATATATATATATATATATATATATATATAGGTGGACTCGAGTCCCACAGGAAAAAAGCAAAGGTGGTCATACAGAGCCTCAAGCTGAAATAAAACATCAGTACTTACCTCAAGTCAGCCTATTAATATCATAAAACAATTCCATGTACCGGTACAATAAAACATCTACCAAAATACAAATTTTGAAGTACACTAACACCTAAAATCTGGGGAAAAATTAGAATCTTTTAGAAATCATTTTCGCATTTATTAGACACAATATTATAAACACAAATACATATATCAGTCACCCAATGTATAATAATTTGGGGCAGTTGTAATGACTTCTAAAGATGTAATGACTTCTAAAGCTGTCTCTTTTTTTCAACAAAGTTTAGGTGATTTAGGGTATTCTATTTAACTTCATATCAGTGCACATCAAATTCATAAAATTAAGACATATTTTGTTCATATAAAAAATGCTTTCTAGGGAATTTAAAACGTAAAAATATTCGTCCTTCACAAACTGAATATTTTACACAATAATGACCTAAAACTTCCGAAGATACTTCAGTAGCCTCTAACATTTCAGCCGATTCAATCTGTTCCAGAACCGAAACCAGGTCTTGATCTTCCTGTGCTGAAGTACCTGTGCAAGAAAGAAGCAAACATGTCATGTTTATCTGCACCAGGCATACAATTCTGTAATATATGTGACGTTCACTTGACTTGTTTCATTCTTTACCACAAAGATGTGCATTTTAACACCCAAATACTCAAGTGGAATATGTGTCACATCCACAGATATTATTATTTCTAGTTCGCGTACAAGCCAGCTAATACGCATATGAGTGTTTAAATAAATACTTACCTAGTGTAATTTCTTGAGCAATCAGAGGTGACTGAGACGATGGAATGTCTGTGAATGAAAAACATATGTTAACTGTATAGATAAAAACAAAATACAAAACAAAAATTAATATTTCACACATCTTCTTTTCATACGAATCTATGATGATGTCAGTGAGGCACCGTATTATAATTGTGAGTTATCTCCGCTGATCATCCCAACTTTTTTAGCTTCTCATCACTGTGTGGTATTAAGGTTTCCAGTTATAGTTGTTAGCGGTCAATTTCCATTGATTTATCAGCAGTACTCATTTTGGTTTCACCTTAGGTGGGGGAAAAAGTGTCTTGGCCTTCTGCACAAGGGTCCCGGTTGACAGTTGTCGCTCTGTAGTGACAAAGGCCTTCAAGTGAGAGGTGCTTGATGTGCAGTTTTCTTCAATTTTCTTTTGAATAATGGTGCGTCCCTCCTTAAACATTTGCATGTAGCCCTATAAAATACAATTTTCATCTGACAGTAAATGTCACTGAAACGACGTCAAGTTCAAAATGATCTGTACAAAAATTTGTGTAGACCGTCTGCTTGTGTGGGCATGTCCGATTTCGAGAATTCCACTTTGTTAGTTACTTAGAAGGTGGAGGAATCTTCCAACCTATAAATCACTACCTGCCTTGTGCAAGTCCATTTCAGATCCTGTATACATTTTAGTGGGTTTGATTGATTGATTGAAGTTTAACATCATACTGCTCTTTGCTGAGCAGTAGACAGGTTTTGTTTGCCTTCATGCTTGATGATTTGTTCAACAAACCACCCACGATATCCACGGACATTCTCCAAAAGCCACTGGAAACACCTTCCCCTATATTTCCTACACTGGAGGATGTACTCACCTAGCAGTTCATAATACACTCAATAGGTTGAATCAACATACATTATGTTAACTTTCAATGGATGTTATTTTCAAATTGTAAATTTGATTTGATTGATTGGAGTCCTACATGTATTGCAGAACTTCCAATGACACGTACATGTATATTTGAATAATCGGTTTTATTATCGCAAGAAAAACTAAATAATTATGACCATCACCTGGCTGCTGATGGACCTTCCAACTTAAGAACAAATTCAGCTGATGCTGATCAAGGTTGGCAGCTCTTGGAGGATATTTTGACAAGGAATACAGAAATAACAATGACCAAATTAAGTTCTACACAAACACTTAATACATGTATCTAAAATTCAAGAAGTAAGTGTACTTGTTACGTGCAGGAAGGTATTAACCTTAACCCTACCCTAAAAATAGCCCAACTGATGAATACTATTGACCTAATCAGAGACCTACCAAGTACATCTTTTTCGTCAGTTAAATCGCCTTGTCTGGCAGCGACCCTTTCCCTGGCCTCTTTGTTTACAACTGCAGCGGTAAGCGGCGGTGGCCCCTTTGGGTGTTTGGCTGCTGCAAGCCTCCCTTCCACATAATCACTGAGGAGAAGTTCGCCTGTTTCGCTCTTTCGAAATTTGTGATATAAGGCAATCCCAAAAATATGATATTTCACGGAACCTGGATTAGGACGAACATTAAATTGCTGCGATAAACCAAAATAACCAACCAGGATAACACAGTTGCACAGAATTGAATAGGGGCACAGGTTAAGCCTATTATATGTTGACATTAACAGTATCAGTATCTTATAACTATCCATATGCAGGGGCCACATAGCCCTGGTTTTGGTTTGAGCCAGCAAAGTCAAAGGAATATTGCAGCACAGATATGGTGCGTATAACTTAACCAAGGAACACTTATACAGAGTTTACATGGACCATGGTTGCTGAATACCACATCAGCTGAGAGGACATTCTTGATGGGCTGCTGGTAAGAAGAAACGGGCTACCATTTTACCAGATGTCAGGGCCATTAAAAAGCCATACGGGTTTAGACTGGTTAGTAGAAGCAGTATCTTCTCATGGGAGACTCAGGCCAGCCTGTTAATATGTCCAGACAACCTGAACCTGTGAGTGATTCACTCAGAGATAGCTTGAGAAATGCATGTACATGTAGTATGTTTTGTAAAATCTCAAAGTATCCCCAGGACAGAAAGTCAGCCTATGTCCAGATACATTAAATCAGAATGTGCAATTAATTTGTATAACATATGACAAAAAGCTAATTTAACAAAGTAGTAAAATAAAATGAATTGTGTTTTCTATTTAAACAACCTGATAATCCATGGAACTTGTGAACAAACTGAATTACAAACTGACAGTAAGACAAATCTCACGGGGCAGTATAAATAAATAAAATTAATTTAATTAAAATCGTTAAAATTCAAACAGAAATTTATGTTTTATAATTCCATATAAGCACTTAAAAATTTTAACAGTGACTGCCATACTTATTTGCAGTAGGCTACACTTTTAACTGTAAAACTGTTTGAAAAACACACTCTGATAATGAAGATTGGCTGTTCTCTATAAATGCTCGGGTGAGTCGAGGTTTCGACGGCCAATGGAAATCACATAACCACAATTGAATGACCAATGGAAACCACAGAACCACGAATTGACGGACCAATCGGAGCAATAGAACCACGATATTGACAACAAATCAAAACCTGAGAACCAGAATTAAAACACCAATCAAAACTTCAGAACCACGATTTGCCATCCAATGAAAACCACGAAACCACAAATTAGATCTGGGTTAGTAATTCAGATCACTGGGGTAGGGTAAGTAACATGGCGAAACAGAAAGTAATCGTCAATAGACGTGTATACACGAAAGCAGAGATTCGATTAATCGTTGAGTCTTAGTTTACAGCTACAGTTTGTGAGTATGCAAGCATTCAGACGGTTAATGCAAGATCGGTGTTCTCCCGAAACCTTGGAATGTCACTGCTGTTGACTATAGGCATGACCCCATTTTATCCTCTATGCTATGTAAAGTATAGGGACAAAGACCCCTGTTTTTCGGGAAGAATGTAATTCTGTGTATTTTAGGGTGTAGAGTCTTTGGTGTAGTCGTTTTTTGGTGTACAGGTGCATGCTTGGTATCAAAATTATGGAAACTGTCTAAGCTTTGGGCAGTTATGAGTTTTAATGATGAAAGTGTGAAATTCTGGGGGATAGGACACAAGGAGGCAGGTGGTGATGAGGCTGCGAGTGACGTCCCCTTGGCGTTGCCAGGCACCCCTTCCAGCTGCCAGCATGTAAAGGTCCAGATTTTGACTCAATCTATGTCAAGATTTTTATGGTTTCTTTCTCACAGGCTGGGCCAGGTATGCAGCAAAGCTGACTAGCCACGGAATGTTTGGGACTGCTACAGCGCTGAACGTCAGCATTGTCTATTATGGAAAATTAATGAGGTCTTTGGCCATAGCATGTCGTTGGTGTTGTTGTCCTTTACACCCTCTGTAATGCACAACGCTGGGTGGGTGAGTGAGTGATTGGGGTTTAACGCCATAGGACTACTCATTTGGGGGAGGTATATATTTTATAAAGCAAATATCCACTTCACTGATGTCACCCGCTCGAACGACCAGCCAGTTTAAGATGGGGTTAGATGGAAGAAATTCCAGTGGCATTTGATCTTTTGGATATGATTGCATTGATCAGTAAGTTAACGGAAAAAAATAAAAACAATGTGCCCCGGGTGAGGATCGAACTCACGACCTTCAGATCGCTCTTGTACATGTGATTATGAGACTGACGCGCTGCCTACTGCGCTACCGAGGCCCCTGAAGAAATACGGCAAAATTGTGTATATATTAAAAACGAAAGAAATTGACGCTGACCGTTTATTCAAAAGTTAATCGATAGAGTTTATTATTAAAATGATATCGTTAAATTTCAATCCAGCTTTCTCTGAAACTTAGTGAGTAAGGTCCATCAATTTCCTTCCACGCTGAGACGAGAGGCAGACAGACCAGCATTGAGCATGTCAATTACGTGCCGCTTACACCGCTGAAAACAACCACAAGGCATATAACTGTTTTTACACACGCATATTAGCGTTGGTATGTATGTCTCATGTATTTAGCTTCATAATTTGGTTAATGATGTGCCATCGACTGAGATCTGAGCGATGTTTTCCTGCGTGTAAGATGGGGCGAAGACCATGCTAGGAGGATCGGCCTAAAAGCCGGTCTGAGCGAGGATCTGCCGGTCAGAGATCAGCTGGTCTGCATATTCTGGCAAAACGGCGATCACATAAAACCTGTTATTGATTTTCTCTATTCAGCGGTATATGATTGTCAAGATTAAAGCTGTTTTTACTGAGTTATGATGTCACTGCCATCTTCATTTAATCAAGCTATCCATGTTCATCCCATCTTGCTTCAGCCGAAAGCCCTGGTACGGCCTAAAAGCCGGTCTGAAATGCGGTGTGAGCATTCATAGCATTTACAAATTATACAAAAGTTTTACCTGGGATTAAGATAGACGGGTATTTTAATCTCAGATTTAATCAAGCTATCGATCCATGTCCAGAATCATCTTCTTTGATTTAGTAGTGAACTATATTAACTGTTCAAACATTATGAATGCTTTACCATAACGCAGTATCAACCTTGTCAAACGCATGCACTCTACGTACATATATATATAAAGGCCTACATATAAGGGACTTCATTTATAAACACATGTATGAGTGACGTAGGCCTACGTACCATACCATAGGCCCAGATAGACTGATGGGCTCGAAGTAAGAAATATGAATAGATGTGCATGTATAGTCTTTTCTTTCATCTTTATCTTTGTAGAACTATATATTTTATTTATTATATTGGTGTTTAACTTGGTACTAATTTTTTTTTTTACAGCGGTTACGGTTATGGTTGAAGGGCATTAACCTGGACAAGAAAAGATCGCCTTTCGCCAGCTATCCGACAAACCTTAATTCTGACCTATGGCTACTTGCATATTCATGCAGTCAAAGAACTGGGGTAGATTCCCAGTACCTTACACATTTACTGTGTGAAACTACTACAGATGTGGTCTATTCGGATGGAAAACTACTGTGGCATGGCCACTTAAATATTGCGGGCTAACCGAATTGAAAACAGAACTTTATTGTGAACTGAACAACACAGCACAAGTGATTGTGTTGTTTGGAGATTATCTATACTTAGAGGTGGAAGTAACTAACAATTAAGTCAGCGTTTTGAGCCAACAAAGTGTTTTGCTGTCCACTTTGCATCGACCGTTCTTGTTTTTCCTCCTCGCACTGCGTTGTTTTCTTTAAAATAATGCGTTGTTTTCTTTAAAATTAATGCGTTGGTTTTCCTTCTCACATTGTGTTGTTTTTCTTTTTCTCCTCTTAATGTAGTTGTATTTCCTCGTCATATATTGCGTTGCATTTCCTCGTCATACATTGCGTTATATTTCCTCGTTATATATTGCGTTGATTTTCGTCTTGAAAGTGATGGTCTTACCTTCACGTCCAGTACCTTGTTTATGGTGCGAGGGCCGCCCACGTTATTTGTGACATTGGAAAGTGCGTCTTATGCGTACCCTATATACTGGTACGGAGACAGAAACAACGAATTTTTCTCTGGTCCCAGTTAACATTATCCACTTCTTGGGAAAATACATCTCGTTATGCAGATCCAGTCAACCAATCTCTATTATCGTAAATAAATGGGCTGTTTTCACTGATTGGAACGTCCTAACTGCGCACCAACGTCTGCGAAGCGTACCCTCTTGATCACAAGAGCAAAGTTTCAGGCGCAGAATTTGCGTCATATAGACCTATACTCAGAGAGTGTCGTGGGAAACGAAAGATTGCTTGCACCACGATTGAAGAATAAACCCAGGCTAAACAAGCTTAGTTGGTTTTTTCGTATAGTACACATATTAGGTTGCGTGGTTTATCAGTACCGATCTGTCCATGAATATCTCTCGCTTGATGTTTGTTGCCGTTTCATCTTGCTTAATGTAACCAATACCTGCTCCAGTTAATTAATTATTTGATTATGGGGAATTAAGGTAAAATGTAATCTGCGGAACCTATAAAAGACTTACTTACGGGCATTAATTCTAAATAACTGCACGGAAGTCCATCTTATAGACTTTATTTTCAAAGACAGCACCTGGCTAATGTTTATGTCCACTGAAAGACTACCATTCAAATTATCTTAAACTGGCATTAAATATTTTTTAGATTTTTTTCAACCCAGTAAAAGTTTAGTGAAACTTCGTCTTGTCACAGCCTCAGCGCTTCTACATTATCGACCCAAGGTGGCATTACGGTTACTCTAGTTCTTACTCTGACTCTATCGTCGAAGGTGTTTTCCGTATCATAGTCAAAGCAGTATCCTATGGCAGATAAAGTTGCGGACTTCGGCGATGAAGGTCCCAGTGATAAACAGCTTTTTCGGAAATTGGACTTACTGGAAGGATATTCCTTCCACTGCTTGAAGTGTTGACATAGTAAACTCTGTTCTATCATTTACAGTTGAAGTAGCCTGCAGATGCACGGCCGGGGTATTCTTGGTTCAGGTCCTAGCCCTTGGAGAGGTTGTGCTGGTGATTTTGAACCCTGTTAAATGTTTACAAAATTACATCAGGATTGTTGTACAACTAGATTCATGCTCAATTCTGAAACAAATGGAAATATTTATTTATTTACTTATTTGATTGGTGTTTTACGCCGTACTCAAGAATATTTCACTTATACGATAGCGGCCAGCATTATGGTGGGTGGAAGCCGGACGGAGGAGGGCATAGTGACGAGTTGGAGAAACAGAATAATTTCTATTGTTCAGAGAATGACAAAACATAAAATGGTTTCAATCAGAAATTTTTTATTCAGACTTAAATTTAGATTATCTGGTGACAGATGACGTTTTAATGGGTTTCTACTTGTGTAAACATGGTGCCCAATTCATTGGCCACGTCGGTTTCGGTTTACAAGAGGCGTCTGTGGTGTCAAAACCTTGGTTGCTTGAAGTTGGAGGTTTTGCATGTCGGTAAATGCTATACATTTACTGGATTAAGAATGCAGATAGTGCTACACCTGTAAGTGACAGGCAGATTCCACAAAGCTATTTTTGACTTTAGTCAAGTTTGAAACATGATTCTAATTAAGAGTTATTTTTGTAGCATTGAAATTTGGACTCCATCATCAATGCTGCCCTAAAAAATTGTATCACAATGTAAACTTCAATTCTAAGAAATTTAGAAAAAAATATACAAAATAATTTATTTTTCCCATAAACCTTATTCCTGGTGAGCGCTAAAATGAACGACAAAAACTGTATTTGTATAATCTGAACAGCGTGTCTAAATTGGCCTAAGGTCTGTTGGGGAGATAAATGCGATTTAGGCCGAGACGTTATGCCGCTGTCTGACATAATGTGATACGGTTGTTGAATATTACACGGCTTGTAAATCAACTAATTTTACATGTTGGTCCCTAAATGATACACACCTATCCCACAACACTGTGTGAAATGGCCCTTCGGCTGCACGTAACTAAATCGTTATAAACGATCTGATGTTTTGTGCAGTTCCGTGTCATCGTATGTCACTTCATGGAGAAAATGGGTAAAGGCTACGTCACAGCTTAGACCGCGCAATCTGATAGTGACGTGTTTGATTGGATAAAATTTTCAAGGTGTCTACCTTGATTCACACCAGTATTGTGCAGTATTGTCATTTTGTTCTACATGTTATTCGGTGAAATCTCATTAAAATAATAAAGCATGATACTTTTTACATAGCTTGAGAATCCTGCTTTCGATTGAAATATGTTTTAGCCAGGTACTGTCTTGTCCTTTAATTAATCAGTGTATATTCTTAGCTATATGCCACTCTGAATCCAAGAGGAAATTCGGGGGCCCCAGCCTTGTATGAAAGGTTGGCGTAAGAAAGACTAACAAACCTCTAATAAAGCTCTTGCGTGCGTGAGTTCGTTGAACGAAATAGGTTAACATACATGTAGTTGAAATCACAAATATCCTTACCTCCAGAGAGTTTTTTCCTCGTGTCAGTTGATTTATTTTAATGTATGATTGGTGTTTTACTCCGTACTCAGGAACATTTCATTTATACGACGGTGGCTTTGTCAGTTGACCATGTGTATTAGTTATGACCTTATTCTATGTAAGAACGATATTTTGTGCGATTTTTAAATTTTAACTGCATTTTGTTTATTTTATCTGGTTTTAAAGTGTCTGATTTATTCTGATCTTGGATGTTATCAATCTCAAGTCGAAAGACAACTAGGCGTTTCCAAGTTTTGAGATGTTTCTCCACGACTGAAATACATGTGTTGCCATTATGGCGTTAAATCTTAATCAAGCATGTATTCATGCCATTCTAATTCGCAGAGAAATATAAGCTTATGTCGAAATGTTCACTATATTTATTAGTGATGAAAATACATTGTCTGCAATATAAAACCTCGCGTCATGGTGTTTCTGGTTAATTGTTCAGGACAATTACAGGTAAATCAATACCTTGTCTGATAAAAGGCCAGCGGCACAGCTAGCCCACCTGGCGTTGTGTTTAATCATGGTGCGTAACGCAATGAGGGTAACCCTGTACGCCATACAGATGTACGTGATTGAACCATGAGACATTATAGTTGGCCACTGCATGGGTCTTCGAACGCCATATTGGTTAGAGGGTTTCTATGTATACAAACGGACCATCACAGTACATAGCCTATGCATCAAACACCTGTGTAGGACGAGACCTCTTTGGTGTCTGGATATAGAGGTAAGCTATTATCGATCATTTCTAAGAGGCTGTTCAGAGGCATAAATTTAGTTTTTTTAAAAAATATTTAAAGAATTAGACCTTCTAAATCGAATGCACATGGAGAATATTGGAATAAGATATCACCCCAACGACGAACTCCTTTCATGCAGCTAAACGTGCAGTTTAACTAATGATGACTTGTGAGAAAGTTGGTCAGTAACTTGCCAAATGTCGATGGTCCACTCCTGGCACTCCGGTTTCTTCCACTTTTAAACAACACTCAAATAAATAAGTAAATAATATCAAATAAATATCTGGATTTTCGCTGTTCGCGTTGCAGCCGAGCTTGGTGACAGCACGGAGGTAGACTATCTATACACGGTCACAGGTTCGAATCCAGCATACCGCACGCTGGGCTGCAGCTGAGGAGGTTTTTTAGGTTACTGGCTATACTAGTGGTTTACTTCGGACACTCCGGTTTCCTCCTACCATAATCCTGACTGCCATTTCTCAAGTATTAGTCGGTTCAAATAAAATATATGACGGATAAAGATTGTATGATCGTATACAGGCACCACAGTATACAAAGAAAGCTAATGGCACGTCCCTATAAGTCAGCTAGTAGCCTAGAGTTGTCCTACGGTATACAAACACAATTAATGATACGTTCCTATTAGTCGGCTTGCGTCATGATCTTGCCTTACAGTATACTGACACAATTAATGACACGTTCCTATTAGTCAGCTTGTAGCCTAGGAATGACACGTTCATAAATCGGCTTGCGTCATGATCTTGCCTTACAGTATACTGACACAATTAATGACACGTTCCTATTAGTCAGCTTGTAGCCTAGGAATGAGACGTTCGTAAGTCGGCTTGCGTCATGATCTTGCCTTACAGTATACTGACACAATTAATGACACGTTCCTATTAGTCAGCTTGTATAGAATAAAGTTGCCCCATACTATACAAACATTATTAATGACAAGTTCCTATAAGTCAGTTTGCAGTCTAGAGTTGCCTTACAGTACACAAACACAACTAATTGGACGTTCCTATAAGTCAGCTTGTCCCACACTATACAAACACAATTAATGACACGTTTCTATAAACCAGCTTGTGTCCAAAAGTTGTCTTACAGTATTCACATTTATACGAGTATGGCACCTTCCTATAAGCCAGCTTGTAACCTAGAGCTATCTCACAATACACATGCCACACGACTTAGAATACAACATTATTGATCTCTCTTCTATGGAAGCCGGATAAGGCTTCATTTTACCACCGTGCTATCGGCGGGCGATGGCACAATGATGTGAACCGATGGCACAATGGCACGAAGCAACGGTACGATGCTAGCATCCGGCTTCCATATTCCCCCTGCATAGGGTATGGCATGTTAGCTCTCGAGAAAGTCGAGCTGCACATATAGTCTGTACCTGCATGAGGCCGTGACATTAGGTGCTTTACTTCCATTTGGATATGTGTGATTACTTTCATTTAAAATGTAGCCTTTATACATATTTCAAGACGTTGTGCCTACTAAATCAAATATTGACGTGGTTAAGACCTTACCGACAAACCTTTCACAATATCGACCTTCTTGAGGAAATCACATACTGGCGAAATGGGGTTCTCCCTTTCTCTACAGAGGAAGCAAAATCTTATGACTTGGATTCCTATATCAGAAATCTGCATATCTGTATTCGCCATATACCATTGTTTACACTAGGCATAGCACAAGAATAAAAATCTCAAAACGAAAATACTCTACACATATGAAACGACGAGTTTAGACACTATCATAGTTTTTACTGCTGTTCAGTAAAGATTCAGTCAGAATGTCAGTAGAGTACAAAAGTTCTACATGTATTAGTCCGTATCGGTACCATTATTGTTTCATATACATTCATTAATACAGATTTAGAAAGAATTTTATTGGTGCATGTCTCGTGTGGTAGCGCGCTGGGCTGCCGCTCTGGGGGGATCTGAGAACAGTTCCTGCTGTGACCCACAACCTAAGCCTCCAAGCATTACACCTGTAATACATTAGAACGTTTGATTAGTCATTTTTACAATCTCCTAAATCAAAAACCATTATGACCGACAACGCACTCAGTGCTTTACCTGTTAGCACAGATCCCTATGTAGAGCCATGTTAGGTCAAAATGACCCCCTATCCTCTACTCGGATTGTACATGTAGGTCTATATACTCTTCCTTTACTGGGTTTAGATTTAACCGTCCATACTTATTGGCTGCCGTGTTTCAGATTTTCTGACCTCTAACTAGCTGCTGGCGGGCTCCCCTTATCCCTGAACAGAGCAATGAGTTGCTGTGGGTATAACACTGTCACTCCCGTGAAGGTGGGTTAAAAAGATCTAAATACCTGATGTACATTTTATTTTACAATAGCGGTGGATTGCTTTTCAGTCGCTAGACACACGAAGAGCGAGTTCAAAACCGCGACCTTGGGCAGTGACTTGGTTCATTCCTCCGCTTTCACTCTTTGCATTGCCTTGTTACCAACAAGCCGCCAATGACGATTTGTGGCCTTTTGCGCAGTCTAAAATTTGTATTCTACCAAACTTGAATAATTGCTGTATATGTCATTGCGTCACACGTATGTAGGAAAGTTCGTTTTTAACTTGCCAAAGGTTTGTAGTTTACCTCGGGCACACCTGTTTCCTACACCCTTAAAACTGAAATCAATCGTATAAGTTAACAATGTTTCAACGTGACGTTAAACCACAATCAGTCAAAATTAATGTGGTAGTTGGCAAGAAACACTGCTTCCCCATATTATATTTATTTTATTATTTTTATGGTATACTTAAGAATATTTCACTTATGCGATATCAGCCAGCGTTATTGTGAGAGGAAAACGGACAGAGCCTGGGGGAAACCCACAATCATCCACAGGTTGCTGACAGATCTTCCTACCTAAGACCGAAGAGGAAGTCCGCACGAATTGAATTCACAACCACAGCATTGGTTAGGAGCTCCTGCGCCAGTGTGCTGCGGAGCCCTCGGCTATGGAGTTCGCACCCATGCAATAATATCATATATGAACATACATGTGTATACAGTATTTACAAGCTGTTAACATCATGTACCCACCCATGTCGCTAGATATACTATATACTAGTAGTAGTGTCAAAACTGGAAGAAGCGTTATAATAGGCATGTTGATTTCTAACATAATGTTTCGAAAATAATGGTTACTAGTATTTAGAGACCAGCTTGAACAGACCGAATTAGCCTGAAAGCACAGTGTAGGAAGCATCATGTGTATATGTGGGGGACTAAAGCTGGTCAGATAATATAACATTTAATCATTGTCTTTGTTTTGTTTCCCAGTCTGATAATTCCAACGAAGAGCACAAAGATTTTGAAGGGCCACTCAAAAACCGCTACTGTCGCGATATTATATTTCTGCTGCTCTTTGTTGCATATCTTGGATTTATGGTAAGTGCCTGGTGGGACCTATAACAGATCGATTTATTTTATTTATTTGATTTGTGTTTCACTTATAAGACGGCGGCCAGCATTATCGTGGAAGGAAACCGAGTAGAGCCCAGGGAAAACCCACGACCATCGGCAGGCTGCTGAAAGACTTTCCCACGTACAGCCGGAAATGAACCCAGCATGAGCTGGGCTTGAACTCACAGCGACCGCATTGGTGGGAAGCTCCTGGGTCATTGTACCGCGCTGGCAGATCAATTTATTATTATGTTCTCGATGAAAGCAGTTATGAGTTCATGAAGGAACAGAAATATTGAAAATATGTATAACCAACAGCCACTTTTGCATTCATGGGCTATTGGCTGTATTGAAAGAAAATAAGAAAAGAAAGAAAAAATGTACATCAGAAACAGCTTTTATATACTGCTTCTGTGAGATGGGTCTTGTTATAGGGGCTGTCAGACAATTTGTCTATACGGTCACACAAGTATTCTGTTACTTACATCGAATGAATGAATATATATGGCTTTACCGTTTCATATATAATATCGCAGCCATATCGTCGCGATACACACATGGAATAGTCCAATGCATTTGTTTAGCCCCAGGCAGTACATGTCAGTGTGACAATTAAGGTCATGGAGTAATATGTACCGTGGATATTTAACCCAGTAATTGAGTGTACTTGTTCAGACACAAATCTCTGTGACTAAAGTCCCTGCCATTTGTGGAAATGAACTGTGCCGTGTTTCTGTTCAGATTTACACCACTGCCGTGGCGCTTCACAAAGGAGACGCCTTCCGGATTGTCTACGGGGTCGACAGCTGGGGAAACACGTGCGACCGACCAAATGCCGTCATAGATGGCGCCAGGTATTCAGGACGAGATATGACTGGTCTGAAGTAAGTGTACCCCAATTCCTCGACCTTCACATACGATTTTGGAGGTAATTGTATCAGTCTACATTATTATTCACTTTAAGACAATTTCAGAAAAAATAATATGAAAATATGACCAAATTTATCAGATATTATTATTTCCTTGATATATTTTTGTCTGTATATACTCTTTACTTGTTTCAGATATTCATTTTACTTCAATCCAGCGATATTCAGTGGAAGTGGCAAGTCAGTCGTGATATGTACTAACGCGTGTCCGGAAGTTAACATCACCAGCGTCGCCGATCTGCAAACGCTCGCCAACCAGGGTACAAAACTCTGCCGATATGACGTGGCCGTCAGTGCTTACCACAACGGACAGTCAGACGGTCTTGGCTCTTGTCCAAAACTACCATTGGAAGAAACGTAAGGTTGTATCAATGGTAGTGGATATTTATGGGAATTCTGAAATTTTGGGAACCATTTGGTACGAGCTACAATACAGATGGCAGGTGTAAGGATCTAGGTTAGACAGATTAAAGATTTCGTGGCTGATTATGCTCGGCCAATGACTGTATTTTGTATAGCATCTTTTCTTTCCTCACCAAACCAAAAGTTTTAAAATCTTTAACACTCCCCATTCATTTAAACTACTGAGAAACAAATATAAAAAACATGATTTTTTGCTTTCCCGACCAAAACCAAACCAAGTGCATTTAAAGTCTTTTTAGCATTCCCAAGTCACTTATCAAAAGCACTTATGACGCTTCGATCACTTCCAAACGAAACAAACTAAACAATGCCAGACCACACCAAAATCATTTAGAATTTTCGTGAAAGGAAACACGATCTGGACCATTGGTACACATAAGTTTTTAAAGATTATGGACGATGATAGACTTACTCATGACGTTTTAAGACAAGCATTTTCTTCTTGTCTGATTTCCTACTGAC
This sequence comes from Liolophura sinensis, assembly GCF_032854445.1. Lineage (NCBI taxonomy): Eukaryota > Metazoa > Mollusca > Polyplacophora > Chitonida > Chitonidae > Liolophura > Liolophura sinensis. Next base: position 6,884,033 of record NC_088301.1, read on the forward strand.
TATCAGGTTTCTTGCAGATAATGCCAGGTTGTCATGTTCCTTCTAGACAGTGTCTGATGTTTTGCCATGTTTCTTGTACGCATATCTGTTTTTTTTTCTGTTTACTCCCATTTCTTCTAGACACTGCCTGCATTCCTTTTCAGCCTTCGGTCTGATGTTTCCTGTTAACACGAAACATGTTATTTGGTGTGCAAAAGTATTTCACGGCTTAATGGAAATTTAATAATTCATCCGTTTTATGCATATAATGACTTTCTCACTCAGAGGGGAGGTTCTCCGGCGGTGTGTACCCAAGTCAAATGCTGATGCGTTGAACTCTATAAGCCAGTCCCTGACCAGTCTACTCAACACTATTGACACCAACTTCGCTGAGGTAAGCCCATTTCCTTGTCGCCTGTATAAATGGTAGATCTGATACAGTTTACAAATCAAATGAGGATTTTCTGTCTTAATTTGTACACCTCTGAGTTAGTACTGATTAAATTATCAAAGACTTGCCCAAAAAGTATTTTTCCAGTTCCCGGCTGTGTTGTTTGTTACACTCCAACAATGCCAGAATGTATTCTGTTATTATAACACAACATTCTGTCACATTCAACATAATATCCTGTTAATCTAATAGAATCTTTACCTTGAATTAATAGAATATGTGTGTTACATTTAACAGAAAAATCTGCTACAATAGCTGATACATTTTAGCGTCACTCATGCAGGTGTCAACGGACGCAAGGAGCACCGATAGCAATGTGTAGCTCCATGTTTAAATTGCAAGGTGGATTAATGGGCTGTATCTTGGTACAACAAATAGTTTCTAGGTAAACTTCCCCAAAGCTATTTGACTTTCTTTCAGATTTTTAACCGTGTTTGTCTTCGGAACATTTTGAAACCAGATAAATTACATGAAACAATCTCTGACAAACTCCCTTATTACAATTTTAATTGTAATACATTTTCAGGCTTTCACAATTATGTGAAAGTACTTTGGAAAATATGGTCTAATTAGCCCATCTAAGAAATTTACAATTGTGCCATATCTGGGTTTGGAAAAAAGTAATATCCACAATGGAACGTTTTTTTCTTTCACCCCAAACTGCATCTTTGTGAGATCTAAGCATGTAATTATATACTATGTAACTAGACATGTAATACAGAAAATTTGATATCATACACAGACGACCTTATGATATTATGAAATATGACCTGTTAAGCCTACCTAACAGTTTGAACACTTTTTATCTGCACTTTTTCTTTTTCGGAAGGCCTAAGTAAAAACATTCTTAAAAAATTGGTACGGTCTTACATTGTCCTTCTGATGACACTTCTTTTTTTTCCCACCCTTTAATGTGGTGGCGGGTATGGGTTTTTTTGATACACGTAGATTTACTTTGGAAAGTTTTTAAAATTAAATTTGTGTTTTCAGAAATGTGTGAACGACCTGGAAAGAACCTGGAGAGAGATAATCTACTTGTGTTTGATTGCCTTCGGTAAGAGTGCATCTGTATGTAAAGGCAAGCGTGCATCTGTATGTAAAGGCAAATGTGCATCTGTATGTAAGGGTAATTGTGCATCTGTAGGTAAAGGTAAGTGTGCATCTGTATGTAAAAGTAAGTGTGCATCTGTATGTAAAAGTAAGTGTGTATCTGTATGTAAAGGTAAGTGTGCATCTGTATGTTAAGGTAAGTGTGCATCTGTATGTAAAGGTAAGTGTGCATCAGTATGTAAAGGTATGTGTGCATCTGTATGTAAAGGTAAGTGTGCATCTGTATGTAAAGGTAAGCGTGCATCTGTATGTAAAGGTAAGTGTGCATCTGTATGTAAAGGTAAGCGTGCATCTGTATGTAAAGGTAAGTGTTCATCTGTATGTAAAGATAAGTGTGCATCTGTATGTAAAGTTAAGCGTGCACCTGTATGTAAAGGTAAGTGTTCATCTGTATGTAAAGGTAAGTGTGCATCTGTAGGTAAAGGTAAATGTGCATCTGTATGTAAAGGTAAGTGTTCATCTGTATGTAAAGATAAGTGTGCATCTGTATGTTAAGATAAGTGTGCATCTGTATGTAAAGGTAAGTGTGCATCAGTATGTTAAGGTAAGTGTGCATCTGTATGTAAATGTAAGCGTGTATCTGTATGTAAAGGTAAGTGTTCATCTGTATGTAAAGGTAAGTGTGCATCAGTAAGTAAAGGTAAGTGTGCATCAGTAAGTAAAGGTAAGTGTGCATCTGTATGTAAAGGTAAGTGTGCATCTGTATGTAAAGGTAAGTGGGTATCTGTATGTAAAGGTAAATGTGAATCTGTATGTAAAGGTGAGCGTGCATCTGTATGTAAAGGTAAGTGTTCATCTGTATGTAAAGGTAAATGTGCATCTGTATGCTAAGGTAAGTGTATGTACAGAATTCCTCTATAAGATATCTCAGGATACCCTCATTTATCACATAAAATAATGCTTATGTACAGTGTGACCTGTCAGAAATGTTTGGGAACTATTTTGGATGGGGGTCTGCAAAGAGTTGTTCAGTATGAAATTCACAGTAGACAACAATGGAGTAAAATGAGATAAAAAGCTTTATGAGCTTAGAAAGTTCCCGAACGAAAGAGATATAACTTAAACCTCCGGAACACGGCGATACTGGTGCTCGACAAAGTATAATGTCAAGTTGCCTAACATTTTTGAAAAGTCACAAGATAAAACAAGCCAACACTTGGTTTATCTTTAGAGACAAAAATGTTCGATCTCATACCTCCCCTATTTATCGTTTTCTCTTCCTCAATCACTGTAAATAGCATGGCCGATCAAAAATGCTGGCACCTTTCCCGCCATTCAGCCTTACAACAATGATCATCGCTGGCCCATACAGAAGCCTATTTGTGTCACGGTAGAAAAACAATTTGGGAGTAAAAAAGTCGACAATTTCGGGGATTTGAATTCGCGGCTCTTGATTTTAAATCTAGCTTTCTGTCACATGAGCGTGGGCGAATTTTCTTTTTACAACGCTGGATTTAGACTCAAGAGATGCGAGTTCAAATCCCCGATGTTACCAGCATCGTATATCCTCCAACCATTAAATGATGAGACAACATATTTCAGTCGCAAACAATACATGCAAAATGGCTTAGAGTCATCATACTTTATTTTTCAAAGTGATTTCACTGAATTAGATGTGAAATATAATGACCGTATATCGAACAAATAGGTTTTGCGAATCGAGATGGTCTTAAAACATTATGCCATTCACACACGTTACGCTGCGTAGTCTTTACTCTTTGTCTACATGAAAGGGCAGTTGGTGGTATTAATCTAGTACCTCAGATATCATTGTAACATCGTTTAAAACTATTTAGACTACAACTCGTGCTGTTCAAACTTCTGAATCGATAAGTCAAACCTAGATCCGTCATGTTTTATATTTCAACCTCTGGCAACGCAATACGGAAAATATGTCCCACGTTAAAGACCGTGGTTAATAGCTAATATAAGAAGATGCTTTAGTACAAAGACTATCGCCCATATCCCGATATGTCTTGACTTTCGTTGTTTCGTAAATACATGTATCTTTATCAAGCCTGTATATCACGAGAATGCGTCTAGGGTGGAACTATCTATGTCTGAAGGTTCCAACAGACAATGTGATATTCAACATTCTTTGTCATTTGCCTGAGCAAATTATAATAATTCTCAAATGCTCCTCACTTTCTTAAATTAAAAAAAAGTCTTCATTTTTCGTTTTGAAATGCCTTCAAATTTCTTCAAATATATATCGCTATACAAGATATTAAACTGAATCTAATTCGAGTTTATTTTTGGGTTTTTTTTTTGTTTGTTTGTTTGTTTATTTCCTCGCTATTAGTAACTTTGGATTTAAAAAAGCCCGTATTCCTGTACCCAGCTACATGATTTTCTGTTCACTGAGAGGAAAAAACTATGAAAGTAGCAAAAAGATGCCCATAATAACACATCCAAAATTCTCCACAGGCCTGGCCCTGGCTATGTTGATCTTTCTCCGGTTTTTCGCTGGAGTCATCATCTGGATAATGGTTATTGCTTTGGGTCTGGGATGTCTTATTGCCACAATATTTTGTTGGTAAGTATATAGTACAGGAATTTATTTATTTATTTACTTGATAAGTGTTTACGCAGCACTCAAGAATGTTCCTCTTATACGACGGCGGCCAGCGTTATGGGTGGGTGGAAACCGGGCAGAGCCTAGGGGAAACCCACGACCATCCGCAAGTTGCTGGTAGACCTACCAACGTACGCCCGGAGAGTGTACATCATATTTAAGAATATGTCACTGATATGCGACGGCCAGCAAACTTATGAATAAGGGTAACGGATAGAAACGATAGGAAACCACGCTACCCCTAGTCCACAGGAAATTACCCTTCGAGTGGAAACCTCCCCACTCGATTGGAAACCACCTCAGCCGACTGCAAACCACTCCAGTCCTTAACAAACTATCTCAGCCTTGAAAAAAACATCCGAGATATACCTGATGTGACGTAATGTTGCATACAAACCAAAGGGGACTTAGCAGTCCACAAAGGCCAGTAGTGCTCTGTATGAACCCCTGGCATGCATGCTAATACATTTGACAAGTGTTTGTAAAACAGCGTTATTTTACCCTAGGGAAGAGAAGTCCGTATTGCCCCCGGTAAACAGAAACTTGTCAAACAGGTCCACGATAGCCGCCGTCTTTTATTATTGTTAGAAAGTGTAAAGCCCCCTTTACACTTAGACGAATGTTTTGCCGAACCGTTACGAGCTGACGTCATAATGTAATGGTGTTTGCATTCGTGGTCTTTCGTATTGATTCGTGAGCGTTCGTAATGAAGTAGTGTTCCATTTTTCATGTTGGCTACAATTTACAATTACAAGTTTGAAAATTTCGTAACTGAATGTAAGTTCGTAATGATTCGTAAGTATTCGTAAAAGCTTCAGAAATATTTGCAAACCGTTGGTTGCATAAAGGTAACGTCATCATTCAGGGGCCGGTTTCATGAAGCTTACTTACCTACGTTTGCCCTTAAATACCATGACAACGTATGTTATAGAGATATAAAGTGCACTTATCCAAGAGCTACTTATTACAAAGTATGCTTCATGAAAAAGAATTGTGAAGCTTTCATTAGTAACCACATCTGAATAATTCCAAGCTCAACAGGCTATCAGGCATTACTGTATGCAAAAACCAGTCGTCCAGTAGGCTTTCAAACATTATTGTATGGAATAATCAGTTTTTCAGTGGGTTTTTAGACATGACTGCATGCAATAACCAGTCGTTCAATGGGCTTTCAGGTACACCTACGCCGTGCTTAATGCGTCAGTGAATGCCAAAACGTCCCCAACAACCGCGGAACAAGACGAAGTTCGGAACTGGTTGATTGGGGCTATTTGTGCCACAATCATCGCCGTAAGTGTAGTTACTGTATTTATAACCTACTGCGTTTTGTAGAGCTTATTTGCAAATACGCTGTATACCTCTGTAAATAAAACTAATTTAGTCTTAACCATGATGTAACCTACATTGTCACAAGCAAGTATTAAAATGTCAGCTTCTCCGTGGCCTAGCGGTTAGCGTTTTAGTATAGCACAATGACTCACCAGTGCGATCGTTGAGGGTTCAAGATAAGCTCGTCTTGGCTTCCTCTCCGGTCGAACGTGGGAAGGTATGTGAACAATCTGTGGATGGTCGTGGGTTTTCCATGGGCTCTGCCTGGTTTCATCCTGCCATAATGCTGGCTGCCGTCGTGTAAGTGAAATATGTTTGAGTCCATCGTAAAACACCAATGAAATAAATAAATAAATAACCTGCCAGGTAATAAATTGCTCAACTATAGTTATATGGAATAATCCAGGTGAGTGTGATGTCTTGTTTCATCTTTGGCAGGCTATCATACTGTTGGTGTTGCTCGTATTACGGTCCAGAATTGCTCTGGTGAGTACACGTAACATGTGTGTGAAGACAGGTGTTGGCAGTTAGCGGTTAACTATTCGCAGTTCCAGAAGAGGAGCAGTTCTTAATTTTCTCACAAGCATTTTGATTTATCAAATATTTTGACATTTATCAAATATTCCACACACACTCTATAATTCCCGACGCCCAAGGAAACAAAGTTATAAGCTACTATATAAATGACGACTGTATGGGAACAACATTACACTAATTACCCGTATGGAGTTATTGATATTTGCACCTTGTATTTTTCCGTCTTGATTTCTTGACTGATTTGTTCCAGGTTGTTCAGCTTTTTAAGGAAGCCGGAAAGGCGATCGGTAGTGTGCCCTTCATACTGGCGCAGCCCATCTGGGTAAATATTTATTTATTTTTATTTCACTGGTGTTTAACGCCGTACTCATGGATATTTCACTTATACCACGGCGGCCAGTATTATCGTTGGGGGGAATATCTGTGTACGTCAGTCGCTGATAAAACCAAGTACCCAAGCCACAACATTTTGTATTTGAACTACTCGTTTCAATGTTAAACGCAGACATGCTACGTTTCATAACTTTTGGAGATGTATGAAATTTAGAGTAGCAGCACGTGTAAGCCAGTCCATAAAAAGTAATTCCAAGATTGTTGTGAGCGTACGAACAGGATAAATGCGTTTCAACTCTACTTCATATTAGATTAGTTTAATTTTTTGTTTTGTTTTCGTTTTGAGAATTCGAAATGAACGTGTACCATTTTTCTTTCAATCTAAACTGTTCTAGTTTCAGTTTCAAGAGTTTTCAGTTATATAAATCAGTGTAAGTTTCCAGAAGAGTTCTGAAGCTTAATTAACTATCAGTGGGGTTAAACCAATGGGGAACATGGCCCAGCTAAGGCAGGCAGTGCTGTTTTACATGTATTTTGTTATTTTCTGTAAAAACTGTGTCCTCGACGCAAAAAAACGCCCAGAGACTAAGTATGATACGTTTTACACAGGCTGGAACCGACTAGTTTAGGTCGGAGATGTTCCCCAAAGTTGAAAGCAAATTTTTTCTTTCTTTCTTTTTTACTTTCTTTTCATTTTTTCTTATTTTGCAACATCAGTTATTCATTTGTTTCTCTTTCAGACTCTTATCATCTTATCCGGAACAGTAGCTGGCCTAATCTTCGTCTTCATGTACATTGAAACAGCCAGTAAGTTGATTCCGGCATTTTGCAATGCCAGCTAAGTAATGTCTCAAGGTTAAATTGCATATTTGTCCGTGAACCCCTTTATGGCTTTATATTAAGAATAAGAAATAAATCCCAGTGGCGATAGTTTATTTTCCAGTGATGTCAGTCTGTAATTTACCTTACAGCAAATGCCTGAAGAGTCACCCCACAGACTGACAATCGCTGTCAGAACTGGTGTTTGTGACTGTGATCGCCTGAAATGTTTTTTTTTCTTCACTGTTTGAATACCATATGATGTACGGGCCTGTGATTGCTTGAAACTATGGTGCCTTTTGTCACTGTGTGGATACCACATTGTATGGGTACCTGTAATTGCCTGAAATCATCACGTTTTACCACGTTTTAACGTGGCATACTTGCCTTTAATCGATAGAAATCACGTTTTGTCACAGCTTGGAAACCACATTGTATATACTTGAATGTTGTACCTTGGACTCATGGTGTTCATCTACAACAGATGGCTTTTCTCCATGACTTGTACCAGCCATAATTTGTTTTTTTGTCGCTCTGTTCACAGGTACGCCAACGGTTGATGACACAAATGGCCACGTGACTTTCACGCCAAACACTGACATGCAGGTAGATTGTGCATCTTGTATGTCAACGGATATGGCCGTGCTTTCTCTTACTCTAAATCATTGTCCAAAATAAATTTCAAGTCACCATTGCTTATTTCTGGGATACCACCTGCATGGTCCTGAAGCAAAACACCAATACATAGGAAAATATTGAAAAAATAAATGAAACATCGAAATCAAGAAACAAGAGTGGAGACTATGGAAGCCGGATGAGGACATCTCGCCCCTTGCCTCGCGGGTCGCGGGTTGTGGTATAAGAACGGTACCATTCGCGCGCTATTTGCACCATCCTCGTGCCGCGGCCTGCGGGGCGAGATGTCCTCATTCGGCTTCCATAAGAGCCACAATAGATATGAAAATACAAGAATTGCGGCTCAACAGAAATGGGGATGAAAGCATGGTGTGAAAATAAGACCACAAAAGATGAGGAACAATAGAGATACACTGTAAGGACACAAGCGTGATAATATAAATGCGAACTCACAAGCTGTGGGTCAACCTCTGCATCAGGAGAGCACATGAAACCCTAGTAATTCATTCATTCTCACCGGAACACCATGTCGAAGACACGAAGCTCAGTCACGCTATACCAACAGACATCTGATTATACTGATATCGGACTGATCAGTACTTGACCTATTCCTCGTATGCTAAACGCCAAGCGGTGTAGCACTAAGACTATCAGTTTTAAAGCCCAAGACCGCTTCGATGGCGTAATGCTTAGAGCGTCTGCCTCGAAGTACCAAGACCTGGGATCTAACCCGGCCGGTTCTTACCAAACACTTTACAAATGATACTTGTTGCTGCCATGTTGGGCGCTCAGCACTGAAATGGCTAGAGCAAGGGAAGAGGACTGGTTGGCCCGGTGTCAGTATAATGACGGCAGCATTTTGGCGGCATGGTCTCACTTTGCTATACAAGAAGACATAGCACACGTGCACACACCTAATGACTCGCTCGCGAAGTAGACGCACTCTATCCGTGCAATCCAACCGATGCACATTTTGAGACAATTCACGTACTAATGTATCGAAACATTTTACTTTGTGATCTTAATGAAAAGGCCAGGCTTGCTTTTACTCCTAGGTTTACAGGTGGTTTTTCATCTTGGGCATACTGTGGATTACAGAGTTCATCGTCGCCAGTCAAGAGGTCGTCATCGCCAGCTCGGTAGCCATCTGGTTTTTCACTAGGTAAAAATACAGATCATCCAATACTTTCATCATCCCAGGGAAATTATAGTTAAATTATATTAATTATATTAAACTCTTACATATGCCCACCAATGGATAAAATTTTGAAAGCTTATTCTGCGTTGTTGTAGTGGAATTTCAGATAGGTTTGAGCACCCATCTTCTAATATGTTGTTTTGGGCTTTAGCCACAATAGTTTTGTAGAAAGCTGATTCTATAAGCCAGATTACTCTCTTCCTGCAGAGACAAGTCCACTCTGAGGACGCCGATCTTGACGTCAATTTACCGCCTTATCAGGTAAGTGCCTGTATGTTACATTCAATTAAACCTTAGTGTATATTTAACTTTTGATTAGGACTAATTTGAATAATAAATCATTGTTTACGACGCGACGGCGATGTTTCGTTGTTACAGAACCTATAGGCCCCTATATTCCTTTATATGCCTGTCTATCGCTATGTGACCTGTGACGTGGGCGTATTCTTCTGCCTCCTTTGTTCTGGAAACCTTGATGACAAGAAGTTATCCAGCGGCCATCTTTGGTCACGCGAAGGAAAGTTTGCCACTAACTTGCCAATGGTTTCCTCCACGCATAAAACTGATCACCATTAAATATGTGAAAATCCTTTGCATTTTACACAACAATGAAATAAACAAGTAAATTTTTACGGATTGTCGGTATATCGCCATATATAAGAAAAGTCGCAATGCATATTTTATTTCAGCAATATGTATGGTTTTTGTCAAATGAAACCCACTAAACTGGCCGCCATCGTATAATTGAAGAATCCCTGAATATATGTCTCTAAACAGACCGTCTAGCTCTCTGTCAAAGTAGACGCTGTTGCTCCTGAGGCCACGTTATGAAAAAGAAGGAAAAAGTGGTTGAAACGCGTATATACACCATTTCTCTTCAGATATCACCTTGGCTCCGTGGCGATCGGTTCTCTTATCATTGCTCTCGTCAAGTTCGCCCGCTTGATCCTTTCGTACATCGAGGGGAAGTAAGTACAGTAGTAAATAGTGCATAATGATTCTGTACATGGGTAATTTCCTCGGATTGTTATAAAATAGCACACCTTTAATAATTAGAAAGGAAGAAATCTGCGTAGGTCTGGCCTTTGATTATCTCTACAACTGCTCATCCGACGGACTTCACAACTACCCGATTCATTACTAAGAATGCACGGATGCGCAGTATCAGTTATTTTTAAATAACCGTGCGGATCGCGTGCGCATAAGAGGCAATGATGATGTCAAAAACGAACACTGAACTGGTATAAATAATATTTATATTAGACTCAGTTCTTCAAAAGTTAAATCTGGTATATGAACTTTATAACATAAAAATCACATGTTTAGATGAAAGATTGTGAAAGGTTAGTGGTAAATGTAGTCTTCAATATTTTTTTTTTTCGATTTCTCTTTAAAAAGAAAATGACACGTGAAAATACTCTTGTATGGTGGTGATTTGAGACCACCTCTTAGGACATATTGTCTTTGCCTAATAATGTTATAAATAAGGATTTAGCGCAAGTTTAATAAATATTTTTGCGCTAGAATTTTGTCTTTTCAGCTAACAAATGTGTTTAGACTGGACTTTGATCGTGTTAATATTCTTATTTTTTCCATAAACATTATCATAATTCTGCATGAGTTTAGTCATGCATCACATCATTATTTAGAACATGCGTGCATATGCCATATCTACCAAGAAATGGTCCCAAATACCCACCACACAAAAGTATTTTCAAATACCCTTGTTTCCAAAGAGAAAAAAAATCCAACAAATTCTGTAGTCTATGTTTGCAAATAAGTTTTCATGCTCTTTCGTCTGATTCTGACATCATTTTTATGCTGCCTTAAGCCTGCCTTAACATCTAACACATTTTCAACAAATGGCCCCAGATTACAAAATACTTCAATAAATGCTTACGTCTTGTTAACTTTTAAACGTCAAGTATATTTAAGTGAATCCAGAAAAAAACTTTTTAGTTTTTTATTCACTTATATTTCGTGAACAGGATACGTGGCAAAGTGGGGTGTGTTGCAGTATTCTGTCTGAAATGCTTGCGGTGCTGTCTGTGGTGTTTTGAGAAGGCCCTGAAATTTCTGAACAGAAATGCTTACATTGTTATGGGTGAGTAACCCGTCGCTCATGTACTAAGCTATACCCTGGTGCGGACCGTGGTTATAGAGGCGCTTACCCTGCAATCGCCAGGACACGCGAGTGTCGGATTTCTGGGACAGGGAATGTGTTGATTCCTCTGGTGTCAGTGCTCGTGGGACTTTGCTGATAATCAGCTGTCGACGACGCTCGTGGGGCCGGTTGTACCGTCTAACCTTTGTTTAAGGCCACTTGCCTTCCACTAATACAGTATGCATGTATCTGTACGTTGCTTATGGGAAAGTATGTCAGTAACTTGCCAAGGCTCGGTGGCAAGGCACTTTGATTTATATAGTTCACCCCTGAATCTGACGGCCATGATATAAGTTTCCGTTGATAAAACACTCCCCACACTCAAACAATTAGTCTGTTAATTTTAACAGAGTGTGTTGTCAGAGTCATCCTAGAATGTATTGTGTTAAATATAACACACGTATTCTATTAATTCAACATACTGATTCTGTTAGACTAACACGACATTTTGTTGAATATGACGCAGTAAAATATTACAATAACAGAATGCATTCTAGCATCTCAGAATTTTCTGTTAAAATTAACAGATTAATTTTTTGAGTGCAGAAATATCAGCAAATTTCAGTTCTAGTGTTCAAACGATCAGACATGTAACACCGCATGTTTATACCTGGTCTAGTGGTTAAAACGTTTGCCTTTTGATCACTAGTGCATACGAGGTGTGGGTTCAAACTAGGTTTTGAACAGGGGACTTTTTTTAATTCGCTGCGCTCACTGCTTATGATACCTTCATCGTTTGCATTTGGGTACGTCACACGTGAGAAAGCTTGTCAGTAACTTGCCAAAGGTCATTAGTTTACCATGGGCGCTCCAGTTTTCTTCATAATAAAACTGGCCGCCATAGTATAGGCCTAGATGAAACTTTTTGAGTATGATGTCATCAGATAAATAGACAGGTGTATCTTCTTTCATTCAGCTATCCACGGCTACAGCTTTTGTAAATCCGCAAGGCGGGCGTTTAGCATAATAGTCTCCAACGCTTTACGGATGGTGGCCATAAACTGTGTGGGAGACTTCGTCCTGTTCCTGGGGAAGGTGGGCACAGTGGCAGCCGTGGCCTGTGTCGGTATTGAACTGTTCAAGGTAATCGAGCCGAAGATCTCATTGATCTATCTCATTAATATTATAATATATTATACACATATACAGATTTTGTGTTACTGGGTCTACAATGTACCTTTCATTAAACTGGGGTTATGATTAGATTCCTTTCATATTAAAGCCTGTTTATGAAATTTTGTTAAGTTTTTTGTACATGCCTATACAATGAAATTAAACCAGAACAAAATAGCTGTGAACTTCCACAATTTATTCTCTGTACCTCACTCTTGGAGCCCGATTTCAGATCCAAATGTTTCTCCGCCAAACGGACCCATCTATTTCTCTGTTTTAGTGCTGTACAATGTTGAACATTCTTGTGACTATCTGAATGCTACGGAATATCGAGTGTCGACTTTTGATATTTCTGTACCTAGCTGTGGGAATCTATTCGAAGTTGAATGTCGACTTTTGAAATTTCTGCACCTAACTATTGAAATCTAGTGAAAAGTTTAATGTCGACTTTTAATATTTGTGTACCCAGCTATGGGAATCTATTGAAAGTTGAATGTCGACATCTGATATTTCTGTACCTAACTATTGAAATCTAGTGAAAAGTTGAATGTCGACTTTTGATATTTCTGTTCCTACTGAAATGCTACAAGGTTTGTTAAATGTCATCCTATAACAGTTCATAACTCTCCAAAGCGTCTCTGATGTCAATTCTGATATTACGTGTATCTACATTCTTTTCCCTCAACAATATAATGGAGAAACACAACATGCATGACTCTGTTACATGTACATAACAGTAACACATGTGCATGACAGTAACACATGTACATACCAGTAACATACGTACATAACAGTAACACATGTACATAACAGTAACACACATGTACATAATAGTAACACACATGTACATAATAGTAACACACATGTACATAACAGTAACACACATGTACATGACAGTAACACACATGCACATGACACTAACACATGTACATACCAGTAACATATGTACATACCAGTAACATATGTACATAACAGTAACACACATGTACATAACAGTAACACACATGTACATGACACTAACACATGTACATACCAGTAACATATGTACATACCAGTAACATATGTACATAACAGTAACACACATGTACATAACAGTAACACACATGTACATGACACTAACACATGTACATACCAGTAACATATGTACATACCAGTAACATATGTACATGACAGTAACACATGTACATAACAGTAACACATGTGCATAACAGTAACATTTGGCGTTTCCTTTTATTTGGCAGTCACGAACAGACATCAACTATATCTGGTTGCCGATCACCATGTCTTGTATTTTTGCTTATTTCATCGCTGGATGTTTCCTAGATGTTTATGAGGTATGGTACAACAACTACCTTTATAACAAAGCCCTTAAGATTAAGTTTACCCATAGTGCATGCACAATAACTAGTTTCATAACCAAGCCCTTAAGATTAGTTTAGCCTATAGTGCTTATGCACAATAGCTAGGTGGTTTCCTCCGATGGTTTCTATGTTCATTGTGCTATATAACCAGGTATCTTCACAGGTTCGGTACCAGAGGAAATTAACTGAACTATAAAGGACTGAAAATCTTGGACTCAAAATCCATTTCAACATCTGCTTTGGCTATAAGCTATATAAACTTCACTGATTATTTTGCTTACAGATGGCTATCGACACTGTATTTGTGTGTTTTGCTGAAGATTGCGAAATGAACAACGGCGTGACCAGACCCTACTTTATGAGTGTTGGACTTATGGTACGTTTAGTAGTCGACACACCACGTGTGACTGGTTCTCGCAGACATGCAGTTCAGCTCGTGCTCGAGACGCAAATACCCACGTGTCTAAGATGTTAACATCAGAAACTTGCTGTGATTTTTTAAAAAATTTTCCATGATTTTCCATGATTTCCTCACCATAAAGTCTACATTGCCTGTGTAGACTGCCAGATCATTGCCTGTGTAGATTGCCAGATCATTGCTTGTGTAACTGTCAGATCATTGTCTGTATAAACTGCCAGATCATTGCCTATTTAAACTGCCAGATCATTGCTTGTGTAAACTGCCAGATCATTGCTTATGTAGGTGACCAGATCATTGCTTGTGTAGATTGTCAGATCATTGCCTGTGAAGGTTGCTAAATCATTGCCTGTGTAAATTGCCAGAGCATTGCTTGTGCCAGAGCATTGCATTGCTTCCACATCGTTGAGTTTGTAACAGTTATTCACAACAGTTTACCACGCGAAAATTGCTATATACCGGTACCTTTTTTTTATTTATAATAAGACAAAAGTGAAAATTAGCATTTATGTTCGATTATAGGTTCAGAAATAACACAAGTACATACTAAGTCTGACTTCATAATCTTGGCGACTGATCAGTGTTGCAGGACAGCGAGTTGAAGCCTTCGTAGAATGCTGTTACAGAAGTCTGTGTATATTGGCAAATAGACGTTACACTTATTTATTTATTTTTTTTGTTTTTTTTTTTTAGGCCAGCATTATGGTGGACATCGGACGAAATGTGTCACAGTGCCTGTTATTCAATTGTTATATATCTTTTCTCATGGTAACTTATTTGAAATATTTTTTCGTAATGTTTATATACTCTGACAAAACTTCGTGATTTCTTTTTCAGAGATTTGTGGAAAACAGCCGACAAGCGATTGCGATAGCTGAAAGAAGGGAGCACAAGTCCTAATTATGAGTTCATATTCGTATCATGCATGTATACATGTATAAATGTACAGGACAGCTTTTAGATGAAAGAGAGCTACGTATAATTACATGTAAATGTCTATATTTTTTAAAATATGAAATCATTTTTATGCTGTGCTGACGGTTTTGTAATAATAGAAAAATGAGCATGTGTTGACACTATAGTGACATTATGCAACAACTTAACGTAAAGTTTAACGTACAGTAAAAATATAAGTGTTTGTCTCAAATGAAAGGCAATAGAGAATGATGTCCATGCCGAAAGACTTTTTGGTTACATTTTTTCTTACATTCCACAAACACAGTTGTTTTCTAGGAGATGGGCTAATTCTTCAGGCGTATTTTCCAAAGCTTTTCACATTTTTTCCAGCGCCTAGAAAATCCATTAAAACTAACTAGGGTGATCCCGATACATTAACCAGAGATGGTTTCACAGAAAATAGCTACCTCCAGAATAAATACATGGGAATAGTTTTGAAAACAGTTTTGTCGGCGCCGCACTGACTTTGTTACATGTACAAAACCTTTATATATGCATGCGAACAATCATTGCTGTGACTGCATGTACATAACCTGATAGTCTGCCCTATCTGCAAATCTGACTCTTTCACATTCAAACAGAACATCTCAATGCTTGTAATACTTCACATATAGTGGGCTTATAGCACATATTTAGGTCTGATACTGTAAACTTCACCTAACCTTGTGCGGACTCAATTGACTTAGGCTCTGGTTAAAGTTCACATGCAAGCATGCAGTAGGCCTAATATTTCATTTTATGCGATGATAACATTTATTCATCCATGTATACTATTTTACTATCATACATATTCACTATTTTTATAAGTTTCATATTTACATCTGTGTAGTGTGTGAAAATATCTGTGATATGAAAAAGTATGAGATAACAATGAAATCGTTGCGTTAATACTTGTTTTCTTAAAATATATGATCATTATTTTTATATTTTTATACATTTTTGGACAGTTTAATTTTATTAAAGTTGTCAGACATATATGCTTACAAAGGGTAAGATATGTCCCGGCTATGTTTTAGTTTGTGATGTAAAAAAACCAAGCCAAATCTTTTATGAAAATATAATGTTTTTATTATTTTAAAAATCAAACTGTGAGAGATTTTATACTTATGGATGACTGTGATTAATAAAAATTCAATAACATGTTGTTTTTTCTTTCTTCAATAAATGAGTTAACGCCTGTGTTTATCACATATACCCTCGCATATCGTGGGTGTTGAGAGTTGTGTTTTATAATATCTACTCCATACCAACTCAGGAAACAGACTTCATTTCTCGTCGAAATTGGTCCGTAATCGAGAACGGATATACGAACCGGTACACGAGGCTTGGTCAAACATTATACCCGGATTGCATGTGCATAGCTCAAATCATGGTAAAAGCAGAAACCGGTGCAGGAAATCATGTAGTTAGCATTTGTGAACTAAGTGTATGTCATTTAAAAATCGGAGTTGAGTAGAATTTTAGTGTGATTTATACCGGTACTATTTAGGCCCCTACATCCTGTTATATTTGTCACAAATGGACCAGATCAAAGAGCAGGGCTGTAAGGCGAGTGATTCGGTTCCTAAAAATGACTTTAAGTGACTTCAAAAATTGAAATGACATTGGTAATGATGATTAGCTGCTGCAGAGGACTATATTTCGAAGACGATTTCAATTTGCATGAAATGTTTTCTAATAAAATGCTTTATGAGCCAGCACAGGTAATGCTTGATCAAACCTCGTGGTGCTATATAGGTTTAAGGTGTATAGGCCCAACTAGGCCGGTGGCAGACAAAGCTACATATTATAGTAGTGATTAATCAGTGCCGCATACTCAAGAAGTTTTCGGTGCAGGCAAACCGGTACTGTTTGATTCTTACGACCATAGTATTTACAATAGAAAAGTTCTTGAGTATGCCGATGAGGAGCAAATAAATAAATAAATAAATAAAATTATGATGTTTTACTGTGAGGTGTATATGCTATATATAACAAAAATGAACGAACACAGAGCAATCTTTCTTTCAAAATAAAAGATGTTAAATAAATAGCTAGTTCATCAGTATATCTACGCTGTATTGGTGCTGGTAAGAGGCATGGGAAATTACCAGGCTCGAAACTGCGTTGTAAATGGTCAGTATATTATAGCTGGAGTTGTCTCCCCGTTTATCCTTCTTCTCACAAGAGGCGCTGATTATGTCTTTCAGCTGTTTTCCGAATTTCAACATGAGATGCAAAACTTGCCAGAAGTAGTCTTTTCCTTCTTGTTCAGTCAGTGAGACAGGTAGTGGAGGGACAATTACTAATTTTACCCTGATCAGCAGAGAAAAATGGCAACGAAAATGAAATGTCATTATGAAATCTTAGGAGTGCCACGAGATGCGTCAGCCGACGACTTGAAGAAGTCGTATCGAAAACTGGCCCTTCAGTGGCATCCAGGTATAAACAAAATGTTACTATATATGTTCTCTTTGTGATACCAAGTCAGGTCGGCTTTTTGGCCAGGCCTGAAATCTAGATCCAAATCAGCCAATCATACATTCATATTACTTAATATGATTAGAACATGGGACATCATGGAATAAGGCTTGCTGTGTTTGGATATTGTTACTTTTCTGTGTTTGGATATTGTTACTTTTGTGTGTTTAGATATTGATACTTTTCTGTGTTTCGATATTGTTACTTTTTACTTTTCTGTGTTATGTTCACTTCCATTAAAAAGTTTAGTATTCATAATTCTACAGTGATATCATATCTGCTGTAGGGTATTTTAAACTTCTGACATTCATCGTAACGTTGATTTCATCACCACCTCTAAAAAAAAACATGACTTAGGTTTCTAACTCTTATCTCTTCCCACAAAGATTTCTAACTCTCATCTCTTCCCACAAAGATTTCTAACTCTCATCTCTTCCCACAAAGATTTCTAGCTCTCATCTCTTCCCACTCATGGCAATCTAATTCACTTCCTCCGCTCATTTCTACGTAATATATTTTGAGCCTTGTGGTCACATTGGCTGCTAGAACTTTGGCGAATGAACTACTTGTGGGTTTGAAATGAAATTGATTTTTGGCATTGAAATCCTCCCGAAGACTATTATATTTCCATTGCCGTCAGTAAGCACAATTTAATCTCCATAATTCAACTCAGAATGGCGTAAAAACGAACTTGTATTTTAGTGCAGGTAAGTTTGAGGGCACTCAGTGCGGACTCCAGTGAGATCGGTTTCATACAGTGCTGAGTGGAAAATCTGCGACAAATCTTTTGAGAGGCGGAGATGGACTCAGTGTTATGAAAAATGTGAGAGTATTAAGGTAGCACATTGAGTCCAACTACATGCAGACGGATTAAGGTTTATGTAACCACAACTGCTGCGGTGCTTTTGAGCTGGTCTAAAAGACCGGAATAACAGGCTAGACAGGTACAAAGACTGCATTTTAGAGACCATGACATAGAAACTACTCCTTGGCCATCTATCAAGGTAACAGATTTAAGAGCACATTAGGTGACCCTTCACTATACCTGTTCTGTCTTTAGGCTGGCCTAATGGTTGTTGAACTGACTTATGAAGTACTGTCATAAAATGTTCAAAACTGGAAAGTAAACTTCACACCTTTTTGTTTACCCCTGGTCTCTACAACTGGGTCCCGCATTATGCAGAAACACATGTGGGTTTTAATATTTGTTAGGACTCTGTAAGAAATATCCCCACCACATTTCCTCACCTGAAAAGGCCACCATGGTGTTAGCTTCACAATTGAAAATGTGTGTGTGTGTTTTGTTGTTTTTGCCGTTGGTGCATACGGCAATGTAAGCAGAAGTTGATTGTGGAAATGACAACATGGTGGTGAGTGGTCTGTTCATGTGAGCGAGTGAGAGATATTTTATTCCTAGACATATTAGTGAGCTACATCAGCGATGTGGGAAAACTATTAGTAAGGAGTGTGCCTCGTTCGTAGTTCTACATATTACACGGGGAATCCAGCTGTAGTGATGCATGAGCTAAGTGCATAAGGACAAATCAACTTCAAGCATTGAACCATGTGACATTTGCGATGACAGTACATATGTTAGTTCAGTATAAAAAATTGGAGCTGTTATGTAAGCGTAATATTTCAAAAACCTTCCTATCATGTGACAATTTGTCTGTCATTATTTATAGCTTTGATCCTCTGACATAATTTTGCACTGAAATCAACACATTAAAACTGCATGATATGTCTTCAATGATAATATGTCATAGTGATTATTTCCAATTGTTCAACTTTCCAGACAAGAACCCAGATCGTGTGGATGAGGTCACTAAACATTTCCTATTGATACAGCAAGCATATGATGTTCTAAGTGATCCTCAAGAAAGGGCATGGTATGACAAACACAGGGAAGCCATTTTAAGGGGAGGTAACCACATCAGTTTGGACTTCTATTAGATCTCTTACTTTTGCATTACTGTAATTCTTTAACCTTTTTGCATGTTTTCGTGGTGTTTATTTAAGCATATTGTGAAGACATTAGTCTGTGTAGACTGGGAAACGTATACTTTTTGTGAAGCCCTGAAATTGGCTTATCACACCAGTGTAGTTTAGTTTTCAAAATCATATTAAATCTTATAAAATATCTATAAATTGCACTAAAAGTTGCTCTTTCATATGCAGAAAGGTTGGGGAAATAGTATTATTATATGTAGCAGTACATGGTCTGCCCTAAATGACCTAAAATGTCATCCATCAAGTTAGTCAGGGCAGACTAACTTGCTCATTTTCCAGATTCTGAGAGCTCTGTTCATATTACAAAGGTTTTATTGAAAGGTAGGATTATATCCTACTGGGTAAATATGTTTCAGCACTAAAAGCAATATTCTACATTATATTTGCTTCCAGAAATGCAATTTTTGGTCAGAATTTTAGGTCATATAGGGTATTATCTGTTACAAATTTTTCCTTGTGGCAGCCATAAAATTGACTGCCATCCTGTAAGTAAAAATACTGCAGTTTGGTATTTGACAACAATCAAATGAACATTAGTAAAAAAAACTTCTCCAGTATGATGTCAAACAACAATCAGTCAACCAGTCTAGCTGTGTTGTACTGGCAGATCATCAGTCATTCAATAAGTCATTCAGTGTAACTGTCATGTATTGGCAAATCATAAGTCAGTGGCTCACTCAGTGTAACTGTTATATATTGACAGATCACCAATCAATCACTCACCCATTCAGTGTAACTGTTATATATTGACAGATCACCAATCAATCACCCATTCAGTGTAACTGTTATATATTGACAGATCACCAATCAATCACTCACTCAGTGTAACTGTTATATATTGACAGATCACCAATCAATCACTCACCCATTCAGTGTAACTGTTATATATTGACAGATCACCAATCACTCACCCATTCAGTGTAACTGTTATATATTGACAGATCACCAATCAATCACCCATTCAGTGTAACTGTTATATATTGACAGATCACCAATCAATCACTCACTCAGTGTAACTGTTATATATTGACAGATCACCAATCAATCACTCACTCAGTGTAACTGTTACATATTGACAGATCACCAATCAATCAATCACTCACTCAGTGTATTTTTGTATATTGACAGATCACCATTCACTCACCCATTCAGTGTAACTGTTATATATTGAGTGAGTGAGTGCTTGAGTGCTTGGGGTTTAATGTCGTACTCAACAATTTTTCAGTCATATGACGACGAAGGAATCATTAGGGTGCATGTACGTGTAATGTGCCTCCTTGTTGCAGGACGGATTTCCACCGCTCTTTTATTTAGTGCTGCTTCACTGAGACGACTTACCAAAGGCAAGTAAGCCGCCCGCCCGAGCCATTTTACTGATACGGGTCAACCAGTCGTTGCACTATCCCCTTCATGCTGAACGCCAAGCGAGGAAGTTACAACTTCTTCTTTTAAAGTCTTAGGTGTGACTCGATCAAGGATTGATCCTGGATCTACCGAAATGGACGTTATATATTGACAGATCACCAATCAATCAATCACCCATTCAGTGTAAATGTTATATATTGACAGATCACCAATCAATCAATCACCCATTCATTATACCTGTTATATATTGACAGATCACCAATCAATCAATCACCCATTCAGTGTAACTGTTGTATATTGACAGATCACCAATCACTCACTCATTCAGTGTAACTGTTATATATTGACAGATCACCAATCAATCAATCACTCACTCAGTGTAACTGTTGTACATTGACAGATCACCATTCAATCACCCATTCACTGTAACTGTTATATATTGACAGATCACCAATCAATCAATCACCCATTCACTGTAACTGTTATATATTAACAGATCACCAATCAATCAATCACCCATTCATTGTAACTGTTATGTATTGACAGATCACCAATCAATCACTCATTCAGTGTAACTGTTATATATTGACAGATCACCAGTCAATCACCCATTCAGTGTAACTGTTATATATTGACAGATCACCAATCAATCAATCACCCATTCACTGTAACTGTTATATATTGACAGATCACCAATCAATCACCCATTCACTGTAACTGTTATATATTGACAGATCACCAATTAATCAATCACCCACTCAGTGTAACTGTTGTATATTGACAGATCACCATTCAATCACCCATTCAGTGTAACTGTTGTATATTGACAGATCACCATTCAATCAATCACCCATTCACTGTAACTGTTATATATTGACAGATCACCAATCAGTCACTCATTCAGTGTAACTGTTATGTATTGACAGATCACCAATTAATCAATCACTCACTCAGTGTAACTGTTGTATATTGACAGATCACCATTCAATGACCCATTCAGTGTAACTGTTATATATTGACAGATCACCATTCAATCAATTACCCATTCACTGTAACTGTTATATATTGACAGATCACCAATCAGTCACTCATTCAGTGTAACTGTTATATATTGACAGATCACCAATCAGTCACTCATTCAGTGTAACTGTTATATATTGACAGATCACCAATCAATCAATCACCCATTCATTGTACCTGTTATATATTGACAGATCACCAATCAATCAATCACCCATTCAGTGTAACTGTTATATATTGACAGATCACCAATCAATCAATCACTCATTCAGTGTAACTGTTATATATTGACAGATCACCAATCAATCACCCATTCAGTGTAACTGTTATATATTGACATCACCAATCAATCACTCATTCAGTGTAACTGTTATATATTGACAGATCACCAATCAGTCACTCATTCAGTGTAACTGTTATATATTGACAGATCACCAATCAATCAATCACCCATTCATTGTACCTGTTATATATTGACATCACCAATCAATCAATCACCCATTCAGTGTAACTGTTATATATTGACAGATCACCAATCAATCAATCACTCATTCAGTGTAACTGTTATATATTGACAGATCACCAATCAATCACTCATTCAGTGTAACTGTTATATATTGACAGATCACCAATCAATCAATTGAATCAACCTATTCAGTGTAACTGTGTTTTATTGGGCAGGTCATGGCCGAGGAGATCAGTACACTGATGACAGCCTGGATGTGTTCCAGTATTTCAACACTCCTGCTATACAGGTTATGGGGATAATGAACAGGTACTTCACGGGCATTATTCTGTGCAGACTGATCAACGTATATCTTTGTAAAGCCTTGAAATTGATCAAACCAATCAAAGTAAAGAGGTGCATAAACAGCACTGAAAGTTGCTCTTTCAGATGTGACCGAAGAGGCTGATCTGGAGGATGCCTTTAAGTTTAACAGAAATGACAGTAAAATGAAATTAAAGAAATTTGAGTTGTAATACCTGGAAAGAGATTTTTCTTCACAATATAAAGTGTAAAGAAAGTAATCAAATGAGTTGTCTTGAAGTAGCTATTTCCAGTCTTACACCTGGTTTCTGCTCTGTCTGATCACAATGTTATTTCTTACTGTTTGCCAGGGTTTCTACAGTGTGTAGAAAGGTTTTCCAGCAAATAGCTGAGGAAGATTATGTCTTTATGGAGGATAGAGAAGACTTTGAAATGCCACATTTTGGGGATTCAACAAGTTCATATGAAGAGGTATGAATTGGTTAATCATTTCTAGTTACAGTGAAGATTTGATTTCTTTCTAATTTCATTTGGTAGACTACTTCATTCAGACAGAGCCCTCTGGCTCAGATGGTTAAGGTCCTTGCTCATTTCAGCTGTCAGGCCCTTGAGGTTGTTTGTTCAAACTCATCTCTGGTTTTGTTGTGGCTTTAAATGGGGAAGTAGGTCAGGGACCTGCCAAAGGCTAGTGGTTTAATTTGGGTATTCAGGTTTCCCAAACCCACTAGCCTTACTGCCATCATGTTAGTAAAGCAGTCCTTGGGTAGATCATTAAAAAACAGTTAAGTAAATAAATGATTTATTTCATTTATAAACGAAGGTTAACGTAAAGCTGTGTCAGATTCAGTATATGTTAAGAAAGGTAATACTAGCTTGAACGATTTACTAAATAAATAAATATACATTGTAGCAATGGTCCTAATAATTAGTCTTATATGTGGTAGGTATTCTGATTTATCACTTAAACATTGTGGTGCACAGTTTTGAGATCGTAAACAGTATCAGTAAGTATCAGCTTGAAAACTACAGTGGAGGCCTTTAATGAAAGTTCTTGACAGAAGCAGAGGATATGTTAGATTAGCTGATGTCTGTGTTTACAGGTTGTAGGGCCATTCTATGCATACTGGGAGAGTTTTTACACTGCTAAGTCGTATGTGTGGGTGGAGAAGTATGACACACGGGAAGCACCAGAAAGGCGCGTTCGCAGGCTGATGGAGGCAGAAAACAAGAAGTTAAGAGATGCAGCCAGGAAGGAGAGGAGTGAGGAAGTCAGGGTATGCCTAGTCACCATTGTGATACATTACTGTGATGTTTTGTCACTACGGTGTCTTGTCACTACTATATATGTCTTGTCACTACTACATATTGTAAATATTTATGTTGATTATGTGTCACTGCAATCCTGTATGTTTTATCTGTAAATGTATGGTGATTATTATAGCTGCGTAACGTTCATTGCATGCCTCGCTATGTTTGTAAATATACAAACGCTTGGTGTGTTGTTTGTTGTCAGTTCCGGAAGTGCCACTCGCGCTTGGTCTGCATGCTCAAAGTCAAAAAATGATGTATGCACCCCCAAGTAGTTCACATTAAGAACTGTACTGTTTTTGGTAGATGGCTTGGGCGCAGCAGATTGGGAGTACATGTATCAAAAACATTGTAATTGGTTTTAATGGCTAGAAGGTAAGATTGGCCCCATGGGGAACATTCCAAAATTCCTATCATAGCGTAATGTCTCCTCAATGCTCTGACTTGTCGTGTAATGTCTGGTCAATACTCTGTCTCATCCCTGTAATGTCTCGATACTCTGTCTAGTCATGATAATGTCTTGTCCCTACTGTGTCTCTTCACTGCAGTGTCCTCATTACTCTGTCTAGTTATGATAATGTCTTGTCACTGCTGTGTCTCTTCACTGTAATGTCTCAATACTCTGTCTAGTCTTGATAATGTCTTGTCACTACTGTGTCTCATCCCTGTAATGTCTCAGTACTCTGTCTAATCATGATAATGTCTTGTCACTACTGTGTCTCTTTACTGTAATGTCTCAATACTCTGTCTAGTCTTGATAATGTCTTGTCACTACTGTGTCTCATCCCTGTAATGTCTCAGTACTCTGTCTAGTCATGATAATGTCTTGTCACTACTGTGTCTCTTCACTGTAATGTCTCAATACTCTATCTAGTCATGATAATGTCTTGTCACTACTGTGTCTCTTCACTGTAATGTTTCAGTACTCTCTCTTCTGATGGTAATATTTTGTCACTGTATTTTCTCATGACTACTGTTTATTGAGAGACTAAAAGAGTTGGCATTGACCCATTGCTTGGTTTATCATTTCTCAAGATTACACCATGCAGGTAGTTCCTGGCCCAGTAACCTTGTGTTGACAGGGTAACATTTTGATGATTGTAGACAAAATAAACAAAACGTTTGAACAACTTTAGTAGGTTTACTGTAGTGCTTTGCATACACAGATACAACTTGCTAATACATGTACCTATTAACAAAAAGCTAAGGTAAGAGTTGCTGCACAATTCCAGATCTATCCTTTAAAATCTTAAAAGTTTGTTGACAGTATGACTGCAACATGTGTTTCAGGCCTTGGTAGCATTTGTCAGGAAACGTGACAGAAGAGTTCAGGCATACAGGGTAAGTGACCAGGGATCATACATTCACAAGTGTTTATTCTGAGCTCTGTGGATCCACTTTGTTTTATATAGCAGTTTTCTCTTTTGTAAAGCAAAATTCGTTGGGAAGAAGACACTCAGCTCCCAACCACAAAGCATACAAGTTTGATTAATTTCTTATCAGAAAAAATGCCTCAGAGGTAGAATTTTAAAACCTTTGTGTAAATTGCATTTTACCTACCTAACTTTAGGTGAGATGCAGTATGTTCCTAGGGCCATTGTGGTAATTAGTGGTTGAAGGTTTGCACAGTGTATCGTTATTTGAGATCATTAGCCTGAAAATGACATCATTGATAATGTGTTGCAAGACAATGTTGGTAAAAACCAGGGTTCATGCCTGGTTACTATGTCATATGAGTCACAATCTGGTGCACAGCAGTTTAAAGTGTGGTGTGTGAACAGCAAAATTTAATTAGCTTCTGAACATCAAACATGTTTACCATGGATGTAACTTGGTTGTGCAAATCAGATAACAAACAAAAATGGCACCTTCTCATGCTGCCCAGAAGGAACTCATGTAAATAAGCATGACTTAATTTTGGGATATCGCTATTGTCTGACATGCAGGTCTGCAAGTCACACATGGGAAAGCTTGTCAGTCTTGTGAAAGGTTGGTGGTGTTACCTTGGCACTTTTATCGCCAGTGTAGGAATGTAAAAATATGTATACCATTAGATGACAGTCGGATAAATGAGAAAAATTACATATATACAGTGTATATTAATTAAATTTTTAATGATTTGACTAAAACCAATGAATTATGATAAAACTGGGTTTTGTTTATGATTCATTCCACAGAAAAAACTAGAAGAGCGCGCTGTTGAAATAAGTCGTAAAAATGCTGAAAGACGAGAAAGAGCAGTGAAAGAGAGGTTGAAGTAAGTAAAGCTAACAGTTAAGAGGTTTTGTACAATCTGTTCATAGGCTGTTGATATATAAGGCTTTTCATCTTGTCAAAATTTATAGCCCTACAAATGTTGGGGAGATGTCTGTAAGGTATATAGCAAGAGTTGTTTTTGTCGCTGGGTAGCACTGGACAATGTTGTGTGTAAAGGAAGCCTTTAATAATTGTTTTCTTTTTGGACATTGAGCTAATTTAATACATCGCCACATTATGGCTTAACAAATGTGAACCACAATGGTGAAATGAACAGTAAGATGCTCTCCTTGACTGCTGTACTGTGTAATCCACTCTGTTTGACACAGACTGTTTGAAAACTATGAGGAAGCTGATTGGTCGTCAATGTCCGGCCTGGAGGAAGAGATGCAAAGGTTAGAAGCCAATCTGTCAGAGCAGTTTGGTGACAAACAGAATCAGTCAGGTATCAAGCGTCAAGAAATTATTCCATTGACCAGATACAATTTTATTTACCCTTTAACGTTTTCATCCACTGAAAGATACAAACTTCATGAAACTGTGCAAATTATTTCTCTACACCCCTTAGTACTCTCAGAATGTTTCAAAGTGTTGGCTGCAGAGGTGCCTGAGAAGGTTGAAGAATTAGGGTAGTCCCCATTGATTCGATTTGATTGATTTTTTTTTTTTTTTGATTGGTGTTTTACGCCATACTCAAGAATATTTCACTTATACGACGGCGGCCAGCATTATGGTGGGTGGAAACCGGGCAGAGCCCGGCAGAAACCCACGACCATCCGCAGGTTGCTGGCAGACCTTCCCACGTACGGCCGGAGAGGAAGCCAGCATGAGATTCGATTTGAAGCAGATTTTTTGTTGACACACTGTTTTCCATTGGTGGATTGACGCGGACACACTGGATTCATGTCAATGAAACCTTGTCTTGCCCACAATGTTCACATAGACATGCATCATAACCGAATTGAACTTCTCAAACAGTGAACATGTGTGAATTGAAATCAAGAGCATCTAATTTGTGACTGAATCTGGTGATTCTGTAATTGTATTCAGTGCCAGTGGTTGATTGTTTTGTTTTGGTGTGTCAACAAAATAACTGTCTATATTTAGGACCTCGCTGGCCTTTTGGCCAACAACTCTGATTAAGCTTTAACTCAGGAGGTTTGTCATATGACTGACCAGGTTCCTCCGTCAGATGTCATGACTGCTTTGATATGAGTGAGATGTTCTCAATTAAACAGCATTCAAATAAACATATAAAACTACTACGTACCTCAGGTACTACTTCATACCTGACATGTACTTTTCATGGTGTTGTAATTCACAGTGACTAAGTTAAATACTTTGTGTGATTCTGAGGGCTTTGTTGATCTTAAAACAGTGTTCAGTGGTTTGTTTGGAAGGCACATGTAGGATCATATCCTATTGGAAAAACAGGTTTCAGTACCAAAAGAAATACAATTAGGACAATTATTTGACTTAAAAATGGCTTTAAGTCATTTACTATATATTTTTCTAACTATAACTTGCGTGAGCAATTCAGAGTGTAGAGTGTACACGTAGTGGCATGGTCGAGTCAAGGTCACACTCTTCTAGGGTAAGTTCCATTCGTCGATCTTACCTCCACTGGGTGTCAGATTCAGTGACCACCGGAGGACACAGTGTGACGCTCAATATTTTGGAAGTTGCGTGTCTCTCGATGGAGGCAGTGGTGTCACTGATCTTGGCCACAGGGAAGTGAATGAAACAGACCTCTGGACCAGATGGAACATGTTCTTCCTCATTCATTGGAATGATACACCGTGGGACACCAAATCATGTGTGCCATCATCTACTTCTCTACCTCACCACCTCCCTCCCAAAATGAAAAAACAAAAAACACACAGCATTTCTCACTTTCCATCGTAATTTTGACACTTCTTTCTCCACGGTCAATTTGAGAATTAATATGCCTTTTGGGTAATTATTTTCTCTTACCAGGTAGTGATGAACAAGATCTTGAGGAAGAGGAAATATTTGATGATCTGTTTTGTGTGGCATGCAATAAATCCTTTAAAAGTGACAGAGCGTAAGTTGACACTACTTGTGGATTGTTTTCAGATGGTGTTTAAGAACTTAAGGTCATCTTTCACATTTATTGGATGTACATTATTTAATATCCTTTTAAATCTTGTATAACATGGACTGAGTTGTCCACAAATATAAAAGTAGAGAAATTTCTCAACACATTGTTTTTAATAAAGGACATTACACTTTGATAAATATATTACCCATAGTATACAACAGAACAAGAGATTTGATATTTATATGGATTGATCTTTCAGTTTTGCAAATCATGAGCGATCTAAGAAACACAAAGACAATGTGTTACTGTTAAGATCAGAGATGGAGGAGGAGGAAGAGGAGATAACTGCTGATGACAAGATGAGAGATGATGGAGTTGCCATGGAGATGATGGAGGAAGTACTGACAGAAAACAAGCAAAAGTAAGCTCTTTAATTTCTTTATAAAGAAGTCACATGTGTTCCTTGTTAGCTCATTTGGCTGGTGTTCTACTCCAAACACTCCAGAGTCATTAAACATCAACAAGGTACCGTAAATACAAAAAAAAATAAACAAGAAATAAAAGAACATTTCAGGTCTTGGGCCTTGCCAAAACTACATTGCTTATATAAAATGAAATCCTCTGTACAGAAACGTTTCATGTGGTAAATTTTAATAGTGATCATTAGAAATTCCTCTCAGAAAATCATCCAGGCATTCCCTGTAAATGAATTTCATGACCGCAGGTATTCCTTTCAGATTATCAAAGAGACAGAAGAAGAGAAGAAAAGAGAGGGCACAGCAGGTGAGTAATGGAAAAGATGATCTGCTGTCCCTCTGTCGTACAATACATTATAGTTTAAAGCTTGGGTCACATTACAACATGTTCTAGTTTAATCCAATCTTGTTTCAAGCTTAGGTTACACTGTAAGAAATTTTAGTTTAATCCATTCTAGTTTCAAGCTTACATGTATGTCGCACTACAAAATGTTTTTGTTTAATCCAGTCTAGCTTGTTCAAGCTAAGGTCCAAACTGTGACAAGTTTCAGTTAATCCAAGCTAGTTTTAAACTCAAGTCATACAGCAAAATGTTTATTCCAATCTAAGTTCACATAAGTCACACAACAGCAAACCGAAATGAGCCCGTCTTGTTTTTTCAACTTATTAATTCAGACTTTGGAACATTGTTAGAAAATTAATGTGTTTGATGCAGACTTGACATCGGATTGTGTGTTTGCAGCTCTGGGGGACCATCAGCATGTTAAAGACGAAATTGGGATTGTAAGGGATGAGTCTAATAGTGAAACTCACTGAATTTTTGTTTTCATTGACATGACTTTAAAAATGTGATGCTCTTTGCTAGGCTAATGAAGACTGTGATGGGTCAGAGGTTAAGGATGATGAAGGGGAGGACCAATAATTCATCCAGGACACCCACAATAGAAGTTAGGTAAGGGTTTGTCTAGATGATACCCACGTGACAGTGATTGTAGTTTTATGGTAGAAAAGTTAATGTATTTTATAGGTAGAAACTTTAATGGCTTTTTTAGGTAGAAACCTTAATGGCTTTTTGGGTAGAAAAGTTAATGACTTTTTTTGATAGAATAGTTGATGAAATATCTTTGGCATTTCTGTTTGACAGTGATCAACCAGGTGACCAGGTGACTGCTGCCACTGAACAGGTACGATAATTAATCATCACAAGTGATCTTTGTATTAAAGTTTGTTTACCAAGGATTCATACAAATACGATTGCTTACTAAAATGCCTTTTTTTCTTAACTTGACTTTTTGCCATATTTTATTACCAGTAACCTTTTTACAGATATACAGTGTATTCTGTTTCACATGTTGCATTTCTGTCACAGAGCTGTAGCTGCTTGAACTACTCATAACTGTACTTATTTCACGATATAGTCCATCACTAAATAAAAAGGCAAACAAACCATTGCCCCACATATTGGAGCGTAAACTTACAGCCATTTCAAAATTTCCAATATTGAAAATTTCTGTCTTGAAAGTATACATTAGTGAGTTTACTCTGTTGCATAGTCAGGTTATCAGAAAAAACTTCCCACCTATATATGTATACGGTAGTAAGAATGGATGTCTATGAATCCCTGGCTCACATCGTGCACAAAGTAGAGTGGACCTACATGTACATGTATTTCAATTGCTGATGTTGTCCAACAGCCCTGACCAGTAACA
Source organism: Liolophura sinensis (assembly GCF_032854445.1). Taxonomy (NCBI): domain Eukaryota; kingdom Metazoa; phylum Mollusca; class Polyplacophora; order Chitonida; family Chitonidae; genus Liolophura; species Liolophura sinensis. Next base: position 6,914,448 of record NC_088301.1, read on the forward strand.
TTGTCCCCTATTTTAAGTGAAATTTGTGTTTTAATGACCAATCAAATATAAAACTGTCTAATAAAGCTCTGTGTCTTGGGCATTACTTAGTGAAATTAATTTTAGGGTGTATGAAGCTGGTTAAGCCAGATTAAGTCAAGCATCTGGTGAGACATAGTGGTTTCTGTTACATTCTGCTGGATTGCATCCAAGAAATAAAATTGAAACCTGTGGTCTTATAACCAAAATTTATTATTATGTATTTAAGTCTGTATAAATTATATTCTAACCAAGAAAACTGGTATGAGTGATATCAATCCAGATGTTTTTTTGCAGGTTAAACAGAATGGTGGACCAGCATTGGAAGAAGTGTTCTCAGATCAGAGTGAGTGTACCACTGAGCCAGAGCCCACTCCAGAAATAGCTCCTTCATCTGCTGATGAAAACAGCAGTGTGTATCTGGAAAAACAAGGAGGCAAGAAGAGTAACAAGACCAGCGACACAAGTACAGAGGTGAGTGTTGCAAAACTTGAAGGCGGGAGGCGTGACAAGTCCTGGTTCAATATGAACTACCTACCTCAATCATTTTGCATAAGAAAGAGCAATCTTCAGTGCAATTTATGCACATTTATTATTAGATTTTGGAGACAAAACTCCATTGGTTGGACGGGCCAATTTCAGGGCTTTAGAAAAAAAATAACTTTATCAGTCTGTACAAAATAATGCCTTCAGAATAAACTTGAACAAACACCTTGCCAACATGCGAAACGGTCAAAGAGTTGCAGTAGTGACACAGCATAAAGAACCTTCAGCTAGGGTTGTTTGTTCTCACTTACTCTTAGGTCATCCAATGACTGCTCTTTTCTAGAGGGCCCAAACCCAAGCATGCGTTATCATCATCCAAGTACAAAAATGACGCGAAGAGCAGAAATTCTTTTTAAAAGGGACAAACAGCTGGAAATAGGTTTCACTTCGAATCTTTGATGCAGTAAAAGTAGGGGGAGTGCCTACAGTGTAATTTACATGATCTGATTTGAGTAAGATTGCATTGTAACATTGTGTGAAATCATGCTGCGGCACACCTCGTCCATCTAATGACATTGTGTGAAATCATGCTATGGCACACTTTGTACATCTAATCACATTGTGTGAAATCATGCTATGGCACACCTCGTACATCTAATCACGTTGTGTGAAATCATGCTCCGGCACACCTCGTACATCTAATGACATTGTGTGAAATCATGCTACGGCACACCTCGTACATCTAGTCACATTGTGTGAAATCATGCTACAGCACACCTAGTACATCTAATCACGTTGTGTGAAATCATGCTATGGCACACCTCGTACATCTAATCACATTGTTGTCCTGTTGTTTTTTTTTTCTCTTTCAGAATGTCAAGACACCTCAGATCTGCAATGTCTGCCATAAAGAATTCCCTACAAGGAACAAACTGTTCCAGCATGTGAAGGCAGAAGGCCATGCATTACACGTTCCTCCACAGATGGTTAGTTCAGCAGACAAATCTGGCAGCAAGAAGAAAGGGCGGAGGAAAGGCAAACATATATAGTCATGTGACTTATGTGATTACTAAATTAAACAAATTTTAAGTTTTGAAAGTCTGTGTGTCTTGATCACAATTTATTTACTTATCTGATAGGAGTTTTACACCATAACGAAGAATATGTCACTTATACGATGGCGGCCAGCATTATGGTTGGAGGAAAGCCGACAGAGCCAGGGGAAACACAACCATCCGCAGGTCGCTGGCAGACCTTCTCACATACAGCAACTTCACAAAGCAGTACATTGTTATGTCTATAAATAGTACTGCTACAGTGTTTAGAGAGGTTACACTGGAGGGTTTTGGGCAAAAATCCATATTGGTTCATCAAATCAAATTTTCTGTATTCGAAAATCTCCAACATGGCCTTTTTTTTCAATAGAGATCTGTGCTTGGTGACATAGGCTGTAATAGCTATTGTAAACTTTGGAAAACCGGCAAGAATCGCATCACTGCACTGCACTGGATGACCAACTTGATGCGCCCTCCCTTTGTTTAACTACATGTACTTGTGGTAGTTTTCTTGGTGTTCCTGTTGTTTACTCTACCAGTCACTCAAGTGTCCTCAACACATGAGATAGAAAGGCATATTCTATAATACAGCTATAAAACACCAATTAATCAAATCTGTCAAATTAACAAGCATGCAGTTCACAAGATGACACTATTCATGTATTCTGCTGCACTACTGTTTACTTTGAGGCATCATCATGTAGACGACAAAAACAGATATACATATATATATACACACGCAGTCACCACAGCAAACTTTGTATATACATGTACGCAACAATTGTGGAAATGCTGGAAGCACTTGTTAAGGATATTTTGTCGTTTCGTTTAATGGCTAATTGGTGTTATTAACCAATTAACTTCCATCACCTTTGCACCAGTGGTTCACTCAAAAATAAAATTGCATACATTTCAAAGATTTACTGTGCATGTAGTACCTGGAATTCAGATAGAACTAATCTGAAACTGAATCTGTCACTTAAATGCTGATCACAGGTTAATGATAAATTTGCCATGTTTAGTCCTGGTACAAACTCTCTCCAACCACTATTTGGCCAAGATGCCTGCCAGACTATGGCACAATACAGTCTTCGAGTATAAGCAGCAGCTAGCTAGACCTCTGAGTGCACTGCAACCTTTGTCCTCTGGCTACTATGCAACCTTTGTCCTTTAACTTTTAGCCATGATGCAACCTTTATCTTCTGACCTCTGATTACATACATGCAGCAACCTTTATCCTTTAATCCCTAACTGCACTGCAGTCTTTGCCCTCTGACCTCTGGTAATCATGTAACCTTTGTCTTCTGACTACTCTGTAACTGCTGTCTTCTGACCTTTTGACTACACTACCCTTTGTCCCCTCCAGTCACCTACTCATAGTAATGATTTTCATCTGCCCTGTGAACTATCCAAGATGTCGTCATCCAGCATTACCAGTCCAAGTTTTCCCTCTCGAAAGGCTCTCAGCACAATCCCAGCAGCAGCATCAAAATGAGGGCGATACACATAACCTAAAACAACAGGCGAGATGTTCAAGGTGTAACACTTGGGTGAAACGTTTTAGTCACAGTCAGATGCATCAAACCTTTGTTTACTTGTTAATTTCTTTGATTGAAATTTAATGTCGCTTTCAACATCATTTCGGTGACATCACGACAGTGTCTCCTTTGTAATATTCCAAACCAAATGCCAACATATTTATTATAGTGCTGTTTAATGAAGCAACAGGGCCTAGACACGACACGCCACCCAGACACATTATACAGACACCAGGCTGACCAGTACTTGGTCTATTCCTCTTCTCTTCAGTGCACAAGCCAGTACCAAGATTACCAATGTTCAAGTCTTAGTGGCACCAAGGACTGTCACCATTTCTAATGCACAGTGACATACTCAACACTACAAGTGGCTTATTCACAGCGTCCAGTTAAAAGTTTACAGCACAACATATTAACTGTCCGCATGTGGCAAAATCTTACCTGTTTGACTTCCTGGGGATCGTAATTTGACTGCTTTGTTGTTTTTGAGGGCAACATGGGCCAGCAATTTCAAAACGTCGTCTGTCGGATCTTCCAGTCCAAAATACTTCACGTAGCTGCAAAATATAGTGTTTATGAATCTGGTAGAATCTTGTCTGTATGGCATTGTCTGCTTTATACAAGAGATCAGAAAGATGTTTTAAGTGGAACTCATGCCATGGACAGCCAATGAGAGATCACTGATACCACATGTATATGGTGTTGTTACTTCAAACTTACTTTGTTACACTTTTTTGTCACTCTGGATGCCTGGTTCCATTCCATCCATTCTACATACATATACATGCAGATAATATAATACAAATGTATCATTTTGTCAAGTACACAAATACACATTAACCTTACATAAAAAGTGTATGAAAGATAGCAAATTTCTGCTCATACTTCCTTTTGTACTCTTATATGTACCTACATCTCTCAACAAATGTGTCACCCTTCCCATGAACTGTGTCACTCTCCGTGTCAAACTCCAATCCTATTCACACCAAATTCAAGAAGTCTCAACGCACCCAGGAGCTGTGTCACATAAACTTGCCCTATTAGCTGTTACCCCCTGTGTCACACCACACCCATCAACTGTGTCACACCATACCTGTCCCGTTAATTGTGTCACCCCCAACTGTGTCACGTCATGTTCGACAACTGTCATACCACACCAATCAATTGTTATAACACATCCATCCATTGTCACACCCCATCCATCAACTGTGGCTCACTCTTGGAATGTCACACCACAACAATCAACTGTGTCACACTATACCCATCAAGTGTTGCCCCACACTCTTGGAATGTCACACCACAACAATCAACTATGTCACACTATACCCATCAAGTGTTGCCCCACACTCTTTGAATGTCACACCACCACAATCAATTGTGTCACACTAAACCCATCAAGTGTCACTCACACTCTTGGAATGTCACACCACACCCATCAACTGTGTCACACTATATCCATCAAGTGTGGCTCATACTCTTGGAATGTCACACCACAACAATCAACTGTGTCACACTAAACCCATCAAGTCTGGATCACACTCTTGGAATGTCACACCACAACAATCAACTGAGTCACACTATGCCCATCAGTCTGGCTCACACTCTTGGAATGTCACACCACCCCACAATCAATTGTGTCACACTATACCCATCAAGTGTCACTCACACTCTTGGAATGTCACACCACAACAATCAACTGAGTCACACTATGCCCATCAGTCCGGCTCACACTCTTGGAATGTCACCACAACAATCAACTGTGTCACACTATACCCATCAACTGTGGCCCACACTCTTGGAATGTCACACCACATCCATCAACTTTGTCACACCACACACAAGAAATCTGTTATGCCAACTGTCTAGTAAATGTGCCACAAAACACCAACAGTGCCAAAATCACTGATCATCTGTGCTATATGCCTTTTCCACAGGTGGTATTGACCAGACTCGTACACTTACCTATAGTTTCCCTTTTTGTTCAGAGTGTACAACATGTAGTCAGCGATACTGTCCACTCCAACTAGATGGTCCTGTAAAGCAGCTGGAAGAACAAAGCTTCATGCTATATTACCACACTAGAAATAACTTAAATATCACATTAAGAACCACTTTATAAAAACTATACACAAAAAATATTAAAATTATAAAAAGCTCCACCCTGCTCAAAAAAATGGCCCATACCATAATGTTTGTATGCAAATATCAGAGTGATGTGTACATATACTGTGTCTTCTTGAGGAAGGGTGAGCCCATGCCACAAAGGAAGTATCATGGCAAAGATACCAGACATGACACCCCACTCAGTCACATTATACTGACCCCCGGCAAACCAGTCCTATTTCTTTGCTCTAACCACACAGTGCTGAGCGCCATGTGAGGGAACAACAAGTACCATTTTTAAAGTCTTTGGTATGACCCTATCCTGGCTTTGATCCTTGGCCTCCTGACTTCGAGTGAGTGAGTGCTTAAGGTTTAACGTCGTACTCAACAATTTTTCAGTCATATGACGACGAAGGAATCCTTAGGGTATATGTAATGTGCCTCCTTGTTGCAGAACGGTTTTCCACCACTCTTTTATCTAGTCCTGCTTCACTGAGACGACTTACTGAAGACAAGTAAGCCGCCCCGCCTGAGCTATTATACTGATACAGGTCAATCAGTCGTTGCACTATCCCCTTCATGCTAAACACCAAGCAGGAAAGTTACAACTTCCTCTTTTAAAGTCTTGATTGATCCTGGATCTCCAGACTTCGATTTATTTATTTATTTATTTGATTGGTGTTTTACGCCGTACTAAAGAATATTTCACTTATACGACGGCGGCCAGCATTATGGTGGGAGGAAACTGGGCAGAGCCCGGGGGGGGGGGGGGGGGGGGAAACCCACGACCATCCGTAGGTTGTTGGCAGACCTTCCCACGTACGGCCGGAGAGAAAGCCAGCATGAGCTGGACTTGAACTCACAGCGACCGAATTGGTGAGAGACTCCTGGGTCATTACGCTTTGCTAGCGTGCTTACCAACTGAGCCCCGGAGGACCCCACGTAAAATACCATAAAATTTATTAGTATTTCCAAGAATCATATTGACAGGGGGACCACTTTTGTGGCCCAATGGTTAGAGTATCTGCATCAAAGTCGGGGAGGGGCCTCCGGGGCTCAGTTGGTAAGCGCGCTAGCACAGCGTAATGACCCGTCGTATAAGTGAATTATTCTTGAGTATGGCGTAAAACACCAATCAAATAAATAAATAAATTCTGTATTACAGTATATATATATATATATATATATATATATATATATATATATATACACACTATATCTAACAACAATTTTCGTAACATGGGAAGACCTGCCAGCAACCCTGTGGATGGTCATGGGCTTTTTCTGGGCACTGTCCACTTCCCTCCTATCATAATAATGCTGGGTGCCGTCATATAAGTGAAATATGAAATATTCTTGAATACTGAGTAAAACACCAACCAAATAAAAACAATACTGCAATTTTTTCCAATAAAAGTAAAAATTCAAAATAACATCATACTTATTTTTTGTGAAATTTCCATATAGATTTAATACATAAATAGTTTCATCACTTACCACTGAGTGCTAGCTTCATGCCCACCTCCACATTCTGTACATTTGGGGCCAGGATACCAGGTGTATCATACAGGTACATGGCCGGCTCTTCACACACCTGAAGTCATGTCAATACACATCATTAACCATATGAACTAGAGCATGGCTGTTTTACTGGGTGCTAACTTCATGCCCACCTCCACATTCTGTACATTGGGGGCCAGGATACCAGGTGTATCATACAGGTACATTGCCGGATACTCACATACCTGAAGTCATGTCAATACACATCAATAACCATATGAACTAAAGCATGGGTGTTTTATTGAGTGCTAGCTTCATGCCCACCTCCACATTCTGTACATTGGGGGCCAGGATACCAGGTGTATCATACAGGTACATTGCCGGCTCTTCACACACCTGAAGTCATGTCAATACACATCATTAACCATATGAACTAGAGCATGGCTGTTTTACTGGGTGCTAACTTCATGCCCACCTCCACATTCTGTACATTGGGGGCCAGGATACCAGGTGTATCATACAGGTACATTGCCGGATACTCACATACCTGAAGCCATGTCAATACACATCATTAACCATATGAACTAAAGCATGGGTGTTTTATTGAGTGCTAGCTTCATGCCCACCTCCACATTCTGTACATTAGGGGCCAGAATACCAGGTGTATCATACAGGTATATGGCCAGCTCCTCACATACCTGAAGTCATGTCAATACACATCATTAACCATATGAACTAAAGCATGGGTGTTTTATTGAGTGCTAACTTCATGCCCACCTCCACATTCTGTACATTAGGGGACAGAATACCAGGTGTATCATACAGGTATATGGCCAGCTCCTCACATACCTGAAGTCATGTCAATACAGTTATAGGATGTATGTAGAATGCCTCGTGTGTAATTCTGCTTAATTAAATCTGATAATTTACATCACTATTCTGGAAAAATCCGCCCTTTTACTGATGAAATTCTTACCTTTATTCTTTCCAGAACACTCCTGGTTATCCCTGCTATTCCCCCAACTCTGGTTGCTTTTCCTGTCCATAAATACAACGATATCCAGTGTAATTTATCCAGTATATTAACACAGATATTCCATAAGAGTATAATACACATTTATCCAGTATAGTCCATTGAGTAAAACACAGATATTCAGTATATTCCATCCAATATAACACAGAGATCCCAGTGTATTCCATCCATCATAACACAGAGATACCCAGTATATTCCATCCATCATAACACAGAGATATCCAGTATATTCCATCGAATAAAACATACAGATACCCAGTGTATTCCATACAGTATAACAAACAGATATCCACTATATTTCATCCAATAAAACACAGCGATACCCAGTATATTCCATCCATTATAACACAGTGATACCCAATGTTTTCCATCTAGTATAACACACAGATATCCAGTATATTCCATCCTGTGAAACACAGAGATACCCAGTATATTCCATCCATCATAACACAGAGATACCCAGTGTATTCCATCCATCATAACACAGAGATACCCAGTGTATTCCATCCATCATAACACAGAGATACCCAGTGTATTCCATCCATCATAACACAGAGATACCCAGTGTATTCCATCCATCATAACACAGAGATACCCAGTGTATTCCATCCATCATAACACAGAGATAACCAGTATATTCCATCCATCATAACACAGAGATATCCAGTATATTCCATCGAATAAAACACACAGATACCCAGGGTATTCCATACAGTATAACAAACAGATATCCACTATATTTCATCCAATAAAACACAGAGATACCCAGTATATTCCATCCATTATAACACAGTGATACCCAGTGTTTTCCATCTAGTATAACACAGGGATACCCAGTGTATTCTATCCAGTATAACACAGAGATACCCAGTATATTCCATCCAGTATAACACACACATACCAAGTATATTCCATCCAGTATAACACACAGATACCCAGTATATTCCATCCAGTACAACACACACATACCAAGTATATTCCACCCTGTACAACACAGAGATACCCAGTATATTCCATCCAGTAAAACACAGAGATACCCAGTATATTCCATCCAGTATAACAGAGAGATACCCAGTATATTTCATCCAGTATAACACAGATACCCAGTATATTCCATCCAGTATAACACAGATACCCAGTACATTCCATTCAGTATAACACAAAGATACCCAATATATTCCATCCAGTACAATACAAACATACCCAATATATTCCATCCAGTGCTACACAGAGATACCCAGTATATTCCATCCAATAAAACACTAAGATACATAGTACACTCATTCAATAAAAAAGAGATACCCAGTTTATTCCATCCAGTGCAACATACAGATACCCAGCATACTCCATCCAGTATAACACAGGGATACCCAGTGTATTCTATCCAGTATAACACAGAGATACCCAGTATATTCCATCCAGTATAACACACACATACCAAGTATATTCCATCCAGTATAACACACAGATACCCAGTATATTCCATCCAGTACAACACACAGATACCCAGTATATTCCATCCAGTACAACACAAAGATAGCCAGTATATTCCATCCAGTACAACACAGATATACATTGTATATTCCATCCAGTATAACACAAAGATACCAAGTATATTCCATCCAGTATAACACACAGATACCCAGTATATTCCATCCAGTATAACACCCAGTATATGCCAAGTAAAGGTAACCAATATAATCCATTCTCCAAAGAAGAAACTGTGAACACACATTCCTCCAAAAAGTTCAAGACCGGCTTCAAACAAGCCATACACACATGGTTCTCAAAAACATATGCTACCAGCTCCAAAAAACAGGCATGTAGACACGCAGTCCTGATATTGTACATGGGGTACTTACCCTTCTTGAGGTGAGTCCTCCTGAGGGAATTGATCAGTGATGACTTGCCCACATTTGGTATCCCAATAATCAGCAAGTTATACTCCAGTGACTTGGGAAATATAAAACATACCACTGATTCTTCATATAACATATAATAAGTAACTTCATTTGTGGCAAAAAATGTAGAAAGATTTAAGAGAAACCGAAGTCAACTCGCCAGCTGGAGTTGTCATCATAGTGTACATGACTTAAAAACTAAAACAGGGTTTTGTACCATTCAGTTTACAGGCTGAACAAAAAAACTTTAACACTGACACTACCACCAACACTTCCTTAACATGAAGACTGATAAAAACTTTGCATCACATCATAACTACAAACAGCAGAAAGAAGGCTATGTTTTCATTCCCTGAAAATAATCAACATTTTGCGTCCACAATCTGTGCTGTGTTATCAGTGTGTTTCTCTTAATGATTAGCTTCAGCATTTAGATTACTCACTTAAGTGACTCATTTTACCGGATTCTGAGTGTTCAGCTCATAGTGTTAGTTGTTTGGAGGTTAGCTTGGAAGGTGGGATCAGACTGACAAAACAGTACTCTGATCACTGAGAGGAACAACTGAACACCTTTATTTGTCTCTAAAAGGGCAATTCTTGGGACAATTTTCAAGTCCGTTTTCACAGTAATGATGATGTCAATGCTAAGACCAAAGACGGCATCCAGGTATTATAATCTTACCTCTTCTCTGTGGTAACGGGACCTAGAGCCAATTAGGTCCTTTATCTTTGGTATCAGCTGAACAGAAAGCAGAAATCATGTAAATTCAATTAATTTTAGTTATTTTTTCTTATTTTACTAGTTTTATATATTAAATACATTGAAAGTACATATCTTTATCTTTGAAATAAAATCTTTGAAATCAACTGAAAGCGTAAGTCATGCACACGTATACAGATTTATTTCTTTTTCTAATCTGACACGTTTTAAATAATCACATATTTAATACGCATTTTACAAGTTTTTAAAAATGACTAACCTGTACAGAGGATCGGAGCTATTAATAATGCAAAAGTCTGACTACCACCGCAGAGATGACAGCGTGATCTAACTTAGCACAGAGTTTTCTTCTACCTGACTTTTGTCCTGAATAGAGAAAGTACTGGACACTAACACTGATATCATCCCTGTACAACTTCCATGTATCTGAGAAATGGTTGAACATTACAGGGGAAAAGCATGGGTACATGTATATCATTCAATAACAATGTCTGTTTTCTGGGACTGCCTTTCAAGGTACTGTACAATTACTCATCACTACTATTGTATTCTGCTCATACTTCACTTAAAATACCCTCTCTCCAACTGAAATCTGCCATATTTCCTCGTTTTAGACTTTGACTGCTGCTGGATCCCCCCAATTTTGCAATCACTCATCCTTTAGCTTTTTGTCCATTAGCTTACGAGCAGGACAGCTACAGCACTGTACATATATCTTTGCCATACCTTCTTCTTGACAACGGTGTTAGTTTGCTCCTTGCAGTTTGTGTAGACTACTGAGTTAACTCCTTGTTGCTGGAGCAGCTCTTCTACCTTGTCCTGCCGAGTCATATCTGCCAAATCCACCTTGTTTAGTACCAGCAGGTGCGGGCGCAGCATCAGCGCATTACGGAAGTTGGGATTACGTCCAGAAAATGGTATCTGATATCCCAATAAAGGAAAATTATCTGAAGGTTTTTCATACAGCCCACCCCTCACCATAAAGCTGGCCGCCGTCATATAAGTGAAATTTTCTTGGGTAAGGGGGAAAACACCAATCAAATAAATAAATAAATACATAACTGAATCCTGCCCATATTTAGTAGATTTCCCCATTCTCACTGCTTGTGGACCTTGTGACAATGCTGATGTGGCAGCTAATTCCTCAACCTTTTCACATATGAAAGACTAACTTTCAGTGAGCTTTCTGCTCCTTTTTACTTTGCTTTTGGAGACAAAACTACATTGGCTAGGTTGACCAATTTAAAGACTTTACAAAAAGTGTAATTTTATCAATCTGTGCAGAATAATGTTCTAAGAATATACTTGAATAAACACCAAATGTGCAAAAGGTTGAAGAATTACAATAAGTAAAAAATTCTTGAGTATGGGATTCTGAAAAAAATAAATTACTGCAGACTATATAGGAATCATATACTTGCGTTGACTGGTATTTAAACAGAAACAGCAGTGTGTGGAATAAACCACTGGCCACTGGCAAGTAGCTGTCGAGTATTCACTTATGCATGGAATGATCCCAATCACAGCCACGTGTGTATCATACTTATAAAAGGAAAATGTCACAAACTCCATGTAGCAACACTAATACACAACACTCAAACCACTGATTACTACCACCAAGGTCCCAAGCCATCGGAGAGTAGCACTTTGTGGCAAAAATTTGATGGTGCAACTTCCCAATATGTTATATCTTGACAACATGACCTGTCAACATTTCTTAATATTTACAAGAATAGCTCAAATTCTTGCCTTCTAGTAAACATCAGACTGGTACTTGTACTATTTGTAGTGTTAACATGATTCTAAAGTTAAAAACAAATATGTTGCCACCCTCTACACATTATAAAATCTTTACTACTGATTTTGCAAAACAATAACACATGCACAGATGAGGGTGATATTTTGTGAAAGGCAATTATTTCAGCTACATGTGTAGATGTAAGGGTACTGAAGCATGACTTATATAAGACCGGTCAGCCATGAGTTGTCCCACTTTGACCAGCACCAGTTTACCCTAATAATTCAGGACAGATAATATTAGCAGTGCTGAAAGCAGAATATTATATTTATTTTCCAGCTTTGTGGAAAAGTAAAGTTTTGAGTATGTTGTTCATTGGATGGATGAACCAAATGAAAAAAAAAAAAGAAACTAAATATTCCTGCTTCAATTACATGTATATGGGCTAAAAAGAGCAGATCATGTGTCACAAAAGAAAAAGGGTATTCTAAAGTACCCTAAATGACCATAAATTTCGTCCATGATTAACTGGTTCATTTTTCCTGATTCTGAGAGTTATATCTATCTTAGAAAGGTGTTTTGAGGTTTGCTTGGAACATGGGATGATATTCTACTGGAAAATTGTAAATTTCAGCACTAAAAATAATATATTGTGACATTTACTTGCCTCTAAAAATGTGCTTTTGTGGACGGAATTTTGGGTCATTTAGGGTAACAGCAAAATTTTGATTGGATTTACCCTGACTGATTTTTTTTAGGTAAGGAATTCCAGTATAAATATTTACCTGTATATATGTTTATTAACAATACCAAAGGATACCCGAGCATCATGGACTTCAACAACACAGTCCACATTCTTTAACATCATCTCTATCTGTTTCATACCTGCAATAACAAAACACATATCTACTTGTGACGTATGGACAAGCTATAAAGGAATACAGGAACTCAGAATCCAGATGATGATTAGTACTGACTAACATTACTCCAATGATAATCTTCCGAACAATGTTAATCCAGCATGACTTTAGGTGTCAAAAAACAATGATTTGATTTATTTATTTGATTGGTGTTTTATGCCATACTCAAGAATATTTCACTCATACGACGGCGGCCAGCATGATGGTGGGTGGAAACCAAACCCACAACCATCTGCAGGTTGCTGCAAGACCTTCCCACATACGGCCAGACAGGAAGCCAGCATGAGCAAAAACAATGATTCTCATACTCTGTTTAGTTTTTATCTAAACATGAATACTAACAGCTAAGTCAAAATATGGCTAAGTAGACCTAACAGTGCTGGCATGTCATTCTGTTGTAAAAATGAAATATTTAAAGTGCTGTGCACCAGCCTGGAAATGTTGCTCCAACATGGCTAACAAGCTGTTGTTCTGCTAGTTTGTCAATATCATGCAAAAAGATTCTAACTGGAGGAAGGTAGCATACTATTTGGGTGCATCTGCGCTTGGTTACCATTGTGCTTGGTTACCATGTCATCCTCCTAAGTAGATGCTGCATAGAAACCAATCTTGTGGTCTGGGTGTGCGTGTCCCCAGCAATGGATGCATGTAGGCTGCATCCTGTCCTGCTTGACCATACCTTCGCTTCGATGTGATTTTGAAGCTACAATGCAGTCATGCACCCTTGTATTTACTTTTCTTCGAGTAGTTCCAGAATCCTGCCACCTCACACATCAAGCACAAATAGTGTGTCTCCTGTAAAAGTACAGACCTCCTCAAATATGCGTGCTACAATTTTGGCGGCCTCACATATATTCCTTAGCAGTCTCCTGACCTCTAAGATCATCACCCCATGCGAGGTGCGAGGTGGAAGAACTCTGGCACTAGTAAAAGAAAGTAAATATAAGGATGCATGAATGCACTGTAGTGACCTCAAAATCATATTGGAGGATTAAAGATGTCAGGCAGGTCTACTTCCGTGCCAATTTAGGGCTCTTATGTCAGAACTGAGACTTAATTTAAAGGTGGCAATCTTGCTGAATAATCGATTGGTACTAACAAAATTTAGACAAAGAGCAAGATGAGAGTCTCAGCCATCCATGTTAAAGACATTAGATCAGGATCCAGTTTTCACTCTCCATTGAAATCACATAAATCAATTTTAGTTTTTTCCTATATCTCAAAAAGTTACAAAGACAGGCAAAAAATAAAAGCAAATTTGAAATCAGTGGCCTGAAATACACCAGAATACATAAAAGAAAATTTAAATTTTAAAGTAAGTTGTGATGTCACAACTTCAACCAACGGCGAGCTTTCACAGTTTTTACCCGAAGTCAAAGATTCGTTTAACCTTATTGAAGCTAGGATGAGTCTAATTTCAAACCAATCCGTTCAATTGTGCTTGAGATGATGTTTAAACAATTTAGGCCTACTACAAAATCAAATATTGACGCCAAACCAGATGGCACGGAAAACAGGAGTAGCAGGACTGGGCCCAGTTTCACAATGCACCCTTAACATTGCATTCACTGAACTACAACACCAACCAGTGCTGTAGGCATTAAGTTGTCCTTGTAGTTATGAGCTTGTAACGTTAAGAGAGCTTCGTGAAACTGGGACCTGATAACTTCAGGTATAGGGAAATTTTACTGCAAAGTTTCAAGTCAATCGGACTACCTGTGTGGACCCTAAATTATGAGTTCCTATGCATGGTATAAAACAATGTGCTGGTAGGAGTTGAGAAACAAGGAATTAAGTGTGATCTGCCTCATACAGTGTCACTTTAAAATCCCTTGGTGTAACAAAGGCTAGGCTGTACCGCCGCCTCTAGCTTGCCATTATTCTAATATGTCCATTTCCAAAACGTCTTCCGAAAAGTGACAAGTTGTTACAAACTTACACTACATTTGATTTAGCCTACTTAGCAAGAAATTGAACTATAATTATTACTTCTTGCCTTTGTTCATATGGCCAGGGAACCACTTTGTTACATCTTTGGTACCAAATGTGAATTTTTCTCTGAAAACGGACGACCTCGAAATGACGTGTTTGGCCATGATCTAAAAGGTTTTCAGCGTCCAGTTGACATTTCACTTGTGTTGTTGTAACTTGCAGCGAGTTCGGTGAGGCTTTAAAGTAACCCATCAAACCGACGAAATGTAATGGCCTGGCTACAAACTTCTTTAACATTCACATATTTGAAATAGTTTTGTCACGTGAGTGTCACTCATTTCATTTACACGGGCATTTTGATTTTTCGACGAGTGATGACAAGTCAACGTGTCTATGTCATGGAAGGCGCCATGTTGTTGTTGCCCGGATGTGGAGGTCGCGGAAGTTCACGTTTGTTGTCAACAGGGGGGCGGGAGAGGAAACTTGAGTTCGGAACTTTCGTTTTCCTGATGTAGATACTGAAATGTCACGGATGCGCGGGTTCCTTGTTAAGGCTAAATTGCTGAGGATTTCACCAACTTGTGAAAGGCTGGTATAGTCACAAAGATGTCATTCAATCAAAAGCCTAGAAATGTACATGGTGATCAGGGAAAGAGTGAAGAGAATGTACCTTCCGCCTCACTCAATGCGGAGTGGAAAGTTCCGACTGAAGGCGGAGCTTCTACTAACACAGTAAACCATAAACATGACAGGGGTTTACAAAAACACACCGGCCTCACTGTAGCAGACTCACAGTCGGAGGTGAATCAGACTGAGCCACAGCTCTTAAGTTATTCTCCCTTTACAAGCGAAGTAACAAAACAAAGTAACAGTGACGTTCAGGATGCAGAGCAAAGCATAGACTTGGACCAGGACAAAGTTGTGCTTAGAAAAAATACAATGCCTGTCCAAGATCATCTGGATGGAAATGAATGTACAAAAAGTGTCACGGTAACAGACAAATCTGAAAAGCTCTGCGGCTGGTTAAACAAGCTGGGGAATCGTGCAATTGTGAAGACATTTAAGACGCGGTGGTTTGTGTATGGGGATAGCACCTGCAGACTGTACTACTACCGCACACCTCAGGACCTCCTTCCTTTGGGGGAAATCAACATCCATAATGCATCATTTTCCTTTGATGTCACAGACGCAGAAAGGCCAGGTCTTTTTGAAATCAGGTATAATATCTTAGGCTGTATACATATGTCTAACTCTATGCATCTTTTATAAAGCACCATGTTCATTATAACTTTACTGAGTGGCTGTATACTCAGATGCTGTGTATATATGATCAATACTGGACTGTTTCCAAGGCTGCTGAGAAGATGTCCCATATAATGCTACGTACACTAGGCACAAATTAATGCATATAAATAAATAAATATACACAACCACTGAATATAAAATGTGTTTGAGTTACACCCACATCAGCTGCTGGCATGGCTGGATAGATAAGTCATTGTTTCAGCTTATATTCCCAGCTGCTGGGTATATATAGTGGCTGCCTAAAATTAATTCCTAGTTATGAAATGCCTATCCCAGTTTTTTGGCTGTTTAATTATATACATCTTTGTTTTTAGGAGCTATAGTTGATCCTGGATCTCCCTTAATCTGGTCTTTGGTTGTTAAAAAGAGATTCTCTGTAGATTCAGTCCATCTATCTGTCTTGTGAACCTGCAACATTGTGTGTTGGCCCATCTGTTGTTCCATCTGTCCACCTAGCTGTCTGCCATCACCCTTGTGTGTAGGCCCTTCTACTATTCCATCTGTCCACCTAGCTGTCTGCCATCACCCTTTTGTGTAGGCCCATCTGTTGTTCCATCTGTCCACCTAGCTGTCTGCCATCACCCTTGTGTGTAGGCCCTTCTGCTATTCCATCTGTCCACCTAGCTGTCTGCCATCACCCTTGTGTGTAGGCCCATCTGTTGTTCCATCTGTCCACCTAGCTGTCTGCCATCACCCTTGTGTGTAGGCCTGTTACGACCCAAACTGTCTGTATTATAAAGAGATGGCTTGTTCGAAATACACGACAGTTTAGCCGCACAAAAAAAGTAACCAAAACCAGCAGATTTTATTTTACAACAATTTATTAGCTTAACAAGAACAGATAATAAGACTTATACAAATACTAAAGTACTTAAGTTTAACAAGAAAGGATAGCAGTATCTATACAAATACTAAAGTACTTATGGTGTCAAGTCCAAACAGACGCATATATTCCACAATATATATACCACACAGGCATAAATGCTCAGAGGCAAATTCACAAGAGGGAAAATCCACAGTATAACTGAGTGTATGACGAAATATACACAAAATTCCACAGACAGGGTCCGTGTACTAATGAGCACTGTGTATACAAGAGCACAAATTAAACATACAAGTTCAGACTGAACAAGTGCTCGGTGGAGATAGGATATAACAAAGCCAGAGGCTATAGAGACACCACAATTCAGCACAAAAGGCCTACTAAAGTAATACACAGCGAAAGCATCCAAACTCTCAATAATTCTCCTTTCTTCGATCTCTGTTCTCCCCCGTCTTATATAGCCTGGTGGAATTGTCCAGAATAGGAAAATTCCTGAACACTTGATGTAAACAAACAGGGACCGAACTGAGCGCATTCTGGAATATTCTAAGGTAGAGGCAGACAGCACTCCCTGAACTTAGCATATGTAAACAGTGGCAAGCTATATTTAGAAACTGATGGCAGTCGTGCACATAACAAGGCCCTTCTGCTATTCCATCTGTCCACCTAGCTGTCTACCATCACCCTTGTGTGTAGGCCCTTCTGCTATTCCATCTGTCCACCTAGCTGTCTACCATCACCCTTGTGTGTAGGCCCTTCTGCTATTCCATCTGTCCACCTAGCTGTCTGCCATCACCCTTTTGTGTAGGCCCATCTGTTGTTCCATCTGTCCACCTAGCTGTCTACCATCACCCTTGTGTGTAGGCCCTTCTGCTATTCCATCTGTCCATCTAGCTGTCTGCCATCACCCTTTTGTATAGGCCCATCTGTTGTTCCATCTGTCCACCTAGCTGTCTGCCATCACCCTTGTGTGTAGGCCCTTCTACTATTCCATCTGTCCACCTAGCTGTCTGCCATCACCCTTGTGTGTAGGCCCATCTGTTGTTCCATCTGTCCACCTAGCTGTCTGCCATCACCCTTGTGTGTAGGCCCATCTGTTGTTCCATCTGTCCACCTAGCTGTCTACCATCACCCTTGTGTGTAGGTCCATCTGTTGTTCCATCTGTCCACCTAGCTGTCTACCATCGCCCTTGTGTGTAGGCCCATCTGTTGTTCCATCTGTCCCCCTAGCTGTCTACCATCACCCTTGTCTGTAGGCTCATCTGTTGTTACATCTGTCCACCTAACTGTCTACCATCACCCTTTGTGTGTAGGCCCATCTGTTGTTCTATCTGTCCACCTAGCTGTCTACCATCACCTGTGTGTGTAGGCCCATCTGTTGTTCCATCAGTCCACCTAGCTGTCTACCATCACCCTTGTGTGTAGGCCCATCTGTTGTTCCATCTGTCCCCCTAGCTTTCTACCATCACCCTTGTCTGTAGGCCCATCTGTTGTTCCATCTGTCCACCTAGCTCTCTATCATCACCCTTGTGTGTAGGCCCACCTGCTGTTCCATCCGTCCACCTAGCTGTCTACCATCACCCTGTGCTGTGCCATCTATCTGTCTGCCATCTACCCTCACCATCTGTCTCTTTGCCAGTGTGTTTTTCCATATGTACATGTACTCGGCTGTCCATCTTTCTGTTTACTCTCATTGTTGTGTGTATGCCATCTTGCTGTGCCATCTGTTATCTACCTTATTTCCTGTACACGACACATCGTGACACGGATTATTCCACACGCATGTACAGATATGCAGTGCTTGGGACACAGGGTTGAGAGTCTATATTATAACAGTGTTTAATTTTGTCACTGGATGTGTAATCATTATTACGGCTTAACTTTGAAAACACATGATATTAAATGTGGGCTTAATGATTCAACATGACCAACCCATAGTGTATTTAGAGGAATCTTTTTTATTGATGACAAGATCAAAAGATATCATGTATATCATACTGACCTTGGTATCTCATACACATGACAGAAAACATTAAAGTACTTTAACGATGAAGCAGTGTGTAGCATTTGAATCGTATGTGTGAGTTTTGTGTATGTGTCAAGCATTTTTCAGCCAGCTTTACATGAATATTTAAAAAACAAGAAATAATGCACATATATCTACAGGTCATAATCAGTACAAATGAAACTTATCTATATAGGTACATGTTGGTCATCTAGAGAAATTCATCATCGTGATTTGTATTTATCAATATTAGGAATCAATGCAGGTAATGAAAATAACTTTTTGTGGCCTGATTGACAAATTTCAAAAGCTTGTTTAAATAGGTTGTTGAAGTTCTGTACAAGAAAAGTTGGTGAGATTTGATACCGGACAGTGTCCTTGTCAAGCTGCCTACTTTATGAATAGCAGCTGTAACAACAGCTACAATTCATTGCTGTCATCTGTAATAAGATCCATCATAATTGCCACCATTGTGTTAAGAGCAGTGGACGATGAGACGATCACCTCATTAAGGTGATCCGATTTTTTAAGGGTGGGATTTAGACCTTGCGCGGCCTCTAGCTAATGAAAAAAGTACACTAAAAACTGGCAGCCCCCAGCTGATAGCACAAGATACGTCTAAAAGCCCATCGCATAAAAAAATACCTGCATTTGGATTCTGAATAATAAAATGAAAGGGTGTGCATTTTTGACTGAGTTTGTCGAGTTGTAGTAAATGTACACTTACACAACATGTATACAGTAAATATAACCAAAAATTTTCCCAAAAAGTGCATATTTAAATGGAAACAAATGTCATAAAATGTTACTTTCTGGCTGAAAATTTTTCAGTAGGATATTATCCTACCTTCCAGACAAACTTCAAAACATCTTACTGAGATCAAGAGAACTCTCAGAATTAGGAAAAATGAATTAAATGTTTAGTCATTTATTAAAGTAAACAGTGCATTTCATGTAACACAATTCTTTGAATATTTGTATACATGCATGTGTTGATGAAAACAAACACAACCTTATGTGTCATCCACTTTGATACAGTACATGACTACAGAGCCCTCATAGTACTGAGTCATTTTCAAAGTGGGGGGGAGGGCAGCATATCTTTGGCCCCCCAACGTTTCAGGTTCCGGAAAGTATATGTACTTGTAACATAAACAGGCCCCTTCGCCAAATAAAACATCACGCTATTGCAAGTATATTTTCTCGGTAAACTAAACATGGTAAACTGCAATTTTCTCAGAGTACACTACTATTAATATATGGCCTACATGTTTTTTCCATTCTTGGGCCCACATATTTATATATGTTTATGAGTTAGCTCTCTTAGATGAGACTCATCAGTCCATTGAAACGGAGCCGCCTGACAAACTTCGTTGAGTTCAGCTTTAATATAAATCCAACCACCTGGACATTTTTCATCGAGTTTGACATATAGTTCCTTTTGTTGTTTTCCTTTCTTTTTATGAGAGTTAATTAGTGTGGGCGGTTTTGAAGTACAAATGTTCATGCCACATGTACTGAAATACTGGTCTTGTTTTAGTAACAGTTTTTCTGCCACGTCGGTTTTGTATTTTCTGCATCCATGCAACCATGGCTGCAGTTGTAAGGTTGTGAATTTTGATTATTTCTCAAAGATTTTGCTTTTCCAGATCACATGATATAGTGTCACTAAGTTATATATACCTGTTTTTCCAAACTGATAATGTGCCAAAATTAAATAGGTTTATGTTGATTTGCTTGTTTCAACTTTCAGTACACATATAGAAGTAGCATATATTAATATATACAATTCTCCCATGGAAGGGCAAATCATCTACAGTGTAATTTGACAAAAAGTAGACTCATTAGTCTCCAAACACAAAGTTTTTTTTCCAAATTTAGTGACTGTGTTTCAGTGCGATGACATTTCAGTTTTATTCAGCCCAAAAAGCAGAATTATTAATATATTGGTACAAAATATGCACTCATCGGTGTTGAGTTATTGGTTTCATTATGGTTTATCGTCATTCCAAGATCATTTCACTTAGGACGTAAAAGTAACAGTTGTAACCACCGACTTGGGCGCGTTGCTGACAATTCCCCTAAATCAGATGCACGCCTTTTTTTCTGAGCCAATGGCTTGATCAAAAAGTGTATGTGTACATGTGAATGACATTGATTTCAATTGAAAGCAAGCCGACAATAGGCCAGCAAGGCTTCTACCAAGGCCTAGTAAAAACATGGATGTGTCTTTCCACCGATTCTCCTCCATACGAGTTAAATGCTTGTATTAGTCAATCTACACCAGCCTTTCTCCGACATGCATAAATTTAATGTTGAATTCTGGATAAATTGTTACAGTGTTCTTTGCTGACCCGTGGTTCTCCCTGCAAAAGTGTCAACAATTGAGCTAAACATCTATTTCAATTTTTTCAGGCAGTCTTAAACAGTCAATAACATCTCAGTTGGCATATCTAAGATACGGCAAATCGTCTCTAAGGTGATATAGCTCCTTCAGAGCTTCCGGGGCCTTGGTGGCCCCTGGACCCTCGCCTTTTTTGCTGGGACTCTTGGCCCCCCAACTTTGAAATTGCAGAATTCTTATCATTTGTACATGTATACTTGTAGCCTTTAGTGGTATTCCTCAATTGCTCTTTGTTCATTTTCATACATTTCAAAAAAAGGCATGATCACATTTCACACAAAAATACCTGTTTGTGTTATTAATTGTTTTTGACAACATTCAGATGATACACGTATACATGTACCGTTACAACTGATTAGTGTGAAATTGTGAGAAAATAGGTTAAATTGTGAAATCATCAACTGTTAAAACTGTGTCATGTATGGAGGAAAATTACGTTAGTAACATGTCAGTACATTTTTTATTTCAGTTACGACTTAAGTTTGTAATATAAATACTGCAGTATAGTTTTAATGTGGACTGTAGGTGACAAGACACAATGTGAAGACTTCCTGCTTCCCGTTGATATTTTGGAATTGAAGAGTTCAAGCAGAACTTACCGGCGATCATTTCCTCATTTTTACCTTTGTTATGGTGTAGTCGTTGTACTTACATTTTCCCGCACTTCTGGGTACCATGCAGTATTTTAACTGGTAATTTTATCACTTTTCTGGAATTTTGTTATTTCCATTTCCACTGATATTTGCCTTAATGCAGAGTGCTACAGCAACTCCAACGATTGACTTGAAAATTCTCGAAAATGGATTGTTAACTGAAATATTTAGTGATCTAATACCTTCTTTCATTTGTTGGAGCTGCCACAGTTCTGTATAGTTCCTTAATTACTTGGATAGCTTCCTTGAAGCTGAGATTATAGAACAGTCCCAGCTTAAAGGAAAAGAAAACATAAAATGAAGAACTGGTAAGCAAAAAAGACAAAATCTCTATCTGACATTGGCTTCGCTTGGCCTTTGCTACTGTAGATAAATAAGCTCATAGGGTTCTATACTGTTGTTGAATTTTAGTCTTGTTTATAGAATATTAGCATGTTTTTTTTTTAAGTATGTTCAGCTGGGAGATCCATTTTATTAGAAACATTGTACAGTAGCCCTGCATATGTAATCATATAAAGGGCTGCTGTTGCATCAAGTGTAGATTTCATTAGTATACATGCAGAAAACATGTGAACACGTTAATACTGAGATGGGTCAATCAGTATAATCCGCTCCCCTTGCTCTTAACGTCATTCATGTCTTGAGGACGAAGAGTTTCTAGATCGAAAAAGGCTTTATCGACCGTTTACACCTAAAGTGTGTTTTAAGTCTGTGTACATACATATGCATGCTTCATTGAGTAGCGCTAATGTGTACTTACGCTTTATTGTATATCAACATCCTGAAGCATTTCAGTTGGGCTGGTTATAGTACTGACATAAATGACTTCAACTGACTTCTGAGAAATGGTGTAGAACAGGATGTTAAGATATCACTTTCCATGCAATAATTGCTTAAAATATTGTCTGTCGTTTTATTCAAATAAATTATATGCATGATCTGTTTGTTGTAGCCTCAGATGCAGTTCATAAGTATAGGCATGCCTGTGTTTGCATGTTTAACAGTATCTGTAATGGGGCTCTTAGATCTAGTTTCCATGCAGTGAATATATGGCTTCAAGTATTGTTTGATATTGATACAACTTTGTGTGGAGATTCATTTTGTCGCCCCTTGGATCGACTTAAAAAAAAGAACAACTTAATTTCTTTTGCCCAGTTAGTGTGTAATATAAGTTCTCGGTTGTAATTCATCATTTATTAACTACTTGTGTCGTTTCAAAGTTCAGTCTTGCCACTAATTTTGTTGAAAAGTTACAATGCTGTCACATAGACCATGTAAGGATATTTTTGACATGCCTGTGTGATCCAAGTGGTTATTCATTTAGAGTGAGAAATGCGACAGTGAACTGCAGAGGCAATTAAGCCGCAAAATTGTCTAGTTTACATATAAATTGTCTTATATGTATATAATTTCATGTATGACAACAGTAAATTTTAACTCAGGGATAAGAAAGCCTGTATTGGAAGGAAGGAGACATGGTTGTCTCAAGTCTTATTACAATACCATATGGTAGACAATGATAATCATCATCATCGGCATCATAACGAGGTATCCGGGGCTTTCAGGGCCTGGTGGTTAGCATGCTAGTGCAACGCAATCATGCAGGACTCTCTCACCAATGTGCTCAGTTCAAGTCTAGCTCGTGCTGGCCTCTTCTCCCGTAGCACTAATGGGAAGGTCTTCCAGAAACCTGATGATCGTGGTTTTCCTTCGGACTCTGCCTGGTGTCCTCTCACCATAATGCTGGCCACTGTCATTTAAGTGAAACACCAGTCAAACGAACAAATAAATAAATAAATCCTCATTATCACTCACTTTTCCTTTCATAGACTTATTAAGAAATTATAAGAGGTTATTTGGTACATGTATGGTACAGACTTTATGGTATGTATTTTCAGAATAATCTCTATGTTATTAAAACATCCATACAGAAATTTCAACCATTGAAGTTGTCATCCATACAAAACTCAACCTCAGTCACAGTGTTCAAAATTAAGACTTTCATTGTTTTGCACATGTAAACTGAAGACGTTGTTTGCATCCATATGTTTAAACTCATTGTCGGTGTCCTAGTCATACTGAGAACTAAGGAATTCCAAATTTCAAGCTTGAATTTGTGGGGTTGAGAAAACTTTTTCACTCATACTTCTGAGTCTTTGTCAAAGTCCCAGTTTTTGACAAATTTTTGAATTTCAGGTATTCATTAACTTTATGAATTCGTAAATATATCTAAATGTACTATTGTATATATGTTTATAATGTTCTGTCCTCAGGTCAGATGGCCGTAGTTTCATTTTGGATGCCCGGAATCAGCAGACAATGATGTATTGGCTGAAGGAACTACAGAATAAGCGAAGACAGTACAGTGACAAACGAACATCTTTGTCCAAGTCACGAGTTAGTCTGCTTTCAGCCAATCAAAAGGTATGCTTAACTACTTTTTGTACCTGGTCACCATTTCATTTAAGTCACAATTCAGTGCTTGTGACGTGTTGTAACAATCTAATCCAAATTATGAGAAAATGTGAAATTGGACCTGGTATTTATTTTTCTCTCTGTATTAGTTATTACGTTGGAAATCTATTATACATTTATGAGGAGTTGTATTCCTTCATAATATATAAATTATTACTAAATTGCTTGTGATCTGGCCTATCTGGTGTGCCAGTAATTGGTCATCTGATTACATTTGCATACTCATTTGCAGTACATGTAGTTTGATAGACTAATGAAGTCAGCCATTAGGGGCTTTCCGCTTACAACTTAGTCACACTGTTTATGAGGCAAGGTGTTCTTAAAATTAACTGCATATAAATCAATACTTAAGTGCTCACATAACATATAGTTTTTCTAGACTTCGTTGGAGCCGAATGAACAATACGGTTACAGATGTAAGCAAGCTGTAGTACCATGTGACTGAAAATGTTACACAGTAATCTCCCTTGAATCATTAGAATGAAAACAAGAATACATGTTTGGCCTTTATGCGATGTTTGATGACTCTTACTGCCTAGAAAGGAAAGACATTTACAATATTTTGTTATTAATAACACTATATTTCAACAAGTAACTTTTATGTTTTCAATTAAACCTTTTTGCAGTCATTAGAACAAGGCCTCTTAGCAAGACAGAAAAGCCTTAGCAATGGAACCAGCACAGAAGGCAACTTAGATAACAGTTTAGAAGTGACAGCCCATGTGACTTCTCCAGACTTTCTGATCGGTGAGACCTCAGCATCAATGCCCCCCAGCAACACAGCGGTAACCAGTCTCTCACTGACAAACTTCAGAACAGAAATAAGAAATTACTTCGCTGGCCTGAGATCGCCCAATAAGGATTTTTATGCAGTTTATGGTATGTAGGAATCTGGTTGTCAGTGTCAAGTTGTCCTGGATATTATGGTTGTCAGTGTCAAGTTGTCCTGGAGTTTATGGTTGTCGGTGTCAATTTGTCCTGGATTTTATGGTTGTCAGTGCCAATTTGTCCTGGATTTTATGGTTGCCTGTGTCAATTTGTCCTGGATTTTATGGTTGTCAGTGCCAATTTGTCCTGGATTTTATGGTTGTCGGTGTCAATTTGTCCTGGATTTTATGGTTGTCAGTGCCAATTTTTCTTGGATTTTATGGTTGTCTCGTCTGTATTGAAATCTTTAAGAGGCATCTTGCCTCTTTTAGTTGATTTTGAAAGTGATGACCAAGCATAAAAATGCTCAGTGTGTATCTGTCGGTTCATCTGTCACACCTGTCCTTGTGAGCCAGATATCTTGAGCTCAGTAACAACCAGCAACCTGCTGATGGTTGTGGGTTTGCCCCTGAGCCAGGTTTTCTCCCACAATATTTCTCGCTGCCGTTGTATAAGTGAAATATTCTTGAGTACAGCATAAATCAACCAGTCGAGTTCATAGTTACACAGTGGCTTGAGGTCAGTGAGGGTACAGTTAGGATTGATTTTCATCACTTAACATAACCCATTGTTACTGCGGAGAGAAAATTTAAATTTCTTGCTTGCCTCGATCACCTTCCTCTTTAAGAGCTCCATAAACACATGTTCAGAATGGCAATTGTCTCATAATAATATAATGGGGAACTATCAGCTGCTAATCTTGATAGTACCTTATCAGTACAAGAGGGAACTTTTTTTGTCCATTACAGAACAGTTTCCCAGACTTTTTTTTTTCAGGCTTTATTGTATTGAATTAAAACTTGGAACATGACTTCATCATGACTATAACATTAGTTACAGTAATGAACAGGTTTTGGACGGTTTTGTTAACTTTTAACAGAATCATGGCCATCTTTCTCCTGTAGATTATTTTGACATATAACTACACGTATTAGTTTACTAGCTCAAACTGCTCGAGACGTGTTGCAGAAGTAATACTTCTGAAATGCTTGTTAGATCAGAAGACGGGTGCAGTCCAACCTACATGGTCAATTTACAGTTTTCCAGGTGGTTTGTTTGGTCTCAGTCATGTAGCCATAGGTTGGAAGGTCTGCCAGCAACCTGCGGATGATCCTGGGTTCTCCGTGCTCTGCCCAGTTTCCTTCCACCATAATGCTGCCTGCCACCATCGTAGAAGTGAAATATTCTTGAGTATGACGTAAAACACCAATCAGTCACTCAGTCATGTAGGGTTCCCACTGGGCTGTATGCAGCCTTTCCCACCATAATTCTGGTCATCATCATGATTTTATAAGTGAAACATTTTTGAATACATTGTAAAACATCAGTCAAATAAAAAAATAACCATATAAATAATCATTGAAAGCATGCAAACCTGTTCATGGTGTAAAAAAGTTTACCTCCAAAAGGGCATGTTTGGAAGCAAATAGAAGTAATAAGATGTTACTTTTTTTTCACTGAAACTTGCATTTTTCTTGTAGGATTTTATCCCGCCTACCAAATAAACCACTGAATGCCTTTCTAAGAACAACAAAACTCTCAGTCATAAAAAATGTGCCGCTTTATAGACATGGGCAAAATTTTAGTTCACTTTATACCGTAATTGATTTTCTTGACAAAAAGTTTGGTGTATTTGCTGCAGGCAAATCTGAGGATGACGAGTGGTCCATCATAAGCACTCCAGACAGGTATACACCAACTGCTACTAAAACATCACCAGTCACCCCACAGAGCACTCCAGGCAGGCATACACCAACTGCTACTAAAACATCACCAGTCACCCCACAGAGCACTACTCCAGCCGGAGCCACAAGACCTACAGGATTCGACAAAAAATTCTCATTTTCAAATTTCAAAAAGATGTTAAAGAAAGGAAACGGTGAAGAAATGGACATTTCCCCGCCCTGGGGGAATTCTTTAGAGGCTTGTCAACAGTGTTCCAAGGTATATGTAATGAGTAAATGATGTATACTGTAGATGTGCAGTTACCTGTGGGTTTAGTTGATCAGACCCTGATAGCATGGACCAGTCGCAGACTTATTCACATTTAGTTCAGGAATAACATCCCAAAGTTAAGACTTGAGTCTTAAGACAGCTGTGTGATCCTGTGGCCAGATGTGTGAACCTTGCTGCTGTATTATGAATACACTAGATAGGAAGAGGGTGTATTTTGGGAGATTTGTGGGATACCTGCCAAGGTGTAGTGGTTTCCACTGGGCGTAGTTACTGTTTCCTGCTCTGATAAACACCACTATCTTCAGAGGCTCTTTGATTAGCGATTATTATTAACATCCCAGAAACCCCACAACCATCGTATAAGGCGAATATTACGGAGCTTAAAGTAAAAAAAAAAAAACAAATAAATTAATAAATTGATGTGGCGGTTGTTATGTCTTATCACTCTGAATGAATGCAGGCGTTAGGTTTTGTCATATATTGTTGTTGTGGCTTCAGTTGAAGACTTACCTGTGTTCCCTGAAGGAGGAACTCTCGTCTGTAGAAGAGGAACTTCAGGCAAACCGTGAAGTCACCAAGCTGCTACAGAAGGAAATTGACAAATTACAACATGAAGTCTGCTCACGGTGGGTTGTCTTATACATATAATGTATTTCACCTGAAGTTTGGTGATGTAAAAAATGCTCTTTCAGAAGCACATAAAGGCCTTAAAATGACAATTTTGATGCCAACACTTAAGTGTTTCTTATAAAAATAATTTTGGAGTGGCACTGCAATGTGGGTGAATCAATCAGAATCAAGCAAAATGTGTCACTTGAAAAATGATAGACTTAAGGTGAAATGCAGCATTTCTGCCAACCTTTCTACTTATGTTTAGTCACCAAAGTAATCATTATTCAAGATTTTAATCATATCTACAGGTAACAGTTTCCAGTTAAACATTTATTGAGGTGTATCTGCATGATTTTTGGATACTTTGGAATTTGGATCATTTGCATGAATAAGAATATTCACCTCCCACCCATGTTTATGTTCAGTCATTTCTTTTTGGTCAAAATCAGATTGCCGATCCAAAATGCACTGCATTTCAGTTTATGAGAAAATATCGCAGAATGTCTGCCCTCTGTAGGATAATGTATCAAGCTTTTTAATGCAGTGAGCAGTTGGAATGTGCTTAAACACTGCTTAAGTCACATATAACCGTGTTATATGTGGTTCCTGAAACTACTTGAATTTTGTTGAAAGGTTTCCAAGATCTTTAAAGCCCTTCATAAATAGTGTGTTTTGGGATAAGCTATTGAAAGTACTTGATTTTTCAGTGTCAGGTACTATGATCTTGCACTACGTTCAAAACATATTCATAAATAAGCTACCAAAAAGGTTTTTCCGATTACCAACATGAAGGCTTGTTCTTGAAAAGAATGGTCCTTGAAAATGGTGAAAAACATAGCTTATTACATTCGAAAGTCTATAAAAACCAGTTTTTCCATTATGCTTGAACACTAATATTGCGTTACAATACTCTTATTTAATTTATTTAAGTTTACTTATTGACATTTGGCCTTTGGCAGAGATGAAGTCAATTCACTAAATGGAGAATCCCCTGAAGCCCTTCTCAAGCGGAGAGATGACAAGATTGTGGACCTGGAGTATCTGCTAGCTAAAACACAAGAGGAAAAGGAGATGATCAGACAGCAAATCAGGTGAGTTGTTGCCTGTGTAGGTGTCACTTTGATCGCAGTTTGACATCCCCATATCTCGTCAGCTGGTAGGCCTAGTTTGCAAGTATGGATTCACGGTGTGCTGAAAGTCTGCTACAGCTTTATATAGCCTTCAGTTTAAAAACGGATAGTTGACATGACACTCCACGTGCGTAAAGGTACTGGGTAGTCATGCTTAATCTGCGTGAGTTTTCTCAAAAATTTCTATTTATCACAAAATAACGATAATAAAACAATCAACCTGTTGCAAAGTGCATGTGCTAAAATTATTATGATTACAACTGAGGAAAACATGAACTGTTGGTGGTAGGGGCATAGACTAACTAATCAGTGAAGCGTGAGCTTGTTTGTTACATTCATGAACTGTAATTTGACATCTCCCTGATCTTCTCCTGCAGCACTAAGTCAACAACCACATCCAACGCATTGAATCCTGGGATACACTTTCCGAGCCTCGGCAAAACTTGAGGTCATTTACTGTAAATGTACCCTAATTACTCAACCTTTTCGCATATGAAAGAGCAACTTCTAGTGCACTTTATGCACATTTATAGTTATAGTTTGAAGACAAAACTACATTGGTTGGATTGGCCTATCTCAGAACTTCACAAAAGATATAATTGATCGGTGCACACAGACTAATGCCTTCAGAATATGCTTGAATAAACACCATGCAAACATGCGCCAAGGCTGAAGAATTAGAGGACCTAAATTCCTCGACCTTTTCGCATATGAAAAAGCAAATTTTAGTGCAATTTATGCACATTTACAATTAGATTTTTGGGACAAAACCACACTGGTTGGATTGTCCAATTTCTGGGCTTCACAAAAAGAATAATTTATCAGTCTACACAGAATAATGCCTTCAGAATAAGCTTGAATAAACACCTTGCAAACATGCAAAAAAAGTTAAGGAATTATAATGTTTGAGCCCATGTAAAGTCACGTGTGTCAAAATAAAAATGCAGGAAATTGCCAAGATGTGTGTGGCTGCCAAAAGCTGCAAAGCTTTAACATTAGTCACCTCTGTTTGTTTGTCCCCCAGCAAAAAAATCTTGGCTATGTACAATCAAAACTACTTTGCATGAGTTTTGTTGATACCAGACTTTCACTATAATATTTGTATGTTCCTTTGAATTTGTCATTTTGGCAGATATTGTATGTGCATCATCACGTGAAAATGTTAGTAACATGACATACTTAACACAACCATATGATAGACTTTTTTTACTCTTCATAAGTTTATGTTTAATATTGTATGTAAGTCATGTATTTATCTTCTGTTTTAAAGTGTTTTGTTTACTATTGGGGAATTGTAGAGTTCAAGGGGATACAATTGACACTCTCAAAGATCAGGTGAACATGTACCAAGAAATGCTGACAGCCAAAGATGATGTCATCATGAGCCTGACCAATCAGGTGTTTGACCTTGAAAAAGGTCAGGGGTCAAATTCCAACCAATCCTGTCTCCCCACATCGCCACCTATGTTGAGAGTTTTCACAGATGCGACAGAGGTTGAAAGGTTAAAGGTAAACCTGAGTTCTCTTTGTTTTCATGAATATAACAAAGGATATACTGTATTACTGATCGACTCAGTTCACAATTAAAAATCCTTTGCGGGCATATTCCCCAAAGGTGTGGTCTTGGCAGCCTATTGGAATTTGATCATAATGGTTCCAGGTTTGAAATCAACGCCTGCTCAGGTTGGCCAAGGCTAGAGGTCTGGCAGTCTGTCAGGTACCTTAAGGCCTAGGGCTAATGGTTTTCTCAGTGCTTTAACAGGCTTTCACCCCACCCACAATCCTGAGCAACCTCTTCTTCGGTACATTTTTAAAATCCACTCCATAAACAAGTTCATAAAGAGGGTACAGTGTAACTAAAGTTATCATCACAGAATACACAGATTTTGTTTTTGTGATATAAAACTGATATAGTTTATTTCATAAAGTTCATTTTTCTTTCATAACTGAAATAGTTCATCTCATGAATTATCATCAATATTTTCATGGACCCTTATCTAACAAACAAATGAATTAATGTGTTACTAAACTTCAAACTAACAAACAAATCATTATATATGTTAACCCGAACCCGAACCCAAAAAAACAAATCAACATTTTCATGAAAATACACTTCATTTTGTCTTGAAATGGGTTTTTTTTATCTCTGATTTACAGGACTCCTGTCAAGCATACCAGATGCAGAATAAGTTCCTGTCAAAGGAAATCCTGGAACTCACTCAGCTGAGGCAGAATGATGAGCGTAGGGAAAACCTGTTGCAGATGTATGTTCACATTTATGCTCCATTCCTCTGGAACATTTGTTTTTATTTATTTATTTAATTGGTGTTTTTCGCCGTACTCAAGAATATTTCACTTATATGACAGCGGTCAGCATTGTAGTGGTAGGAAACCAGGGAGAGCCCAGGGGAAACCCACGACCATTTGCAGGCTGCTGGAAGACCTTCCCACTTATGGCTAGAGTGGAAGCCAGCATGAGCTGGAATTGAACTCACAGTGACTGCATTGGTTAGAGGCTCCTGGTTCTTTGCACCACACTGACGTGCTACCTCCCTCCCCCCCCCCCCAGCGACGGAGGCCCCCCATTTGTTTTTAGATGTTTCTTCTTTAAAAACTTTTTATAGTAATCTGTAATAATTGTTGAGACAGTTGATTAAAACATGACTCACAACACTCATGGCAGCTTGGTACATCTCTTGTTGGAGTTTTTTATTTGCCATGACTTTAAAAAATTTTTCTTGTGTCAAAAGAGACAAAATCCAGTGCCAATCAAGTTGCTTTCATCATGTTCATGGAAGGCAGTTCTTGATTGTCTCTTATGTAAACTCTTATGAAATAATTTTTTTTTTGATTCCCTGCAAGAAATTGTTACATGATTGCAAAACCATGCAACAGCCAAAGGGTTTGTTAATTAGTACCTGACTGGAGTTGCAGGGGACTGTCTATGTACACCTCGTTTGTCAGGATTCAGTTGTACGGACCATGATGACTTACAGATTTTAGTTTGGGCAGTTTTGTCTATTTTCAATAAAATTATGTCTCCAGACTTAAAATTTGGTGCATGGCTTCTCTTAAACAAGTTATAGACAAAAGTTCAAGTTCTGGGTTATTTCACCTAATTTAACACAACTATGGCTGGTTTTGTTATGTTCTGGATTTTGGCATATAATAATAGCTACACATATTATTCTGGCAACTCAAAGTGGAAGATAACATGTATTTGTTTTTTTTTTCAATACTTCCAGTCTTCCATTGTTAAGTGTATCCTGCTTCGTTCATTGTAAACAAGGAATTTCATTTCTTGGTGATAAGCTTGTATTTAGATACACCAAGTGACATATAGCTTTACCAAGAGGAAGGCAATGATGAGCTTTCTCTCTCTACAAAAGGGCCTCTGGCAAGAGCAGATTGTTCAATTTGACAGAGCTACCTTAAAATAAAAGTTTCATTAAAATTGTTTAAAAATTTGCATCAAAAGTGGCAGAAAGCACCAAACACATAGCCTTTTCTGTATGTATATATATATATATATATATGTTAACTTTGAACTGATTAATGCTTTGTGTAATTTTTTTATTTTATTTTATTATTTTTTTTAATAACCTGTGTGACTGCCAATTGGTTGTGTGAGTGAATGGAGGGCCTCAGGGAAGATCAATACTGTCATATTGACTGAGTTTGTTACCCTCTGAAAATACCTCATTACTTCATTTCGTTAACAGGCAGTATGCAAACCTGGAGGCGACATTCTATCAGACTCGAAGCAAGTACTTGTTCCTGCTGAATGAGTTGAAAACACCTGTCAGAGGTAAGGGGGATAACTCAGGCGTGTCAGGTGCCAGGGCAGCCAATTGTTTGACACTCGTTGTCGTCTATTACACTGTATTTCTTTAGCACATGTGCATACAGGATATTATATATATACTTAGGCACCTCTGGGCTTAATTTTACAAAGATGTCATGCACGTATGATAATCGCACGCATAGGAGAATGGTACAATAAATGTGACGTACAAAATATCGCATGACAAATGTACGATAAGAAAATGGTGTGCGCCTCTGTGTGAAACTTGGCCCAGGCGTGCAACACTGTGTTTAAGAAACAGATAGATTGATAAAGTTACACCGATTGAATCAGTCTGCAGTTGAACAAAAGTTTAGTTGTGGAAACTGACCTAAGTGATCGCACAGGATATGGGTGTTGTAGATAGAAGAAGTTGAGGAAGTGGGTACTTGATACCCATTTTTATCTCGCTTGTACAAAGTTTAGATGGAGCTTATGTCATACCCGGAGCGTCGGTGTTGGTATCAGCATCCAATAACAGGTAATGCAATGTTAAATACAATGTTAGGGGTGGTATCTTAAAAAGTACTGCATGTATCAAGATCAGGTTTCGCACAGATATAGAGCACTGTAATTTACAAAATTCATGACTTAGTGTTCTATGTATTAGAATCAGCTCTAACGTACACAGAGGTGAAAATGTAGGTCAGACACTTGACAAATAAAAAAATATAAAAAAATATTACAATGTTTAAAGACAGGATTGGTAACAGCACACCCATCTTGACTGTATGATCCGCGTGTGATGTGAACATCTTACTCCGATATTACCCCCTTCGTATGCAGATGGTCAGACCCACATCCGTGCCAGATATTTCGTTACGATTGAGCAGTACTGAACAGCTGTGGTAGCTGTGGCAGTTGCCCCTGACAAAGATGGTAGCTGTTTTTGTTTCAGCTGTCATGGCTGTAGCTTTAATTGTGAGGAAGTTTGTCAAGGACCTGCCAAAGGTCAGTGGTTTACTCCAAGCACTTCGGTTTCCTCTTCCTGTAAACCTGATCATTATATAACTGAAAACTTCATCCATCCTAGTGGAGGCTATTTTCATGAAGCTAATAAATACAAGCAGAACCACCAAGTAAATTAGTAGCTGTTTATGACAGATTTGAAGCTTACATTTAGTGATATAGTGGTAAAAGCGAAGGCTTTGGTCTCAAAGGACGTAGGTTCAAATCCCAACGTTTTCGCTCCATCACATGTGTCTTTATTCCTTGCATATGTCTAACCCCAAAACATAGAATTCAGGTATGATTTACCAGCATTGCTCGTTTACTGCGATGTTTAGGCAGGTTTTGTTGTATTTACAGATAAATACATGAATATTCATGAATAATATTTAGTTTGGAAGAAATTTAATTTTTTACTTAGTAAAAGATGTCTTTTACATTGAATTCATTGTTTAAGTAAATCAGCTGAAAACAGCTTATGATTGATGTAAGAAGTAGGCTGTCCTTAAAGAGTAGACTGTCCTTAAAGAGTAGACTGTCCTTAAAGGTTATTCATGTCGGGACAGACATGTGCATCTGTCACATGACCTAAGTTCATTCCCAGTAATACTATGCACATCCTTTATCAACGTACTTAGATCAATATGTGTAGGTGTGGAGTGTATTGATTGGAAGTCCCAGATGGTCAATGTGTGAATGGAGGATCTTATAGACCACTTAGACGCACATTCAGTTTTCAAAAGACATACAGGAGTTCAAAATGTAACAAGTGTCATACTAAGCTGAGTTGACCTTATTTGTGTCAAAGTGTTGACTGTTAAACTGAAATTTGGGTCTCGCTGAATCTGATCATTATTGTATTTGATTGGTGTGTAACATAATCTTTAAGAGTATTTCACTCATGTGATCATGGTCAGTTTAGAAAGCCAGTGTATTAAAGCCACTTTGGCCTTGCCCCCCACCCCCCACCCCCAATTAGCCTCTTAATGAGGCCAAATCTTCAGTGTGACTTAGAGTGGAATTGTATGATACGAAACATGTGGTACATGTTTATAGGTTACTGGTTTAGATGCGGCTTGTCAGCGATAAGAAATGACAACCTACTGTATTTGACCTACATTTGTGTCCCAAAAAGTGCATTTTTTAAAAAGAACTCTCGAAAGTGTAAAATAAAAATTTGAAGGTCATAAAATACTACTTTGGTGCTGAAGCATTTTTTCATTAGGATGTCATCTTGCCTTCAAAACAAATGCCAAAGACCATTTCTGAGGTCAATAGAATTCCCAGTAAAATGAGAATCTTTAATTCATGGATGAAATTTTAGGTCAAGATATTATTCCATGAAACTTTATTAAAATGTCTTAAAAAGCTGATGTTAGCCCTGTTTGATTCTTCCTTAATACAAGATTCACTTTGTTTAACAACCCTCATCCCCCAACCCACACTTTATAATTATATTCATGCATGTATTTTGTAGGTGGTTTTAGTTAGTTCTGGCCTTTTGCAGGGTGATTTATAAAGCAGTTTTGTTTAAGGACAGATCATGTGTTTTGTAGGTGCTTTTAGTCGGTTCTGGCCTTTTGCAGAGTGATTTATAAAGCAGTTTTGTTTAAGGACAGATCATGTGTTTTGTAGGTGCTTTTAGTTAGTTCTGGCCTTTTGCAGGGTGATTTATAAAGCAGTTTTGTTTGGTGGCAGAACATGTAATTTGTAGGTGCTTTTAGTTGGTTCTGGCCTTTTGCAGAGTGATTTATAAAGCAGTTTTGTTTAAGGACAGATCATGTGTTTTGTAGGTGCTTTTAGTCGGTTCTGGCCTTTTGCAGAGTGATTTATAAAGCAGTTTTGTTTAAGGACAGATCATGTGTTTTGTAGGTGCTTTTAGTCAGTTCTGGCCTTTTGCAGAGTGATTTATAAAGCAGTTTTGTTTGGTGGCAGAACATGTAATTTGTAGGTGCTTTTAGTTGGTTCTGGCCTTTTGCAGAGTGATTTATAAAGCAGTTTTGTTTAAGGACAGATCATGTGTTTTGTAGGTGCTTTTAGTCGGTTCTGGCCTTTTGCAGAGTGATTTATAAAGCAGTTTTGTTTAAGGACAGATCATGTGTTTTGTAGGTGCTTTTAGTCGGTTCTGGCCTTTTGCAGAGTGATTTATAAAGCAGTTTTGTTTAAGGACAGATCATGTGTTTTGTAGGTGCTTTTAGTCGGTTCTGGCCTTTTGCAGGGTGATTTATAAAGCAGTTTTGTTTGGTGGCAGAACATGTAATTTGTAGGTGCTTTTAGTTGGTTCTGGCCTTTTGCAGAGTGATTTATAAAGCAGTTTTGTTTGGGGACAGGACATGTATTTCCTTGTGAATTACCCTGCTTTAACTCAATGCAATAAACATTTAATAATGTTGCTAATAGCGTCCAAATCTAGACGATGAAAGGCAGGCATTCCTGAGGGCACTTTTGACGGCTGAATAGACTGCCTTGAGTCATTTTTGGTGTGCTTTGAGGTTAAAATGAGATCAGTGTATCAGGCTGGATTATTGAATCTAGATCACGTTTTCTGTATTGCAGCTGAGTAACTATGGAATGAGTTAGACTCATTGTGTTTGGAGTCCAGCTCTTGATACATCTAGTTTGGCTGCAACTTTAAATCAGAGGTATTGTCCAATGTCAGTTGTCAAGGACAGTGGTTTGGCCAAAATCCTGACCTCCATCATAAGTGTATATGTGAAACATTCTAGAGTGTAACAGTTCATCGATCAGCACCAATCAGATTAGAGGACTTTCTTGGAAAACTCATCACCTGATCTTGAGTTTATTTTGAGACGGATCTCTTTTGATCTCGTAAATATTTTCTGCCAATCAGATTAAAGGACTTTCTTAGAAAGCTGATCACCTGATGTTGAGTTTGAGACTTATCTCAGTTGATCTGGTAAATAATTCCTGGGGGTGGGGGGTGGGGGGGAGATTGGTAAGGTTGCTTGTGAAAACACAGACTTGGATAGAGCTGAGGCCGTATTTAGTTAATTTTGTGTTTCCTAACAGAATATGGGAGCATTTAACATGCAAACGTTGTGTTGTTTTCGTACTCTTGTCATGCTTGTAGTGAATTGTAGTTTTGCATGTACTAACTAGAGGTAGCCGCTGAGCACGCACTGCCTGGGGTCAAGATAAAATAGAAAATGAAATTCAACATACACAATAATAGTTGTTACAATTGGTCCTATTTTTCTGTTTATTATTTATACATCCATGAAATCCCAGTATTTCCTTCACTGATAAAAATGATATCTTCACTAGTTAGATATCACATTTGTTATTACATTTTGCTATTACACTGCTGGAGACCTTGACCCATGGACCATGCCTCATGGACCATATCACAAGACCGAGCAATATATAGTTCGCTAAAAAAAGAGGTAGAAATTCTTCATGTGCTTAATTTACATAAATACCTATATTTCATTAGCATTAAGCACCTTTGTAGAATGTATAATTACTTACAGACAGCGTTTAAAACACTAAACAGGTTTTGTGAGCTCGGACATGAAAATGTCAGGATATAAATAATAAATAGAATATTGCACAGTGAAGGTTGAATACCATAACTATTGTTCTCGTGAAAGGTAAAAATGATAACCCACTCAGACAATATTTATGGTATTCAACCTTCACTGTGCAATATCCTCTATTTCATGAATTTAAAAGGTCGTGTGGTAGAAAAACACCCATGTGAACCTCTGAAGAAGGTGATTAACAAGAAACACAAAATCAGTTGATCACAGCCTTATGCCCTTGTTCCTTAAATGCTATAGCTGATATAAAACTATCCGTATGCATCTAGATGTGTTTATTACATGGTGGATGTTAACAGAAAGGTATACATTTTATAGCACATGATTAGAACATATGGTATAGATTTCTTAAATGATAAAAGGATTCTCTTCCTTCAGTCATTCCTATGTATATGTCTACTAATGTAATATTACTGTGTTGCCATGGTTTCGTAGAAGGATTTACCTGTTGGCAACACTATCGATTCAAAATTGAAATATTTACTTTAGCTTTCATGCAAGAAGTGTTCAAGCTACTGTATATTTTAAAAAAATTGCTCTGTGAGAAGGCATTAATGTGAATATTCAGTATGTTACAAGTTGAACTGGATATGCAGGGACCAATAATCAGATGTATTATCAGTATCATATGTCAAGAACATGCAACTTTGCCATATGTGTCACGGGATATTTTACATGGTATGGTATTGGCATTTTTAACTCTCAGTCGGTCGAGGATGGCTGAGCTCTACCAAGCTATGGTTTAGTGAATTGATCTACAGACTATAATAAGCTAGTCCAGGGAGAGAGCTGAACAGCTGGTCAGGCCCTGACCTGGGAGCAGTGCTGTGACGTACATGGTGATATTTGTCAACAGTTAAAAGGCCCTCTGTTAGAACATATGTCACAGTTGTGAGTAGCATAAAGCCCTAGGTTACAGCCATGTTTGTCTGGAAATTTGATGTGGTTTAAAGTCCAGGATAGCCAGAAAGTTCCTCTGATGTCGATTGGAATTTTGTGATGTATTAATTGGCAGATTTATATTGGGCTGCATGATTGTTTAAGGTGGCCAAAATGTTTGCTAAACTTGCTGAGGGAACAGTGACTGAAAACTTTGACTTGCTGACAAAATTTGTGAGTCTTCAGATCACTGAATTTCAACTTGAATTTCATAGAGAGTTTTTGAATGATGAAGAAATAACGAGTGGACGGACTGCACCCAGCTTGAAGTCCAGCTGGAGTGGACTCTTGACCAAGCTCAAAACCTCAGGATTTTTGAATTCATCAGCAAAAGCTGAAAAGTTTACGCTTAACAAAAATTGCAGTTTAAAAACAGGTAGGTTTTTTTTAAATTGAAATCTTGTTACAGATCAGTTATTTTCTTCTGATATAGCTGGCCATATCTGTTTGTCATTTTAATTGCATAACCATAAATGTACATATACATGTGGGTCTAGTGTAACATAGAAACTTTATTGTGTTGTTTTGTGGGCATGTGAAAACATTTTAGAAGTATATACATATGTTTCTGTTTTCAACATTTTAAATATATACCGATTAAAATTACCCTCTCTCTGCATTTTCCCTGTAAATTGTTCGGTTTTCATTGTCTATTTCTGCTAAGCTCTCTAATTGACTTTACTCAGTGTTCATTATTAATGTACCCCACCCAGTAGAGGTTTATATGTCTTTGCTGATGTCTGCCTGTCTGTCTGTCTGTCTGTCTGTCTGTCAACAGCTAGTTTTGCATAGATTTGGATGAACCTTTGTGTACACCGTGGCCCTCGATCAAGTATTATCCATTGTATTTTGGGTGGGGGTCTGGGACAGGTATTTTTTACATAATTTTTCACTGTTGAGAGATAGGACATAAATCCAGAGTGTAGTCTGTAAATTTATTTGATGTGATTTGCAGGATTTTCATTTTGAGTGCCTTTTTGGAATTTCTGGAATTGTGCATATATGTATACACTTGCTTCGTATGTTCTAATATTTACTTCTGCAGTATTGTAAAATATATATTGAATATATTGAAATTATTATACATTATTGAAAACACCCCAGAGGAGGATTATGAAACTGACAGGCTACATTGAGTAAGCAAACCTTTAGGTCAAGTTTAAATAAAGCCTCAGATTCATACATTTAGCATATTTAATTCAATTCTATGATTCTCATTGGTTATGGCTTTCTGTGCAGTGACCACTCTAAAATTTTTGTGTGCAGGTCATATTACCTGAAATTAAGGATGAATTGTGCATTTAGTCAGATCTCAGCATAAGTTTTGCATATTTTCTGAATTCTGATTGGTCACAGCTTTCTATGTAATGAGTGCTTCAAATACTGTGTGATTTTGATGAAATGTTTTGTTCTTTTTCATTTTTGTGTGCTACATCGGATAGTTGCTTCAAATATTGTCCGAGTTTGTTAAACTTTAAGGAACCTTGGATTAAGATTGAAATCCAACCAGCTATTTTTAGTGCATATTTAACAGTTTTCTTCTTTCTGATTGGTTGCTTTTTTTTCATGATATAACTTCTCAACGTAATTTGTCTGAATTTGAAAACCACCCTAATTCTTCTACCTTGTCAACCAAAACTGCGACCAATATTTTGAAATGTTTTGAGAAAACTAATTTGCACAGTTTTATGAAGCTTTAGACACAAACAAATCATTTTTAACATCATTTTCATAATAATTTTATGCATTAATTCCAATAAAAAAGTGCTTTATATATTTGAAATGTTTAAGATTTACAGTAGCTGGATTCGTGCATATTTTTGAGCATTTTTTTTTATTTTCAGCAATCATTGGTTTTTGTACAATATTGGCCTCAAATATTGTTAGAATTTGATGAAATTTTGTGCGCATGCAGTTTTATTTTGTTGCCCCTCATATCAAGATCAGTGTATTTTTTGGTCTGAACATCTAAATATATCTGAATGATATGATTTATGATTATCGTGAGCACGGTCAAGGTGAGTGATACTCAGAATCTTTGATTCTAACTCATCTCGTTAGTACCGTTTATACTTTTGTATTGTGCTGACATATCCATCCATATCCACCCGTTCTCCAGATGGTTCAAGTAGCATTTGGTTTGGAATTTAGGTTTAGATTTAATTGGGAGTACTTTATCACCAGATTGAGAAGTTGTCCAATCTTCAGGACATAGTAAGAGCCAAAACTGATACAGTATTGATTTTCAGCATTTCTCCAAAAAAAAAAATTTTATGGCATGTGTTGAATAGGTTAACCCTCCTCAATCCATGGGGTAAAGTTAACACCGGGTTAGAGCCAATTTAACCCAGGGTTAACAGATTTAACCCAGGGTCAGTGCCTAACACCCCTTTGAACAACCAGGCCTTGGGTGAAAGTTAACCCAGGGTTAGCGGATTTAACTAAGGGTCAGTGGCTAACACCCCTTTGAACAACCAGGCCTTGGGTGAAAGTTAACCCAGGGCTAGCAGATCTAACCCAGGGTCAGTGGCTAACACCCCTTTGAACAACCAGGCCTTGGGTGAAGGTTAACCCAGGGTTAGCGGATTTAACCCAGGGTCAGTGGCTAACGCCCCTTTGAACAACCAGGCCTTGGGTGAAAGTTAACCCAGGGTTAGCGGATTTAACCCAGGGTCAGTGGCTAACACCCCTTTGAACAACCAGGCCTTGGGTGAAAGTTAACCCAGGGCTAGCAGATCTGACCCAGGGTCAGTGGCTAACACCCCTTTGAACAACCAGGCCTTGGGTGAAAGTTAACCCAGGGCTAGCAGATTTAACTAAGGGTCAGTGGCTAACGCCCCTTTGAACAACCAGGCCTTGGGTGAAAGTTAACCCAGGGCTAGCGGATCTAACCCAGGGTCAGTGGCTAACACCCCTTAGAACAACCAGGCCTTGGGTGAAGGTTAACCCAGGGTTAGCGGATTTAACCCAGGGTCAGTGGCTAACGCCCCTTTGAACAACCAGGCCTTGGGTGAAAGTTAACCCAGGGCTAGCGGATCTAACCCAGGGTCAGTGGCTAACACCCCTTAGAACAACCAGGCCTTGGGTGAAAGTTAACCCAGGGCTAGCAGATCTAACCCAGGGTCAGTGGCTAACACCCCTTTGAACAACCAGGCCTTGGGTGAAGGTTAACCCAGGGTTAGCGGATTTAACCCAGGGTCAGTGGCTAACACCCCTTTGAACAACCAGGCCTTGGGTGAAAGTTAACCCAGGGCTAGGAGATTTAACTAAGGGTCAGTGCCTAACGCCCCTTTGAACAACCAGGCCTTGGGTGAAAGTTAACCCAGGGCTAGCGGATCTAACCCAGGGTCAGTGGCTAACACCCCTTAGAACAACCACGCCTTGGGTGAAGGTTAACCCAGGGTTAGCGGATTTAACCCAGGGTCAGTGGCTAACACCCCTTTGAACAACCAGGCCTTGGGTGAAAGTTAACCCAGGGTTAGCGGATCTAACCCAGGGTCAGTGGCTAACACCCCTTAGAACAACCAGGCCTTGGGTGAAGGTTAACCCAGGGTTAGCGGATTTAACCCAGGGTCAGTGGCTAACGCCCCTTTGAACAACCAGGCCTTGGGTGAAAGTTAACCCAGGGCTAGCGGATCTAACCCAGGGTCAGTGGCTAACACCCCTTAGAACAACCAGGCCTTGGGTGAAGGTTAACCCAGGGTTAGCGGATTTAACCCAGGGTCAGTGGCTAACGCCCCTTTGAACAACCAGGCCTTGGGTGAAAGTTAACCCAGGGCTAGTGGATCTAACCCAGGGTCAGTGGCTAACACCCCTTAGAACAACCAGGCCTTGGGCGAGAGTTAACCCAGGGTTAACATATTTAACCCAGGGTCAGTGGCTAACACCCCTTAGAACAACCAGGCCTTGGGTGAAAGTTAACCCAGGGTTAGTGGATCTAACCAAGGGTCAGTGGCTAACACCCCTTTGAACAACCAGGCCTTGGGTGAAGGTTAACCCAGGGTTAGCGGATTTAACCCAGGGTCAGTGGCTAACGCCCCTTTGAACAACCAGGCCTTGGGTGAAAGTTAACCCAGGGCT
Source organism: Liolophura sinensis (assembly GCF_032854445.1). Taxonomy (NCBI): domain Eukaryota; kingdom Metazoa; phylum Mollusca; class Polyplacophora; order Chitonida; family Chitonidae; genus Liolophura; species Liolophura sinensis. The sequence continues at coordinate 6,957,054 of NC_088301.1, forward strand.
AGCGGATCTAACCCAGGGTCAGTGGCTAACACCCCTTAGAACAACCAGGCCTTGGGTGAAGGTTAACCCAGGGTTAGCGGATTTAACCCAGGGTCAGTGGCTAACGCCCCTTTGAACAACCAGGCCTTGGGTGAAAGTTAACCCAGGGCTAGTGGATCTAACCCAGGGTCAGTGGCTAACACCCCTTAGAACAACCAGGCCTTGGGCGAGAGTTAACCCAGGGTTAACATATTTAACCCAGGGTCAGTGGCTAACACCCCTTTGAACAACCAGGCCTTGGGTGAAAGTTAACCCAGGGTTAGTGGATCTAACCAAGGGTCAGTGGCTAACACCCCTTTGAACAACCAGGCCTTGGGTGAAGGTTAACCCAGGGTTAGCGGATTTAACCCAGGGTCAGTGGCTAACGCCCCTTTGAACAACCAGGCCTTGGGTGAAAGTTAACCCAGGGCTAGCGGATCTAACCCAGGGTCAGTGGCTAACACCCCTTAGAACAACCACGCCTTGGGTGAAGGTTAACCCAGGGTTAGCGGATTTAACCCAGGGTCAGTGGCTAACGCCCCTTTGAACAACCAGGCCTTGGGTGAAAGTTAACCCAGGGCTAGTGGATCTAACCCAGGGTCAGTGGCTAACACCCCTTAGAACAACCAGGCCTTGGGCGAGAGTTAACCCAGGGTTAACATATTTAACCCAGGGTCAGTGGCTAACACCCCTTTGAACAACCAGGCCTTGGGTGAAAGTTAACCCAGGGTTAGTGGATCTAACCAAGGGTCAGTGGCTAACACCCCTTAGAACAACCAGGCCTTGGGCGAGAGTTAACCCAGGGTTAACATATTTAACCCAGGGTCAGTGGCTAACACCCCTTTGAACAACCAGGCCTTGGGTGAAAGTTAACCCAGGGTTAGTGGATCTAACCAAGGGTCAGTGGCTAACGCCCCTTTGAACAACCAGGCCTTGGGTGAAAGTTAACCCAGGGCTAGTGGATCTAACCCAGGGTCAGTGGCTAACACCCCTTTGAACAACCAGGCCTTGGGTGAAAGTTAACCCAGGGTTAGTGGATCTAACCAAGGGTCAGTGGCTAACACCCCTTTGAACAACCAGGCCTTGGGTGAAAGTTAACCCAGGGTTAGCGGATTTAACCCAGGGTCAGTGGCTAACACCCCTTTGAACAACCAGGCCTTGGGTGAAAGTTAACCCAGGGTTAGTGGATCTAACCCAGGGTCAGTGGCTAACACCCCTTTGAACAACCAGGCCTTGGGTGAAAGTTAACCCAGGGTTAGTGGATCTAACCCAGGGTCAGTGGCTAACACCCCTTTGAACAACCAGGCCTTGGGTGAAAGTTAACCCAGGGTTAGCGGATTTAACCCAGGGTCAGTGGCTAACACCCCTTTGAACAACCAGGCCTTGGGTGAAAGTTAACCCAGGGCTAGCAGATCTAACCCAGGGTCAGTGGCTAACACCCCTTTGAACAACCAGGCCTTGGGTGAAAGTTAACCCAGGGTTAGTGGATCTAACCCAGGGTCAGTGGCTAACACCCCTTTGAACAACCAGGCCTTGGGTGAAAGTTAACCCAGGGCTAGCGGATTTAACCCAGGGTCAGTGGCTAACACCCCTTTGAACAACCAGGCCTTGGGTGAAAGTTAACCCAGGGTTAGCGGATTTAACTAAGGGCCATTGGCTAATGCCAGTTAGAACAACCAGGCCTTGGGTGAAAGTTACCCCAGGGCTAGTGGATTTAACCCAGGGCCAGTGACTAACACCCCTTAGAACAACCAGGCCTTGGGTAAAAGTTAACCCAGGGTTAGCGGATTTAACCCAGGGTCAGTGGCTAACACCCTTTTGAACAACCAGACCCAGAAGTTGAGGGAATAGCATGCCAACTGAGTGTCTGTAAATAGGCATGGCTTGTGAAATTATTTTCTTTCTTTTTTGTGTGTCATTGGTTTATTTAGATCACACAAAGCATTTACCATCCTGTAACAAAACCTGTATGCAGATTCCAATCTGTTATCTACATGACCTAACTTCCACCAATATTGAGTGTAATATAAAAAATAATATAATTATTTGTTGACATGCAGAGTATACCTGAGTATAATATGTATCTACTATATCAGCTAGTACTATGAGCTTAGCCAACTTTGGATAATCTACTTTATGCTACATGTATTTGCTTTAACTAAACCAGACGTATTATTACACCACTTCGGGAGCGGTAGATTCAGGGTCAATCCTGGTTCGAGTCACACCTACAACCTTAAAAGAGGTTGGCAATCACAGTGAAGTGGATAGTGCAACTACTGGTTGACCCGTATCAGTATAATGGCAGGGGCAGGGCGGATTACTTGCCTTCGGTAAGGTGTCTCAGTGAAGCAGCACTAGATAAAAGACAGTGGAAATCCGTCCTGCAACAAGGAGGCACATTACATGCACTCTAAACTCTCCTGCGTCATCATGTGAATGAAAAATTGTTAAGTACGACATTAAACCCAAACAGTCACTCATACTTTTACGTGTAGCTGTATATTATAAAGTTCAATGCTCTGTTTGTCTATAGGTTGGTTGTCTGACTTTTTGACATTGGCCATTTAGTGAGAGTGCCAGATGACATTGTAACTACTGTAATTCTTCAATAATAGTTTGCATGGTGTTTGATCTGTGAAAAATCTGAGGAAGTATTTGGAAATTGTGATTGTTTTTTTTACTCATTTTTACATGTATATATTTTTATGACATTTTTATCTTTTTGTGATACAGTTGCAGCTTGAAAACTGAGGACATTCTAAAAAACCAGTTTTTACTCAAGTGAAAGCTTGAAAGGTGGTTTACCGTAATTCCTCATCCTATTGGCATATGAAAGATCAAATTTCAGCGTAATTTATGCACAATTAAGTTGATTTTGGAGACAAAAATACATTGGTTGGATTGGCCAATTTCAGGGCTTCACAAAAAGTTTAATTTCATCAGTCTACACAGAATAAAGCCTTCAGAGTATGCTTGAATAAAGACTTTGAAAACATGTGAATAGGTTGAAGAATTACAATAAACACTTTCTTGTACACCACATATGCATGAAAATTGGAACAATGAACAGGTGCCATGTTAGGACACATGTATCAAAAGTTAATAGGATCAAAACTGTGTATTACATCAAGGTTTGACTGTCGGAGATGATTTGTGGAAGTGGTCTCTGATTATGCATGAGAATCGAGATAATGAAGGTGTTTGACATTTGCCCAAGGCATATTAAATTTCTTCAGGGCCAGTGATTGAATTTAGCTTCATGCCAATGGACATGTGGGATGGTTTTCGTGGGATGAGTGATCAAAAAGGTTAATTTCGACCCTTGTTAACTTTAGCTCTTCTGTTTCAGGAGGAGAAGAAGGTCGATCTCAGGATGTAATTAATCAGCTGTTATCTGATGCACTGGACTCAGAAGACGATTCTGTTAAACCAGAGGACTTTCTCTCCTCACAAAACAGGTGGGTAAAAGCTATCTCCCCTTAAAAGGTTCTGTCAATTTCACATGACGAAAACTTTACGGAAGGGCATGCATTTTGGCAAAAACTTAATTCTTGATTTAGGACGTGCGGCAGTTTAACCATGTGCATATATAAAGAAGGTATAATGTTGAGGCAAGATGTTGCTTATTAATTTCTTTAAATAGATTTGAATTGAACATTTATCAAATGCAACTCGGTAGCACAATGATGTCAAGAATGCTCATCAGAATGGAGAATGGTGGGTGGAGGAACTTTTTGGCACTTGGCCAATGTTGTTGTGCGTTTGATTCCAACTCTCGCTGTTCTGGCTGCAACTTTAGGTTGGGAGAATTGTGAGGTATACCTGGTAAAGGCCTGTAGTTAGTGACAACACTAACTATTTATGAATAAATAAATAAACTAACAGAAATGTGTAAAACTGACATGTATTTATTTATTTATGTATTTGATTGGTGCTTTACGCAGTACTCAAGAATATTTCACATATACGACGGCGGCCAGCAGAGCCCGGGGGAAACCCACAACCGTCCGTAGGTTGCTGAGAGAACTGACATGTATCGTACATAGAAGGCACTATGACACTATATAATTGTAGAAAAATTAATATTGGCACAAAAATTAAATTTTTGTGTTCTTAGTTACAGATATGGATTTTCAACCCCTTTGTACTGTATACGCACGTTAGGAGCATCTGCCCCTAATCTGTGGCACTGACAGTCACCTAGTTTGTCAGTTGCCTCACCCCTTCCTGAGCTGAAAGCTCCAGTCACAAAACACAGGTTCAAAATCAACTGTAGAAAGATGTTTGTCATGAATAGTTTTATCCCATGATTTCCTATACTGCCACACCATTTTTAACCGCTGATTTACGGGCAGAATAGTTTTTTTTCAACATTGGTAGAGGGTATAAGAAGAAAAATAATACTTGGAAATCACATAATGTGTAGAGAAGCATCTTGGTAATTTTTACTGATGAACACATATTTACATGATTGTAAAACCTTGAAAAACAGAAAAACATCATAATCAGACAAAATAATCAGGTAGGTTTTCAGTTTTATGTTTATTCCATTTTGGGATTTTTTTTTGCATCCGGTCACTTGTAAAACACCTTAAAATTGTTACCGCGTAATGGAATTTATACTCTTTATAAGACTTGTTTGTACGAAGTGACAAATGAAAATTCTTCTCCTTACAGTACGATAGAATATGATCGGTATGGATTCCTGAGGCAACATGATGCTGATGAAGATGTACTGGTTACCAGGGCAACAGAGTTACAACGACGCTCCAGGGAGTTAGAAATCCAGATCAAAGTGAGTTGATGAGATAGCAGAGGGATGTACAGTGTGAAATATATATACAAGAATTGTGCATGGTGGAAGTTCTGAAAGTTCTGTGTTCACGTTAAGTTAATTTTCTAGCTATTGAAACGGGACCACGTTTGGTACTTTTTGTCCTCGCATAATAATGTTATATAAGGATATGATGCATGTCTGATACATTTATTTCAGTTTATATTTGTTGTTTATATCCAACCATATACTTTTGATCTGAATTATGGTAATATTTATTAATATATTAAAAATATAAATATGATCAAAATCCAGGTTGAACACATTTTTTAGGTGGAAAGACCAAATTCTTGTGTAAATTTATTTATTAAATGTGTGTTAAATTCCCATACATAACATTATTACACAAAGACTATATATACCAAAAGATGGTCCCAAATACCCACCATACAAACATTATTTTCAAGTTTCTTTTTGAAGAAAAATTGAAAAAAAATATTGAAGACCATATTTATGACTAACTTTTCACACCCTTTCATCTGAACTTGAAAGTGCAATTTTTATGTTTTTTCCGCCTTTAACAGTAGCTTTACAAAGGTCAGTGGATTTACAAAGGTCAGTGGATTTACAAAGGTCAGTGGATTACTCCTGACAGTAAGGTTCCTCCAGCCATAAAACCGGCTGCCGTCTTATGAAGAGAAAAATTCTTGAGTAGAACTTTAAACAACAATAAATAAATGAATAAATTCAGACATAATATAAGTCTGTTAAAGTGAAATAGGTCTGTTCCCTATTTTTAGGACGGACCCAGGAGCCTCTCACCAATGCGGTTGCTGTGAGTTCAAGTCCAGCTCATGCTGGCTTCCTCTCCGGCCGTAAGTGGGAAGGTCTGCCAGCAACCTGGGGATGGTCGTGGGTTTCCGCCGGGTCCTGCCCGGTTTCCTCCCACCATAATGCTGGCCGCCGTTGTATAAGTGAAATATTCTGGTGTATGGTGTAAAACACCAATTAAATAAAATAAATAAATAAATATTTTTAGGACGGGGCCTCCGAGGCTCACTTGGTTAGCGTACTAGCGCAGCGTAATGACCTAGGAGCCTCTCACCAATGCGGTCGCTGTGAGCTCAAGTCTAGCTCATGCTGGCTTCCTCTCTGGCCGCAAGCGGGAAGGTCTGACAGCAACTATGAATGGTGTTGGGTTTTCCCCTGGCTGTGCTCGGTTTCCTCCCACCATAATGCTGGCCGCCATCGAATAAGTGAAATATTCTTGAGTACAGTGTAAAACACCAGTCAAATAAATAAATAAATAAATAAATATTTGTAGGAAGTTGACCAGTCTGCAGGTGTATCTCATCAGGTTAAATGGGAGAACTTTATGGTGAGTCTAGGGGAGAGACCTTTGCAGAGAAGCCCAGAGCTGAAGGCACTAGTGAGAGGGGGAATCCCCCACCAGTACAGAGAGCCAATATGGAAAGGGTAAGTGGGCATTAATTAGTACCTCATCAATCTCTAATCCCTTTTGACAGTGCCTGGAATGACTGTGAAATTTTAAGGAAATTCCTTTCTCCTCTGCAGATTAACAAAATACATTAAATATACACTAAATATGAGAAGGGACTTAGAGATAGTATTTTAGCAGATATACATATAACTCTTGAGCTTGTTTTTGGCGCGACTTATTGACCTGTCAAAAACGTGTTATTGGATGTATATGTAGCCTCGTAGAAGGTGCAATGCACACACTTTTTAAGAATGCAAGCAACTCAGTTTTCATATACATGCAATGCTGCATTACAAATTTCAGTTTAATACCTGTCAGGGTGGTCATCTGAATGTTGTTTGGTTGCTTCTATTCTGCTGTCATATTAGGAATTTTGTTCTTTTTTCCTTCAGTACTATCTGATGTTGTATCAAGGACTTCATTTGGTTTTCTCCACTCTACTGCCATGTCAGGGACTTGGTTTGGTTTCCTCCACTCTACAGGCATGTCAGGGATTTGGTTTGGTTTCCTCAACTCTGCTGGCATGTCAGGGATTTGGTTTGGTTTCCTTCACTCTACTGTCATGTCAGGGACTTGGTTTGGTTCCTCCACTCTACTGTCGTGTCAGGGACTTGGTTTAGTTTCCTCCACTCTACGCTGTGTCAGGATTTGGTTTGGTTTCTTCCACTCTACTGCCGTGTCAGGGACTTGGTTTGGTTTCCTTCACTCTACTGCAGTGTCAGGGATTTGGTTTGGTTTCCTCCACTCTACAGCATGTCAGGGATTTGGTTTGGTTTCCTCCACTCTGCTGGCATGTCATGGATTTGGTTTGGTTTCCTTCACTCTACTGGCATGTCAGGGACTTGGTTTGGTTTCCTCCACTCTACTGTCGTGTCAGGGACTTGGTTTGGTTTCCTCCCCTGTACTGCCGTGTCAGGGATTTGGTTTGGTTTCTTCCACTCTACTGCCGTGTCAGGGACTTGGTTTGGTTTCCTTCACTCTACTGCCGTGTCAGGGATTTGGTTTGGTTTCTTCCACTCTACTGCCGTGTCAGGGACTTGGTTTGGTTTCCTTCACTCTACTGTCATGTCAGGGATTTGGTTTGGTTTCCTCCTCTCTACTGCCGTGTCAGGGATTTGGTTTGGTTTCCTTCACTCTGCTGTCATGTCAGAGATTTGGTTTGGTTTCCTTCACTCCATTGTCGTGTCAGGGATTTGGTTTGGTTTCCTTCACTCTACTGCCGTGTCAGGGATTTGGTTTGGTTTCCTCCACTCTACTGCCGTGTCAGGGATTTAGTTTGGTTTCCTCCACTCTACTGTCATGTCAGGGATTCGGTTTGGTTTCTCCACTCTGCTGTTGTAAAATATCGATCAGGTAAATGAATTATGGAAATTTACATGTACTCCTGTATTATTATATGTCTTTATGTGTTCGGGTTTTTTTTCTTTCTAGGTGTATAAATTTACATATCCAGTCCAAGCCAAGCAACCACTATCAAAACCTAGTCAAAAGTTCTGAGAAGAACAAACACAATCCTGCTGCTAAACAGGTACTGGTCGCTTTAGACAAAAGATATGACTTCAACAGGCCACTTGTTGTCCTCAACAAAATATATGACTTAAACAGGTACATGTACTGATCATCTTAAACAAAAGGTATGACTTAGAAATGACAACCTACAGTATTTGACCTATAAGTTTGTCCCAAAAGGTGCATTTTTAAAAGTCATAAAAGTGTGGAAAAAATTTAAAGGTCATAAATTATTACTTTTGATTATTTCTCTATGCTTCACACATCTCTCAGAATGTTCAAAATATTGGCAAAGAGGAGGTTGAAAAGGTTGAAGAGTAAGGGTTAACAGGTGCTGGTCATCTTAGACAAAAGATAGACTATCTAGAATAGGACTTACGGATAATTTTTTGATAATTGTATAAATGAATGTGCTCAAGTTACATGTAAAGTCACATGGCTGAATAAATTAAAAGTCACCTAAAATCTGTTCATAAGAAAGTTCATAAGAAAGATTACTTCAGGTACCTTAGTTTTTAATTAAATAACATTTTGAGTGTAGCGTTAAAAGGCAATAAAGGAATCCAGCAATAGATTGGTTTGTGATGATTAAATCGTTGCTGTTTTGCTAGGTTGAGCTTGATCTACTGCGGACACTCCCCACCAACAAGTATTATGAGGCCATGGACAGTGAAGGGATCACCAAGTTACGCAGAGTGCTGTTAGCCTACAGCTGGCATAACCCTGACATAGGCTACTGTCAGGTAATGTAAACACTTTTGCGGTTAAATTGTGCAGAAAAATGGTAGAAATACTTGTACCCTAACTTTTCTAACATTTGGGACAGATATTGGAAGTGTTGAATGCAGAATATTACATTTCTTTACCAGCCTTTTGGAAAAGTAAAGATAGAGTATGTTGTTCATTAAAAAAGAAACTCAGTATTCCTGCTAATTCCTGCTGGCACACTATTAAACCGCTAGGCCAAGGAGGCTCGCTGTACATGTATTACACAGAGCCAGCGTTGGCCAATGGCTAAAGGATACAGGAAAATTAACTCTAAAACAATGATTATGGTCTTAAGGGAAATGAAGAAACTTTTTGGGGTATTTTTGGGCATAGTAGTATTTTGTATCTCGTAATTACCACCTCTGTTTTATGCATACTCTCCATCCATGGTCAGAAATTTTTGGAAATGTCAACAATGAATTCGGCATAGCAGGACCAGCCTTTGCTCCCCTCAGAGTTGATTGGACAGCTATGACCTTTGTTTCTTCTTAATTTTCGGGCTTACCACTGGGGCATTATGAAAATTTTAAAGCCATTTTTATGGCCCAAGAAGAAAGCTGAGAAGCTTTTCTGTCACCCTGTATGTTATGCACATCATAAACCTTTTTTTTAATATGTTATGTTGCATATTTCTTTCCTTTCGTTATTCCTTTCCTTTTAGTTGTTATGTTGATAATAAGGCTCTCAGAATTAAACTGAACACTGATTGAACGAATTGTCTGATTATAAAACGTGTTATTTCTTGTGCAGGGTTTAAATCGATTGGCTGCCATTGCCCTGTTATTTTTGAGTGAAGAAGATGCTTTCTGGTGTCTGGTGGCCATCGTGGAGGTGATCATGCCACAGAGTATTACACACGGACGCTGATGGCAGCACAGGCTGATCAGGTAGGACAGTAGTTCTGGTGTCTGGTGACCATTGTGGAGGTGATCATGTCACAGGAGTATTACACTCGGACACTGGTGGCAGCACAGGCTGATCAGGTAGGACAGGAGTTCTGGTGTCTGGTGGCCATTGTGGAGGTGATCATGGCACAGGAGTATAACATACAGACACTGGTGGCCCATTATGGAGGTGATCATGCCACAGGAGTATTACACACGGACACTGATGGCAGCACAGGCTGATCAGGTAGGACAGTAGTTTTGGTGTCTGGTGGCCATTGTGGAGTTGATTATGCCACAGGAGTATAACATACAGACACTGATGGAAGCACAGGCTGATCAGGTAGGACAGTAGTTTTGGTGTCTGGTGGCCATTGTGGAGGTGATTATGCCACAGGAGTATAACATACAGACACTGATGGAAGCATAGGCTGATCAGGTAGGACAATAGTTCTGGTGTCTGGTGACCATTGTGGAGGTCATCATGCCACAGGAGTATTTCACAGAGACACTGATGGCAGCACAGGCTGATCAGGTAGGACAGTAGTTTTGGTGTCTGGTGGCCATTGTGGAGGTGATTATGCCACAGGAGTATTACACTCGGACACTGATGGCAGCATAGGCAGATCAGGTTGGACAATAGTTCTGGTGTCTGGTCACCATTGTGGAGGTGATCATGCCACAGGAGTATTTCACATGGACACTGATGGCAGCACAGGCTGATCAGGTAGGGCAGTAGTTCTGGTGTCTGGTGGCCATTGTGGAGGTGATAATGCCACAGGAGTATTACACACGGACACTGATGGCAGCACAGGCTGATCAGGTAGGACAGTAGTTCTGGTGTCTGGTGTGCATTGTGGAGGTGATCATGCCACAGGAGTATTACACACGGACACTGATGGCAGCACAGGCTGATCAGGTAGGACAGGAGTTCTGGTGTCTGGTGACCATTGTGGAGGTGATCATGGCACAGGAGTATAACATACAGACACTGATGGAAGTACAGGCTGATCAGGTAGGGCAGTAGTTCTGGTGTCTGGTGTGCATTGTGGAGGTGATAATGCCACAGGAGTATTACACACGGACACTAATGGCAGCACAGGCTGATCAGGTAGGACAGTAGTTCTGGTGTCTGGTGTGAATTGTGGAGGTGATAATGCCACAGGAGTATTACACACAGACACTGATGGCAGCACAGGCTGATCAGGTAGGACAGGAGTTCTGGTGTCTGGTGGCCATTGTAGAGGTGATCATGGCACAGGAGTATAACATACAGACACTGATGGAAGTACAGGCTGATCAGGTTAGGACAGTAGTTTTGGTGTCTGGTGGCCATTGTGGAGGTGATTATGCCACAGGAGTATTACACACGGACACTGATGGCAGCACAGGCTGATCAGGTAGGACAGGAGTTCTGGTGTCTGGTGACCATTGTGGAGGTAATCATGGCACAGGAGTATAACATACAGACACTGATGGAAGCACAGGCTGATCAGGTAGGACAGTAGTTCTGGTGTCTGGTGGCCATTGTGGAGGTGATCATGCCACAGGAGTATTACACACGGACACTGATGGCAGCACAGGCTGATCAGGTAGGACAGGAGTTCTGGTGTCTGGTGACCATTGTGGAGGTGATCATGGCACAGGAGTATAACATACAGACACTGATGCAGCACAGGCTGATCAGGTAGGACAGTAGTTCTGGTGTCTGGTGGCCATTGTGGAGGTGATCATGCCACAGGAGTATTACACACGGACACTGATGGCAGCACAGGCTGATCAGGTAGGACAGTAGTTCTGGTGTATACGTTCATGTATATATGGAACTGTCATTTAACAAAATAATTATGACTGCATGTAACTGTAACTGTAAATGACATAAAATTTTACCCCCAAGGGCACTTTCAGAGGAGAACAAAGGTCAAAATAAGTTGGATAATGAAACTTACATTTTTGGAGTAAGATAACATATTACCTTCCAAGTAGACCTCAAAAAATCTTTCTAATATCAATTAAACTATCAGAATAAAGCAAAATGAGTGACTTTAACACAGACAAGTTTTTTTTCAGTCAATTTGCTGGAATTCCTGGCTGTTTTACAATCCCCATTTTCAGTATACAGTAAAAAAAAATTTTAAAATGACTTTTGCACAGAAATCTTGGGTTGAGATTGACTTTAGTGATACACTTTGTCAAACAATCCGTGATTTTGTTGGTTTCAGAGGGTTTTGAAGGATCTTCTGCAGGATAAGCTGCCACGTCTCACGCTCACCTGGACAATATGATGTTGACCTGTCGCTTTTCACATTTAACTGGTTCCTCACCATTTTTTGTGGACAACATTCCCCCAGAGGTGTTCTTGAGAGTCTGGGATGTCTTTCTGTATGAAGGGAGTAAGGTATGTCACAGATTTAACCCTAGTCAACATTTAAAAAGTGATTAAAATTTAAATTTAAAATTAAAATTTTGGATTTAAATCTTATGAACTTTTGAAATTGAGGGATTGCAGTGATATTTATAAGATGTCAAAATACTATCAAAAACCTCAAAAGCCATACATACATCTACATAAACTAGCAATGTTGTGTGCTAAAGTTTTAAATTCAACTGTTGACGGTTACTTTGAGGAATCTGTCACATTGATGTGAATGTTGTTGTCAGAATAAATATATACATGGTGCAAGGTTAGGCCATCACCACTGTCATGGTAATGTGACTATAGTGTCACAGTTCTCACCACAACCTGCATTTGCATTTATTTACATGCTCTTTCAATTTTGCCATGGCCATTTTTAACTATGACAACAATCATTCTGGAATGTATAAGTACATGTAGCCGTCAAAATCTGCATTTGCATCTCTTCTGCTGCTCTTTAGGTTTGCCCGGCGTTTTTCATGCAACTTTTACAGCAGTCAGATAAAATAAGGAAATTTAATGTCACAAATCTGCATATGCAACCTTTTCCCATATCAAAGAGCAACTTTGAGGGCAATTTATACATGTTTTTAATTTGATGTTGGATTTTTGGTTTAATTAGACAATTGCATGGCTTTACAAAAAGTACAATTTTATCAGTCAACATAGAATAATGCCTTCAGAATTTGCTTAAGTAAACATCTTTGTTAACATGTGAAAAGGTTGAAGAATTACAGGTATGACAACAACCATTCTAGAATGAATAAATGAAAAGTTGCAATCTGCACTTGCATTTCTTACAGGTACTTTTTCGGTTTGCCCTGGCCATTTTTAAGTACAAAGAGGAGGAGATATTAGAACTGAATTCATCAATTAACATCAACAAGTACCTGCGTGTGATTGGAGGGAAGATGACTGATGTTCGCAAACTGGCTGAGGTGAGTGTTTCTGTATCATTCCTGGTGAATATGGGTAGATGAAGGGGAGACAAATCCTACACTGGATCTCATGCCTGTCTGCACCTGAGACATGCTGGAACACAACATGAAACTGAAATATTGTAGATGGTAGCAATGTCAATTTGAAAATAAAAGTTTATTACATATTCTGGGATAATGATCAAATGCCGATCAAAATTTCTTTATCTAAATTAAAAATACATAATTGCACTAAAATGTCATTTTGAAAGCCTATGTAGATAGTAACTGTTCAAGAGTTAATGTTAGCCCCAAAGCCTGTGTACCTATACCAAGCCATAGGATAGTATGTATGTGCATGTGTGCGTGGATGATTATGTAAACTTAACTAATCCCGCTAATCCCACTCAGATAAATCATTTCAGTGTCATGATACAAATCTTTGTTGTTATTTGTAGATTGCATTCCACGAGTTGAACCCTTTCCCACGCCGGGTTGTCACAGCACGGAGACACTTACAGATGATACAGGTCAAGGTAAGACAAATACAACTTACGTTTTTAAATATACTTTTACAATATTGAACAAAATTTATGGATGCTTGATTTATCAAAATCGACAGAATTAAACTGATGGAGTTATGTGAGCTGTTTCTTTCATAAAAACTTTGTAATGTAAAAAATTTGTTAATTCCTGATGACCAAAAAGCTGAATTCACAAAAAGTAAAACGGATTGCAACACTGCTTTCCTAAGAAAAATGGCCTTGAACAGGGTTCCACAGGTTGGCCATGAACAGGGTTCCACAGGTTGGCCATGAACAGGGTTCCACAGGTTGTTCTGGGTATGGTAGCTGTGTCACATGTATGATCTATTCTCATTGAGATTGGCTCATTTGTTTTGTAGATATAATGTATATAACTGTAGGTAACTAGCCAAATATGAACTCCGATCAAGGGGTGAAAGTAGGTTAAAGGTTATTTATGCCAACTACACATGCTAGGCACCCATCAGAGAATCCATATATGTACATATTTCATTGCATTTGGTTTAGTATTTTTGGAGATATAATGCTAGCAGTCCCAGTATGAATTCTGTCCACAAGGTTAAAGGTCAGTATTCATGTTTAATAAGATTCGTGGACAATTGAAAATGAGATGTAAAATGAGATTAGCTAATTTTTTTATGATCCATAATGACCTCAAAATGTTGCGGTAATTTGCTGGGATGTGTAAAGACAATAAGTATAAACCTACAGCCAAAGTTTACTGCCAGGTAAAAAAACTGGCCTGTCATATGTGTAAATGACGCAAATAAAAATGCTGGGCGAATTGTAATTTGTAGTAAATATTTTGCATTCTCCTTGACAGAATTCTACTTGATATCTTCATCTGCCTTCTGTTGTTTGTTTTGTAGGCACAGCTGCGGGAGCTTGATGCATTACGGCAGGACTTCCGCAGTCACAGCATTCCAGCAGATAGAGTGGAGTACTACAGCGATGATGAGGCAGAGGGGGAAGAGGAGAGTAAACAGGTGCCCCCTGTGTCTGTCACAGTGGCATAAAGCTGACAACAAACTTCAATTCCACACCATGGATGTGACAGAGGGGGAGGAGGAGAGTAAACAGGTGCCCCCTGTGTCTGACATGGTGGCTTAAAGGTGACAACAAACAGGAATGTTACACCGTGGATGTGACAGAGGGGGAGGAGGAGAGTAAACAGGTGCTCCCAGTGTCTGTTATGGTGACATAAAGCTGACAACAAACTGGAATTCCACACCATGGATGTGACAGAGGGGGAAGAGGAGAGTAAACAGGTGCTCCCAGTGTCTGTTATGGTGACATAAAGCTGACAACAAACTGGAATTCCACACCATGGTTGTGACAGAGGGGAAGAAGGTGATTAAACAGGTGCTCCCAGTGTCTGTTATGGTGACATAAAGCTGACAACAAACTGGAATTCCACACCATGGATGTGACAGAGGGGGAGGAGGAGAGTAAACAGGTGCTCCCAGTGTCTGTTATGGTGACATAAAGCTGACAACAAACTGGAATTCCACACCATGGATGTGACAGAGGGGGAAGAGGAGAGTAAACAGGTGCTCCCAGTGTCTGTTATGGTGACATAAAGCTGACAACAAACTGGAATTCCACACCATGGCTGTGACAGAGGGGAAGGAGGTGATTAAACAGGTGCTCCCAGTGTCTGTTATGGTGACATAAAGCTGACAACAAACTGGAATTCCACACCATGGATGTGACAGAGGGGGAGGAGGAAAGTAAACAGGTGCTCCCAGTGTCTGTTATGGTGACATAAAGCTGACAACAAACTGGAATTCCACACCATGGTTGTGACAGAGGGGGAGGAAGAGAGTAAACAGGTGCTCCCAGTGTCTGTTATGGTGACATAAAGCTGACAACATACTGGAATTCCACACCATGGATGTGACAGAGGGGGAGGAGGAGAGTAAACAGGTGCTCCCAGTGTATGTTATGGTGACATAAAGCTGACAACAAACTGGAATTCCACACCATGGATGTGACAGAGGGGGGAGGAGAAGAGTAAAAAGGTGCTCCCAGTGTCTGTTATGGTGACATAAAGCTGACAACAAACTGGAATTCCACACCATGGATATGCCAGAGGGGGAGGAGGAAAGTAAACAGGTGCTACCAGTGTCTGTTATGGTGACATAAAGCTGACAACAAACTGGAATTCCACACCATGGACGTGCCAGAGGGGGAGGAGGAAAGTAAACAGGTGCTCCCAGTGTCTGTTATGGTGACATAAAGCTGACAACAAACTGGAATTCCACACCATGGATGTGCCAGAGGGGGAGGAGGAAAGTAAACAGGTGCTACCAGTGTCTGTTATGGTGACATAAAGCTGACAACAAACTGGAATTCCACACCATGGACGTGCCAGAGGGGGAGGAGGAAAGTAAACAGGTGCTCCCAGTGTCTGTTATGGTGACATAAAGCTGACAACAAACTGGAATTCCACACCATGGATGTGCCAGGGGAGAACAAAGTGAATCCGGTCAAATTTATATCACGAGCAAAAGAATGGAACTTTGTTGTGGGTGTCAGTTTTGTTGTGGGCGTCTATCATGTTGAATATATTGAACAAAAAGTGGTTCATATTTTAATAGGCACTTGCAGCACAATTTTACAGCATTGTTATTTTAGTACCATAATTTTCAAGACTATTAATATGTCACTTTTTGAAGCTGAAACCCTCCAAACATATCCTAAAGAAAAAATCAGTAGAACTCTCTCAGAGTAATGAAAAATTAGCAACTTTCACGTAGTCATAGACAGAAAAATGTGGAGCACACTCTTTGTTCTCATGATCTGAGGTTTTGGGGGTTGGGGAGACAAGGTGGTTATTTTAATGTTGTGAGAACACAAGAGGGGAATTGTACCAGTCTTTATCTTCACAGTGTTATTCATTGTTGACCACATTGTGCCTTCTAGTTTCTGGTTGTTTGCTGACTGACAAAAAAATATCGTCTGTCCAAAATTCTTGTTGGAATGCTGTAAATGCAAACAGTGATTTTTCTTATAAGTAATGCATTTACAAACTAATCATAAATTTACAAATTAAACATTCCTACAAAAGATGAGATTTGTTTTTATACAAGGACATGATGAACCAAAAAGGCAAAGAAAATATCATTTACATGTACATATTCATTGTGTATAATGAACATGTGAAAATATGCTTAGTACTGACAGTGCTGTGAAATTGCATCACAGCAGTTCTTGTGAAGTTTTGACCTGCACATGTGCATCAAATTGAAATTTCAGTTTGAAGATTATGTTTGGGATGTTTTTGTATCCATATTTAGGATGTTGGGAGTAAAGATGTATTCCTGGATGTTGCTAATATTAAACTTAAAATACAGGTTAAAATATTTGACATTCTTTGTAATGTTAAAATCCTTTAAGTCCATGTCCACTCTGAGAATTTCCATTCCTCTCTTGTCAGTGTGCTGAGTTTTCGTTTTTGTATCATAATCCGTTAATATGACTGTGGTTAATTTTACTGACATTTTAAAGCCAGTGGGAGTACATTAGGGATATATATTGGAGGCGTTAACATTGGATGTGACTGTCTGAGAGCTAATGAAGAGTAAAACCATGTTCATTGGCATATATTTATAGAGTATAGGCAGTTCACATTAGTACTATGTGCTTATCCAGCTGCCCATAATAAACTTCTATTTACTACTGAAGGGATTCAAGACTGTTTTCAGGAAATGGAGAGATAGAAAATGAAATTTGGGTACTCTGTTCAAACAAAATGGCCTTTAGCAAAAGCCTGTTTGGACACCCTCGCTCACATTTCTGTCACACCCATGCACAAATAATACATGTATGAATGGAAAATCAAAAGTATACAATTAATAGACGGTATTTTTGGAGTACATTGTAGACATATTTTTGTGGAGAATAGGGAATGTACATGCACGACCACTTTGGCATACAGGAGGACAAGAAGTGTACTTGTGGAGAATGCTCTTTGGTAATTTGACATGTATCTGTGGAGAATGCTCTTTGGTAATTTGACATCTGTCTGTGGAAAATGCTAATGGTAATTTGACGTGTATCTGTGGAGAATGCTAATGGTAATTTGACATGTATCTGTGGAGAATGCTCTTTGGTAATTTGACATGTATCTGTGGAGAATGCTAATGGTAATTTAACGTGTCAGTGGAGAATGCTAATGGTAATTTGACATGTGTCTGTGGAGAATGCTCTTTGGTAATTTGACATGTATCTGTGGAGAATGCTAATGGTAATTTGACATGTATCTGTGGAGAATGCTAATGGTAATTTGACATGTATCTGTGGAGAATGCTCTTTGGTAATTTGACATGTATCTGTGGAGAATGCTCTTTGGTAATTTGACATGTATCTGTGGAGAATGCTAATGGTAATTTGACATGTATCTGTGGAGAATGCTCTTTGGTAATTTGACATGTGTCTGTGGAGAATGCTCTTTGGTAATTTGACATGTATCTGTGGAGAATGCTCTTTGGTAATTTGACATGTATCTGTGGAGAATGCTAATGGTAATTTGACATGTATCTGTGGAGAATGCTCTTTGGTAATTTGACATGTATCTGTGGAGAATGCTCTTTGGTAATTTGACATGTATCTGTGGAGAATGCTCTTTGGTAATTTGACATGTATCTGTGGAGAATGCTAATGGTAATTTGACATGTATCTGTGGAGAATGCTCTTTGGTAATTTGACATGTATCTGTGGAGAATGCTCTTTGGTAATTTGACATGTATCTGTGGAGAATGCTCTTTGGTAATTTGACATGTATCTTTGGAGAATGCTAATGGTAATTTGACATGTATCTGTGGAGAATGCTCTTTGGTAATTTGACATGTATCTGTGGAGAATGCTCTTTGGTAATTTGACATGTATCTGTGGAGAATGCTCTTTGGTAATTTGACATGCATCTGTGGAGAATGCTAATGGTAATTTGACATGTATCTGTGGAGAATGCTAATGGTAATTTGACATGTATCTGTGGAGAATGCTAATGGTAATTTGACATGTATCTGTGGAGAATGCTCTTTGGTAATTTGACATGTGTCTGTGGAGAGGGAGAATGGTAATTTGACATGTATCTGTGGAGAATGCTTTTTGGTAATTTGACATGTATCTGTGGAGAATGCTCTTTGGTAATTTGACATGTATCTGTGGAGAATGCTCTTTGGTAATTTGACATGTATCTGTGCAGAATGCTCTTTGGTAATTTGACATGTATCTGTGGAGAATGCTCTTTGGTAATTTGACATGTATCTGTGGAGAATGCTCTTTGGTAATTTGACATGTATCTGTGGAGAATGCTCTTTGGTAATTTGACATGTATCTGTGGAGAATGCTAATGGTAATTTAACGTGTCAGTGGAGAATGCTAATGGTAATTTGACATGTGTCTGTGGAGAGGGAGAATGGTAATGTGACTTGTGTCTGTGGAGAGGGAGAATGGTAATGTGACTTGTGTCTATCAAGAATCAGAAGTGTACATACGCATTGGGACATGATGTGGAGAATTAGAAGAGTACTTATGCACTGGAATTTATCTGTTGAGGATGAGAAGTGTATACATTGGCAGTGCATTCTAGACCTATCTTTGGAGAATAGAAATGTATGTACATGTATGTCTCTGGAGAAAAGGACATCTACATAGATATGTATCTCAAGAAAATGAGAAGTGTATGTAGATGTGTATCTCAGGAGAATGAGAAGTGGACAGCGACATGTGTTTCTGGAGGATGAGGAGTGTACATAGATAATAGATATGTATCTGTGGAGAATGAGAAGTGTACATAGATATGTGTCCATGGAGAATGAGAAGTGGACATTGGTATGCAGCGGTGGAGAATGAGAAGTGTACATAGATATGTGTCCATGGAGAATGAGAAGTGGATATTGATATGTGTCTGTGGAGAATGAGAAGTGGACATTGGTAAGTATCGATGGAGAATGAGAAGTGGACATTGATATGTATCTGTGGAGAATGAGAAGTAGACATTGGTATGTAGCGGTGGAGAATGAGAAGTGGACATTGGTATGCAGCGGTGGAGAATGAGAAGTAGACATTGGTATGTAGCGGTGGAGAATGAGAAGTGTACATAGATATGTATCCATGGAGAATGAGAAGTGTACGTAGATATGTATCCATGGAGAATGAGAAGTGGACATTGGTATGTAGCGGTGGAGAATGAGAAGTGTACATTGGTATGTAGCGGTGGAGAATGAGAAGTGTACATTGGTATGTAGCGGTGGAGAATGAGAAGTAGACATTGGTATGTAGCGGTGGAGAATGAGAAGTGTACATAGATATGTACGTCTGGAGAATGAAAAGAACACATTGACATGTATCTGGTGAGAATGAGATGTGTACATAGGTATGCATCTGGAGAATGAGATGTGTACATAGGTATGTATCTGTGGAGAATGAGAAGTGTACATAGATATGTATCTGTGGAGAATGAGAAATGTACAGTGGTACGCATCTGTGGAGAAAGAAATCCACATTGGTATGTATCTTTGGAGAATGAGAAGTGTGCATTGACGTATCTCTGGAAAATGAGAAGTGTGCATTGACATGTATCTCTGGAGAATGAGAAGTGTACATTGACCTGTATCTCTGGAGAATGAGAAGTGCACATTGACATGTATCTCTGGAGAATGAGAAGTGCACATTGACCTGTATCTCTGGAGAATGAGAAGTGTACATTGACCTGCATCTCTGGAGAATGAGAAGTGCACATTGACATGTATCTCTGGAAAATCAGAAGTGTACATTGACCTGTATCTCTGGAGAATGAGAAGTGCACATTGACCTGTATCTCTGGAGAATGAGAAGTGCACATTGACCTGTATCTCTGGAGAATGAGAAGTGCACATTGACATGTATCTCTGGAGAATGAGAAGTGCACATTGACATGTATCTCTGGAAAATCAGAAGCGTACATTGGCACATTATAATGTATCCGTGAAGACTGAAAAGTGTACATTGGTACTGTATGTATCATTGGAAAATAAGAAGAGTAGACCTGTGTATATCTGTGGAGAGATGTAACTGTACTTTGCAGAGTCACAGATAAAATAATAGATATGGATTGCATGACATGTACTTCTATTATACTATTATTAATTCCATGTTTTGCAGAATCAAGAGTAGAGTTTGTACAGATTTCTAGTGAAACACTGTTTACTGAAATGATTAAAGGTTGGTTGATTAACTTTATGTATGAATTTCATGTTTTGCAATATTTACATGAGCAAGACTAAGATTTGTTGATTTTGCAATTTTTTGTGGAATATGTGATCAAGTAGTGATGAACTTTGTGTTTTTTTGCATGTGTTTTAATACATTACAAGAAGTTTGTTCATGACATTTCACACTTACCGTAACTGTAACGGTATATGGATTTATACATTATCCGTGTTCACATACAATACTGTAAAAAATACTGCAGGTTTACATTGATATGAGGTTGGTGCTCACTTTGTTGTGTGTGTCTGAGTACAATACATAGGTATATAGATAGACACAGAACAAATATAGTTATATTAATACAGCATTTTAGCAGATGTGTTCCTAAAAATGTGATAAGAGACTTCTAATGCATGCAGTTACATGACATTTTCACAGTCTGGTGATAAAACTTTTCTTTCCATAACATGGTCAGAACTATTTTGTGATGCTCTTTTTACACATCCATAGAAATATTCTTGGGAACGGCGGAGAACAACAGTCAAATAAATAAAGAAATTTTACACATTCTCAACTCTTGTTCAAGTTAAAGAATAAAAGTGGATGTATTCTTTTTGAATGTACGTAGATTTCAGTGGTCTTGATTAATGTGCTAATTTAACTGCTAATACTCTTCAACTTTTTATATATGTGTATATGAAAAAGCTAGTTAAAATTGCATTTTACTATAATTTTTTTGTAATGTGTTGAAATATAAGGATACAAATTTTTGATTTTGTTGAATATAAAAAGTTACATTCCCAATGCCAGCATGAGTCATTTGTTGTTCTGGAAATGAGATTTTCTCATAATATTCTCATGTATAAAAACACTATGAAAAAAAATTTAGAAAGTATTTTTATAGACAATATAATATTACAATACATAAGTGAATCGAATCGTCCTGTTTGAAGTTATATTTTTCTTTATACACTTGACTCTAGTTTGTTTTGATTACAAAATTTCTCTTTTTCAATGTAAATGTTGTGAAGAATCATGATGGTGTATTCCTGTAGCTATGACGGCAAACTCAAAAAGCCCCCCCCGAGACCTGATTACATCACCGATTCTTTGTCATAAGATGTTGTCCGCAAAAGGCATGTTCATATGATACTGCTACATGTGTGTTAAGGGTTGTTTTTGATTTGTCTGTATACAATCTGGCACACAACAGTTAACATGTGGCATATTAAAGTTAAGCAGCTCCTCAAAACTGCAGTCCTACTTATACAAACCTGATCATGAAAATGGCACTTTCACACCCAGGTTTTTACCCAGAATGCACTGACGCAAATAAAGTGAAGAATGGCTGCATGTGTCATAAATCATATAAACACATCTTTTCTCAAATTCAGGCAAAATTATAAATGTAAAGATGCTTTCCTCCAGAAAATGTCACATTTATATCATGGATATGTATGAATGATCACTGTAAACAAAGCAAACACGTACTGATCTGGTGCATCAACTCAAATCAGAAAGTAATCTTATAAACATTTGGTTTTTAAATTGAAAGACATGTTTGTTTCTTGTTTTTGTGTGCTTATGATTTAATTGTTCAATAACTTAATAGCTTCTGGCATTGAATGCCATGTTACGTGTAAGATATGCTCGAGTGATCCTGAAATAGTTTTGAAAACACCACTACAAAGATGAGACAAGTAACAATCAATTTGATCACGTACATCCTGTTAGCCAGCTATCTCCATTAAAGATTCTTTCCAGTAACTCACTTTGACTTGATTGTTACGCCGAACTCAAGCTTATACGATGACGGCCAGCATGGTGGGAGGAAATTGTGGTGGCAGAGCGTGAGGGGAGACCTCCGACAATCTGCAAGTTGCTGGCACATTGTACATGTATGATTGGAGAGGATGCCAGCATGACCTGGGCTTGAACTCACACTGATCACGTTAGTGAAAGGCCCTGGGGTCACTGTCATGTGCTCGCACATTAAGCATGTGGGCCACAGAGGCTGAATTTCTCTAGTCAATAATTTGACATCATCACATACAGAAGTCTAAGCCCAGGTAAGCTAATATGATTTAAGGAGTCAATTTGCTTGAGTAAGAAGGAAACACAGTACAAAAAGTACTCCTTGTTAAGCAACTTCACATAATAAACTGCAGGATAGAAAACTACATGTCAATATTTGTCAATCAAAATGCTATAAAGTGCCTTGCACTAAGAACAGAATTCAGAAAACAATACTAATTTCTCAAATGTGTGTATTTCATACTTCTCAAGACCTTCAATTGCCACTTTCTCTGACTACTATATATATTAATATATTTAAGAACGGTGAATTCAATATTTATTCATTCACTCAAATAAACATACTGGTATCTGACTTCCTGACTATCTTATTCACCAGGCTCGCTTGGGAGACATAAAATAGTTATTCATTTTACACAGCGCTTGGATTTCTGGATCATTCACGTTTTTTACCCTCGTGTACAGAAGAGTTCATGAAGCTGAGAGGTAGGCAGCACGCACCACGCACGCATCATGTACAGTGTTGAGATAGAACACACCAAAGCTAGATGGGCCTTACATTTCTACACATACAGCGTGCAATAATTACATACAAGTTATCAATATATGTCATTATATCTTAGTAGAAGCAGCAAAATGACATCCATGTAATAATAATTATAGTTCCCCCTACACCCCCAGCCCCACCCTCACCGTACTAAACTGACAAAGCATATATGATCTGTAGGCCTACATATATACATAACGGTATAGAGAGATCTATATTTTGACAGTTGTGTTTACTTATAGAAGTCTCTAGTTGGAACTAATAGGAGTTATATCATGCAGCCATCCATTTACAATGTACATAGATATACATTAGCATACTTGAATAGATCAATAAGTTTCTTTTAATATAAACTTCAAATCCAAAGGCATATTGTTAAAAACAGGCCATATCACAGGGTGTGTTTACTGTTAACTGGTACAGTTAACCAATGTTTCATGTCCAGTAACAGTAGATACTAGTATATGGATCTATTATTTCACTGATGTTCAGGCTTAATTAAATCACATTTTGTGCATTATCAAGCTGTGTCTGGAACATTACTGTTCTGTTCAAATACATTAATTTTTTTTCTATTCTGAGGCATTTTCATTGGCCTGTAAGTATACTTACTGTAATTCTTCAACCTTTTCACAGTGTTTATTCAAGCATATTCTGAAGGCTTTATTCTGTGTTGACTGGAAAATACTTGTTGTGAAGTTCAGAGAATGGCTAATCCATCCACTGTAGTTTTGTCTCCAAATCAAATTAAAAATATGCATAAATTGCACTGAAAGTTGCTCTTTCATACACAAGAAGGTTGAGGTTTTGGCATACTAAGAAAATTTAGCTTTCATATATCTTTGTGCCTTGTGTAGCAATTGTTAAACAATAAGTTTCAATAGGATGTGCCCTGTTCTCAGAGAGATGTTTAGAGGATTTCTGTGTTTGATGTTGTAATCCAACATGGACATCAAACTGCATGTCCCAAACGAATTTGTGTTAGCTTCAGTTTAGTCTTTAAATGGCATATTTGGGCAAATTCTGGATTTTTGATCCAATGTAGCCAATTTTATTGGTCTAATGGTACAATTTTACCTAGATACTATTATACATGTATCATAATTTCAGATTCCCGGCTACAGCAGTCATAATGGATTCTAGGAATACAGAATAATAATGAGAAACAACAAGGTTTCCAGCATAGCTGCTTGAACCTTATTTCGTAACTTATAGTATACATGTATTTGCAGTTACAACTAGGATTATATTAACTGTATGAATTATCTTCTTATATGGACTTAGGGATCAAAATATTGCAAAAATAGTGATATTCTGTTGGTAGCTTTGTCTTAAGACGAACACTGCCATGATAAAATATGGGCAAATTACCCTACTGTGTTGAAAAGCAGTCATGTCATTTTAAACGGCCACATCATTCTGATACAGGTCAAAACTGCACATTTAGATATGTCCTGGACATGTTAGAGTTATCTTTCAAGCCAATAAAAGACTCTCTAAAACACCAGATCATGAATTGTGTAGACAAACAAAAAATAAAGCTCTAGACAGAAGTCGTGGGCATTATGCATGTATGTTTTTTAAAAAATACACAATTATACAAACTAGGGCCCCATCAAAAGGCTGGCAAATCTAGTTTTTTTCCATCTGCATCTAGTGACATAATGAAACAATATCATCACCATTATTATCAATGAAAGGGAAAAAAAAAGTACATTAGACTAAGCACTTATAAGCACTGATGGAAGTTTATGTAAATTAGATCAAGAAAACTTAATACTGAAAGTCCACTGATTCATGATCACGTGCTGGTTGGAAAGCCAGTCATTAAGCCTGCAAAATCATGCCGTGTCACCTTCTGCAAGCCCCTCCCTCAATCCCCATGTCCCAAGGTATGAAGTTGGCTTATTCATAGATGCCATTACAAATAGACCCATACATAAAGTGTAATACGTAAGTGTGTAGTTCAGCCAATAATAAATAAATATCTCCCAGAAGAAAATGGACGTACAGTGTAGGCTATACATGTACAGCTATGATGGATTACAAGATCTACACGTACACTGGTAATATATACATAATGTATGCATACACAAATACTGGCTATGTACATGCATTAACTACCCATCATTTAATACATAGTTTTTGAATAGTGGCTATGTACACAGATACACGAGTCACAAAATCGTCATCAGCTACAATAAAGGGCCTCTGGTCATCCAACGAGCTCCTAAAAACAGAAAATAACTTATTCTTTGAAAGCTCTTCACCAATGGTGTTTCTCACCAAAACTTTGGTTGTCAGAAATGACTGAATGCCCATTGCTATTCATTTGTTTATTAATCTGATTGGTGTTTTATGCTGTACTCAAAAATATTTCACCTATATGACGGCAGCCAGCATTATGGTGGGAGGAAACTGAGCAGAGCCCTTAAACTCAAACTCACAGCGGCCGCATTGGTGATAGGCTCCTGGGTCATTACACTGCCCTTGCGCATTAACCAACTGAGCCACAGAGGCACCCAATGCCTATTGCTATGTTGCGTGCAAAAAATACATACAGGAGAGCAATACTAATCAGACACATTGTGATAATTAAGAGCTACTTCAGTTTCAAAGACTTTACATTTTAAATGATTAGGATTGAGGACCTCAGCCAATTTGAAGAGCACCAATATATTTCTTGAGTGAAATCTTGGAGTATTGTTTGTATATCCAAACTGTACTGTGTGCGTTTCCAATGATGTCTGATGACTTCACTTAACGCAGGAACAAGCCGTACGTCTTAGCTGATTTACATAGCCACTCTACCCAATGCTATGATATGATTTTGGCGTCATGACAACTGAATAACAAGAAAGCTGTGTCTGCCTCATTCAAAGTCACATCAGCCAAGTTATGGGAAAACAATCAATAATTAACTTTTGGATCCACCTTTCTTAAACCACTGTTTCTCTCTGAAAAACTGAACCCTGTCTATTCCAGAAGGCACCCTGTATAAACATTCAGGCCCATTTTGCCCAGATTAGTAGCTCTTTAATTAAGATGTGTGGGTTATACTACTCATGGTAGACATCATGCTCAATTTTAGCCAATGGTAACTTCAGCTTTAGCCAAGTCTGGATGACAAGCTTAATAATCGACGATGTGAGAAAAAACTAGTGAGTAAAAATTTGAGATCGAAAAAAATTAGATAACATCATTAGTTTTTGCTGGAAAAACAATAATACGGTAATTGGGGAACTAGCCTCAGAATATCCAGACAGGATCAGAGATAAAGAAATTAGCAAACATGAAAATAATGGTGGGCTTTATACACCGATTAGGCTAAAGGGTACAAAAACAAAACATCTCCTAAGACGAAGGGATGTAAGGTGCTGACAAACATTGACTCTCTAATGGAAGCAATTTCAGGGATGTACGGATGGGATCAAGCCAGATTGCTGGTGAAATTCAACTGGCTTTTGGCTCTTTTGATACATGTACCATTGGTGAAACATTCATCACAAGTCTGGGTGTACTCAATCAGTACAAAATATAACAACATCTTCCACACCTGGTGGGTCAAAAAACATATAACTGTCAAAATCATCAAGTGAAATAATACATACATAATTCAAATGTATTTAACTTTGTTAATATCCTACCATGAACTTACTACAAAATTTTATATAACCAGGGAACATCAACAAATTTCCAGGATCCTATTCCAGCAAACAATCAAATGTGTTTACAGTTGGTTGTAACAATCCGGGCAACACAGGAGACAAAAGCTTGGCATATGTGTTCACTTGCAATCCTATTAAAGCATTTGACTTCAACAGTTTTGAGCAATCGTTAGCATTTGGCGGTCACTAACCAGATTCAGTTGCATTGCGTGTAGGTTAACTGCGAATAGTGGCATCTGTCCACATAGCTGGATTTAATGTAGCTTACCACTACTTGTGGAACAGCGGCCCATACTTATCAAATATCTTAGTACATAAGTCAAAAACTCAAACACTGCGACAATTAAAATGTTTTCCTCTAAAACAATTTAAAATTTGTAAACTGATTCTTTACTGCAGAACAATGTACTATCCACAATTTGAGTTATTTCCTGTTGGCTTTTTGACATGAATACAGGGCACAGGCCTCTAAAAGCTACAAAATGTTACAACGTAGTTGTTGCGATAATGTAGCTGTAATGTCATGCCGATGCTCATCTAGATAACATTACAACTAAAGTAACCCAGTGTGATATTGCCATAAAACAGCCTGCAGTGACATGCAGTGTACATGTGTTAAAGTTTGCCACCAAAATGTCACCAGCAAACAACCTTAATTTCTCTGAGAAGATGGGTGGGGCTGGTTTCTTTGAGATTGCTTTGAAGACTACCAAATACTAAAGAAACACTTAAATTTATATTCACACAGCATACACTGTGGCACAACTTTGAACATCTCTTTTGTCAATTTGTTTTCTGGAAATGATGTAAGAAGTGAAATAGAAAAAAGTGAAAGTGGGCCAGAAATTTGTGTACATGAAAATCAATCAGCATTCACCACAGGGTCCCGAAAAAACACAAACCCAGAAACAATCTCTTAGCGACAGCAAAATATTGTGCACAAGTTAGTTTACTATGCAGTATTGACGACTGCTGCAACAGCAAACCTAGGGCCCTTAAACCCCCGTCCCTTCCTTCTGCCTCCCTTCTTCACTTGTAAAGCAGGTCTGCATCATGAGACCAGGGGAAAGACGAGAAAAACTGTTACCGTTTTTCTTCTCTATTCCTGTATTCTGTATAAAGTCTCATATAATACTAGTATGATAATCAAATGCTAGTTTGCAGATGCCTCCAGATGTATAAGTGTTTGTCTGGCAGTTTGTACATGGCTTTGATTAATATCATACTTACACTATTACGGCAAAAACTTGAAAACTGAAACTCCTTGTCTTGGGAAATATGTACAAATTCTTCACTTATCCAAGAAATGTGTCAATAATGCAAGCTTAACGAGGTATCTCCTAACTATCTACACCTAACAATAATTAAATGTCGACATGTTTTAGACATACATATGTATACACAAACCAGTCTTAGCACAGAAACAGAGTGTTAGTTTGTGTCTGACCGGTCACTGGCATACCGGTTGTCATGGTAATTGTAAATGACGTCGCGTTCAGCCATTTCTACAATCTCACAGTCTTCATCACCATAGTCCAAACCCTGCACATTAAACTCGTCAATGACAGGCTCATTGTCCAGGTGAAGTATGTATTGTTCATCATAATCTTCAAAGTTATCATCATAAGACAAATCATTGTCCTCAAATTCATTATCATCATTATTGCCTTCGTCAACATTATCACGGTCCTCATCGTAGTAGCCGTTCATCAACGCTCCGTGGTCATTTATGTCACTGTCGTCACTGCTGCTATCATCCTGATCATTGTTTGCCACATTACTGTCCACCACATTGTTGGCATTGCTGCCATTTAATGCGATCTCCACATTGTTCTCGTTGCTGGCATTCATGGCGACCTCTCTTACTGGAGGATTGGGGAAGTTCTCGTTGTTATCTTGGTTGTTCAGCTCAGCCTGTAGATTATTATCCCCATGGAGGTGAATGTCGTTCCAGGCCTGAACAATATCGTCATAATAATCAATTATCTCTCCATTGTCCACATCTTCGTCGTCATCATCGTTTGCACTACTCTGATGCCCGTGCTCCTCATAATCCCACTCCCCTAGCTGCTGCGCGATCTGCCGGTATCTTAGCTCCTTCAGGACGCCCTTAGCCCGCAGGGTCTTAGGGTGCTCAGGCCCTAGTATCTCCTCACTCACACGAGCCCACTTCTTGAAGTACTCATAAGCTTTTTTGTAGTCCCCATTGTCCTCGTACACAATGCCAATGTTGATGTAGAGTCGGGAAGTCAGGATGTGGTACTCACCGTAGATCTGCATACATAGGTCCATAGCCTGGTTGTAGTACTGTAATACACAACAGCGAGACTCTCACTAAACAGACACGTTCCCTGTATGAGCAGTTCCTCTGACAAGATCACATTTTCTACGCAGTTAATCACTTTAAAAATGAGGAAATTCAACATTACAAAATCTTCATGAGTTTGAAGTGTTCAACTTAAGCTCTTTACAGATTGCACATAGGTTAAGTACACATTGGAGAAAACAAAAGAACAAACAAAAATGCCAAAATGTACAACTGCTTAACACATTTACATGTATAGTCATGTTAACTAAAGTCACCTTTAGCTGCTCCATGCTGCCCCTAGGTGCAAGGACACCCTTTGTCATCAGAGCCTCTGCATAATGACCCATGTCATTCAGCTGCTGTAAACACAAACACAACTTCTTGTTACTTTTTTGAACGAGTGAGTGATTAGGGTTTAACATCGCATGTGTAATGTGCCTCCTTGTTGAAGGATGGATTTCCACTGCTCTTTTATCTAGTACTGCTTCAGTGAGATGGCCTACCGAAGGCAAGTAAGCAGCCCACCATTATACTGATACGGGTCAACCAGTCCTTGCATTATCCCCTTAATGCTGAACACCAATTGAGGAATCTACAACTTCCTCTTTTAAGGTTTTAGGTGTGACCCAACACAGGATTGACTCTGGATCTACTGCCCCAGAAGCGACAAACTACCAACTGAGCCATCACGGCTGGTCTGTTAGTTTATTGGGCAACGACCACAAGTCTATCATAAGTGTACCACAGTCGTACTACCATATACCTTTAGGGCCACCCCTGGCCTAATGGTTAGTGTGCTATCTCAGGGCAATGACCCAGGAGCCTCTCACTAACATGGTCACAGTGACTCCGGCTCATGCTGGCTTCCTCTCCAGTCATAAGAAGGAAGATCCATCAGCAACCTGTGGATGGTCGTGAGTTACTCTACCCGGTTTCCTCTCATCATCATGCTACTTGTTGTTGCACATATGAAATATTCTTGAGTACGGCACGAAACACCAATGAAATAAATACATATACCTTTGAAAACACGAATGAAATAAATAAATATACCTTTGAAAACACTATCAAACAAATAAATAAATACATGTATACCTTTGATCACTGATCCCCATCCAGATAAATGATCTAAAATTTCAGCAATAACTAACGAACAAGTTCTATTGACCTTAGAATGGTGTTTCGAAGAGAGGAGTGAATGACCATGGCTTACTGCCACATTGGCAATATTTCAGCCATATTATGGTGAATGAAGATGGGAACATACATACATATAACCTAATGGAAAAACGTTTCACCACCAGAGGTAACACTGTACGACATTTACATGAACTTACTTTTAAATATGCATTTTTTGGGTGAAATTTTACGTCATTTATCGTAGCAACTCCAGCCAGTGTTCAACAGAAGACAGAAATATATATGACAGAATACCACGGAAATCTCTAGCATGACAACACTACCAACATCCCTTAGCTCTGGTCCCCCAGTCACACAGCTTGGTTGTTTCAGCCACTATCACAGTTGACGCAATCATAGCATGCTGCTTAATTTCCACCTGACCCCTGTGGCCAAAGGTGAATTGTAGTTTAAAGCCATTTTTATGCCCAAGGAAGAAAGCATTTTTTTTACTTTTATATATCACGCCACATCCTATATTTTATCCTTTAAATGGTTATAATTATGGACTGACCTCCTGGAATATCTTGAGGGCCATGTCAATGTACTTGTTACCCTCTGCTAGTGCCTCCTCCCCTGTCATCTCTGGTGCTCCTCCACAGGCTTCCCAGCTCTCCAGGCTGAAGGCCAGCCTCATCAGCGACATGGCCAGCTTAAACTGTCAGCAGAAAACATACCAGGTTTATAATGTCATGGCCAGCTTAAACTGTCAGCAGAAAACATACCAGGTTTATAATGTCATAGCCAACTTAAACTGTCAGCAGAAAACACACCAGGTTTATAATGTCGTGGCCAACTTAAACTGTCAGCAGAAAACACACCAGGTTTATAATGTCATAGCCAACTTAAACTGTCAGCAGAAAACACACCAGGTTTATAATGTCGTGGCCAACTTAAACTGTCAGCAGAAAACACACCAGGTTTATAATGTCATGGCCAGCTTAAACTGTCAGCAGAAAACATACCAGGTTTATAATGTCATGGCCAACTTAAACTGTCAGCAGAAAACACACCAGGTTTATAATGTCATAGCCAACTTAAACTGTCAGCAGAAAACACACCAGGTTTATAATGTCGTGGCCAACTTAAACTGTCAGCAGAAAACACACCAGGTTTATAATGTCATGGCCAGCTTAAACTGTCAGCAGAAAACATACCAGGTTTATAATGTCATGGCCAACATAAACTATCAGCAGAAAACACACCAGGTTTATAATGTTATGGCCAACTTAAACTGTCAGCAGAAAACATACCAGGTGAACACCATGGCAAGCTTATGCTGGCTTCCTCTCCAGTTATAAGTGGAAAGGTTGTCAGCAACCTGCAGATGGTGGTGTGTTTCTCCGAGGCTCTGCTCGGTTTTGTCCCATAATAATGTTGGCCGTCGTCATATGTGAAATATTCTTGGGTAAGGCACAAAAAACCAATCAATAAAAATAAGATCAGTAAAATAAACTGTCAGGTGAAAACACACAAGTGCAATTACAAGGCCAGCTTGAATTATCATCATAAACACAAGAGCCATTCACAGTAAGTTTTTATGGCATTGTAGGTTATAAGAACTGGCCATTAATAATTTTTTTACAGAGAAATCAAACAAGATAAATCAGTTTTTGCCTAATACAGAAACTATCTGTTGCTGTATGCAGTGATGGCTGACTGAGGTACATGTAGATCTCACTAACCCTGTGGTAGTTTCCAGAGAACTGCTTCCTCAAACTTATGGACTTCCTGCCGTAGGTGATGGTTTTCCTCAAGTCTGGCAGCTGACTTGGTGACACAAAGTCGCTCAGCTTCAGTTTCTGAAGGAACAATGTAATAATAGTTATAATACTTTATATTCTCAGGGAGGTCACTTAGTTACAGAACCAATCTTCCTTGAGTCACTCAAGCACTCACACAGAAAGTTATATAGCCTACATGTACATACACAGTAAATGCTGTACAGATGAACATGATAAAAGATGAACAGAGGCTATATACAACATATTTATTTATTTATTTACTTGATTGGTGTTTTACACCGTACTCAAGCATATTTCCATTATATGACACCGGCCAGCATTATGGTGGGAGGAAACGAGGCAGAGGCTGGGGGAAACGTACTGCTGGAGAAGAAGCCAGCATGAGCTGAGCTTGAACTCAGCAGGACCGCATTGGGGAGAGGCTCCTGGGTCTTTGCACCTTGCTGGCATGGTCACCCCATCTGCCACAGAGGCCCGAACAAACACGGATATACCAACAATTTAACTCTTAATGGGGCATATTTTGACATGATGAATATTTCCATTTGTATATGGAGTATTTGTATACCGTGTCACCCCTGAATACAGAAAGACTTTAAGAGCGTTAGTTCCTGATTTAGGAGGGAAAACACCTGTATTTATTTATTTCACACTTCTTATTGTTGTCAAACAAGTTAAATCCTTGATCACAGTTCTTTGTATGCAGAGCTTCATGATATAATTTACAATACCCCAAAAAGTAGCATGGTATAATTTACAACACCCTAAAAAGGTAGCATGATATAATTTACAATATCCCAAAAAGTATCATGATATAATATACAATACCCCCAAAAAGTATCATGATATAATTTACAATACCCCAAAAAGTATCATGATATAATTTACAATACTCCAAAAAGTATCATGATATAATTTACAACACCCTAAAAAGGTTGCATGATATAATTTACAACACCCTAAAAAGGTTGCATGATATAATTTACAATACCCCAAAAAGTATCATGATATAATTTACAATACCCCAAAAAGTATCATGATATAATTTACAATACCCCAAAAAGGTAGCACGATAGAATTTGCAATACCAAAAAAAGTATAATGATATAATTTACAATACTAAAAAAAAGTAGCATAGTATAGTTTACCATACCCAAAAAAAGTAGCATGATATAATTTACAATACCAAAAAATGTTACTGTATGATAGTTACCAAGCCTTGTTATGTTTTTAAGCCACCCCATGTTAAGTTATATGACACCACTTGAGACTATGTAATAGATACTTGAAATAGAGTTAGACAGAATTTGAAATCAGACCGTCACCATTTCCAAGTTTCTCCCTCTTTCCCTAGCTCTCCCACTTTAATTTTGTCAGAATAGGGTGTCTCAACATGCTTTTGCACAAATTTTCTACATGTTCCTACTCTTTTGCAAGTGGTCTTTTGCTGTAATGTCTACAGTGTCTTGTCACCCAGGGTTAGTGTACTCTAAATCTATGTTTGACAAGTTATCCCTCATCAGACAAAAATACTTCGCTTTTCAGTGGACAACAACGGTCACGTGGGGTACAGATATATTCTTGAATCCTGCAGACAATGTCAAATGTGTCTTCTGATTAGGTTATCTACCTATGTTGGGTTGTAAATACAATGGTCACACCACTGAAGCGATTCACCTACACACTAGTCTTCTGCCCTGAATTGATGTGTCTTTGCTTGATAAATTTGTTACATGGTTACTCAGTGATAGGATATGGAAATATATGGTGTCAGTAAACTTCACAATGGGCTCCGCTAACGCCTCGCCCAATATGAGGATTACTGATACCATATATTTCCGTATCCTATCACTGAGTAGCGTTGTAACTAATATTATGAATCAATGTTTAATAATACTTACCAGACTATAAATATGCTGTAGTGCTAGCGCTATATTTTCCAACAATGTCTCATCATTTGGGAAGATTTTATGTAAAGCTATCTTTAGATTCAGGGAGAAGATCTTTACGAGCAATGATAATTTATTGATGGTCATCCTGGCATCTGGTGTTATGCTTGTCTCACCAATGCCTTCCAAATGAAATGAACTGTTACAGTGCTTGTAATGAAAATATAAATGCAGCAATGTGTACATGTTTATGTAATGCTGGCCAACCAATCTGTATTGACAGAGCACCACTGGTGTTACCACACACAATATGAACAGCTGGTTCCCCTTACCTCATCATAAATCTCTGCCATAAGGGCGTAGAGCTCCACCATCCTGTATGGGCGTGCCCCCAGTTCCCGCTCCTCAATCTTCATGGCCGTCTTCAGCAATTCTAGGGCCTCAAGGTATTTGCCTGCTTGTATTCTATATACAAAGAGAAAACATAAGCTGTAAACACAGACAAACACACAGCACTTTCCTGCTTGTATACTATGTACACAGACAAAACACAAGCTGTGAACAGGGACAAAACAGCAGGTACTTTCCTGTTTGTATCATACATACACAAATAAAACACAGGCTGTGAACGAAGAAAAAAGACAAGGTATTTTCTTGCTTGTATACCATGTACACAGAAAAAATACAAGCTGTGAACAGGGACAAAAGACAAGGTATTTTCTTGCTTGTATCCTACATACACAGACAAAACAAGTTATAAACACTGACAAAACACCAAGTACTTTCCTGCTTGTATCCTACATAGACAAAACACAATTAAAATAACATCACACAGAAGTAACATTTGGAGTAACATGATGATGTCTATGACATCATATTGTGTGTCTTAGAATTGGCTGGTCAGTTGCTACTCACACAACTCGGCAAACTTTCTCGTATCTGATGGATAGCAGCTCCTCATTGATGGCAACATCCTCCTCCAGGGCCGACAAAGCCACTTTGTAATGATCCACCATTTCGGAGGACGACCCAACCTGACAACAACAACAACACTGCCACCATAACCATTTATCTATTTCTTTGGGGTTACCATGGCAAATATATACCATATACAACAGCGTGGAAGGAATCACTTCCACTATATGAGTTACTGACAAATCTCCTAGGCTCACTTGTTCAAAAGTGTCTTAGTAGTTAAATAAGTAAATGCCTCATACAATTGAGTTGACTTTTAGTGGTGAATTTCGTAATTACACGAACAATAATGTACTCTACAGTTTGCATTGGAATTTAATGCCCTTGGCAAACTTTGTTGCTCTGTATAAAATGCTGTAACAACATACCAAATCTGAGCATCATCTGTCCAGATATTGCTGTAATATTGATGATGTGGCATTAAGCCATATTTATTCATTAAACCTAAATCAGGTGACACATTAGGCAAATTCTTCCCTTTCGTAAAGGTGTATTCTGCAAACTTCCAAACACCTGTTTAATGTGTCTGTGCTGGCAATGGGGTATTTCTCAGGTGATCTGGTCCGCTACAAAATTTGCTTCTATCATTCGTCAGGTACAAGTGACATGTGAGCTCCCACTTAAAGTAATACTCTATCTCTTGAAGAAACAAGATCATAATCATATGTTTTGGACTGTTTTATTGCAGGACATTAGTAATCCCAATTTCTGAAGCTTCTACCTTCTTCCTCACCTTTCTCCAGTAGACAAGAAGCTGTGAACTGAACTCCTCATGGTAAAGTTTGTCAAAGACACTCCAGTCACATAAACATTTGGCCAGTCGATACTTGTCCTCTAGACACACTAGGTGGTAAGGGTACTCCTACAACAACACCACCTCAAAATAGAGCCTGAACACAATTTTGTACATTTAATGATTTATTAATTTATTTATCTGATTGTTGTTTAACACAATACTCAAGACCTTTCCACATGTATGATGGCAGTCAGTTTTATTCATGTGGGAAACCAGGGTGTTTGGCACAAATCACCATCTTTTGAGCCTCATGGACAGTTTTATCAGCAAGGCCCAATGAACAGCGAGAGCAGGGGAAGATAAAAATTCCCTGTCCAAGGTCGACTTTTAACCCGTACTTTATGTGTAGAAGCAACTGAAAAATTTGTCAATTGTAATCACCAGAAAAAGACAAACTGAATTTTAGACATTTTTTCTGACTTCCACATACTCCAGTTAAAAGTCTAAGAGAAATTCTCCACAAGACTGAGACTCTAACAATGTATGTATATCAACATCCACTCAAAACAACTGAGCTGCAAAGTATAAAAGACTGACCTCACAAATTGCAAGCGCTTAAAAAGCCAAACTCTGAACAGGAACATACCCTATTTATGGCTGGTACATTGTTCTGAAGTACAGAATCTGTTTTACAATTCCTAGAGCAAAACATTTTAACTGTAGCTTTGCTTGAGTTTCTGACTTACGTCTTAAGACATTAGATAAATATGTCCCCTATATATTTATTCAGGCTTGACCAATTTTTTAGGTAACTACGAAAATCCTTTGTCAACTGTCAGCCGATCAGCATTCTAATAATGTAAATCTACATGTACCTAACTCCAGCACTGTCTTAATCATTACACATACCTCCACCAGCCTGTCAACATTATCCACACCCTCAAAGAAATCTGCCAGTTTTTTGTGCCACCAGTAGAAGGCATCAGCACAACCATCCACATCCGCATCACCAGCATCCTCGGGCTTCTGGAAGTACCTGCAATATGTCAAACAAGATACAGAATGTGACACAAAACAGACAATGTGACACAGCAGAGACAGGTATGTTAACTCATTAGCACCCTGGGCCATCTGGAAGTACCTGTAATATGTCATACAAGATACAGAATGTGACACAAAACACACCATCTGATACTGCAGATACAGGTGAGATGACTCATTAGCACCCTGGGCCATCTGGAAGTAGCTGCAATATGTCAAACAAGATACAGAATGTCACACAAAACAACATCTGACACAGCAGATACAGGTATGATGACTCATTAGCACCCTGGGCCATCTGGAAGTACCTGTAATATGTCATACAAGATACAGAATGTCACACAAAACACACCATCTGATACTGCAGATACAGGTATGTTAACTCATGAGCACCCTGGGCCATCTGGAATTACCTGCAATATGCCATACAAGATACAGAATGTCACACAAAACAACATCTGACACAGCAGATACAGGTATGATGACTCATTAGCACCCTGGGCCATCTGAAAGTACCTGCAATATGTCATACAAGATACAGAATGTCACACAAAACACACCATCTGATACTGCAGATACAGGTATGTTAACTCATTAGCGCCCTGGGCCATCTGGAAGTACCTGTAATATGTCATACAAGATACAGAATGTGATACAAAAAACATCTGATACTGCAGATACAGGTGAGATGACTCATTAGCACCCTTCGCCATCTGGAAGTACCTGCAATATGTCATACAAGACATAGAATGTGATACAAAACAGACAATGTGACACAGTAGATACAGGTATGATGACTCATGAGCACCCTGGGCCATCTGGAAGTACCTGCAATATGTCAAACAGGATACAGAATGTCACACAAAACAACATCTGACACAGCAGATACAGGTACCTGGGCCATCTGGAATTACCTGCAATATGTCATACAAGATAAAGAATGTGATACAAAACACACCATCTGATACTGCAGATACAGGTGAGATGACTCATTAACACCCTGGGCCATCTGGAAGTACCTGCAATATGTCAAACAAGATACAGAATGCCACACAAAACAACATCTGACACAGCAGATACAGGTATGATGACTCATTAGCACCCTGGGCCATCTGGAAGTACCTGCAATATGTCATACAAGATAAAGAATGTGATACAAAACACACCATCTGACACAGCAGATACAGGTATGATGACTCATTAGCACCCTGGGCCATCTGGAAGTAGCTGCAATATGTCAAACAAGATACAGAATGTCACACAAAACAACATCTGACACAGCAGATACAGGTACCTGGCCATCTGGAATTACCTGCAATATGTCATACAAGATAGAGGATGTGACACAAAACACACCATCTAATACAGCAGATACAGATGAGATGACTCATTAGCACCCTGGGCCATCTGGAAGCAAATGCAATATGTCATACAAGATACAGAATGTGACACAAAACACACCACCTGACACAGCAGATACAGGTATGATGACTCATTGGCACCCTGGGCCATCTGGAAGCAAATGCAATATGTCATACAAGATAGAGGATGCAGTAGATACAGATATGATTCGTAGGTTGGCATGTCATATGACATGTAGCTGAAACACTGCTGATGAGAAATGAAACCGTAACAATCCTTTCATTGTCATAGAGAGAACATAAACACTATCTGATCTTCACTTGAATTTTACTAACAGTTGTTTATAATCAACCTTTAAAAAATGCTATCAAAAATGTAAAGAACAGGCACTTTAAGTGTATTCATAATTTAATTCTTCAATCTGTTTGCACGTTTCTTAAAGCATATTTTGAGAGCATTACTCTGTGTAGATTGATAACATTTTACCATTTTGAAGCCGTAAACTTGGCAAACCCAACTGTGTAGTTTGTCTCCAAAATCAAATTTAAAAATGAATAAATCACACCGAAAATTGCTCTTTAATAGGTGAAAAGTCGAGAATTAGGGCAATAAGTGCCTCATTTTGATACGTCAAAAATTTTATCAACCAACCAATTGACAGAGTGATTATTAAAACTGGATGCTGGCGGCAGCTCAAAGCTTTATCACTGCAAATTAACTCAGATATTTCCGTCTGCACAAGGTCTTGGATTAACAGTGATATACTGACTTTTTCCTGACAGCCTTGCTCAGGGCTCTGTGATAGAAGTCAAGCCGACCCTCCGTGCTCTCCCCAAACGGCCTCAAGAAGGGTTTCAGTGTGGAGAACACTCGGTTCCACTTGCACTCTGTCAGCAGTCCGCTCTGCTTGACGCTCTCCTTCTCAGATGTCTCTTTCTCCTCTGCCAAAGTGAACGCATGAGTGTCAACTCTGGCAAACACGTGTACATTACCAGAAAACAACAAGGGTCCACTTTTACAGAACTTCATAAACCAATGTCCTGTAATTTTTCTCGTAAATCACATTGCTTTGTAGTGTTAAAACCTAAATGATGTCTGCTACCAAACTAAGTGTAAGGAAATATGACGAAGTTTTGTGAGCCCCCTTGGCCAAGTATATACTGTACATGTACGTTTCCCTCATCATAACGTGTTACAACATTACAACACATGCTTGAATACCATGTAGTCCCAAATTGGTCTCCCCAAATTTACACAATTCTTTTTTTTTTTTTCATATATACGCATACATGCACTTAACAGGATTTCAAATACCTGACATTACACATGATTTGGCCTCATCTTTTGCTACACTGTTTGAATAAGCACCTTGATGACCTCTCCTTTGCTTGTATCATCATAGCTTTACAGCAAAGTGGGGAAAATCAGCACATTTTAACATAGGTGGGTTAACAGAATAATTAATATTATCCATACTAAACTGATGACTTATATCCTCCAATATGTATTTTAGAGGATTTGCAAAGTATTTATTTATTTATTAGATTTATATTTTACGCCATACTCAAGAAACCCACAACCATCCACAGGTTGGTGAAGGCCTTCCCAAGTATGGCATTTGCGAAGAAAATCAGGAAATTAAAGTCATGTTTTGTTAATCATTTTCATTATTGTACAAACTTGCCCATGTCCATATACAATAATTTACCACACCGTAGAGCGATGATGTCAGATTACCAAGGTATCTTTCCATTGTTATTAGAGTCAGTACTGTCTTGAAAATTTGCCATGTTTAATTTTAATTTTACAAATTCTGATTAAAATAAATTTAATCCATCTTTGTACAAGATAGTATATGTGGCTGAACAAGTGTTACTGTGACAGCGAGGGCAGTCAAAAGCATGCTGACTGTCAAACAGATCACTTACCTTTCTCATCAAAAGGTGAGGGAGGCATGAGGGTGGCCTCATTGCCCAATATGTGTCTCAACTCTGACTCTAGCAGACCCGCATTAGACGATTCCAGTAAACATAGCGTTGCCACAATTAAGTGACCTCCCCTCTCTCCTTCAAACCGAGTCAACAGTTGCTCTAATAAACTAAAACAAAAAGTTAATATAATGTATTAATCAAGCAACTGCAGTAGACATTTCTCCATAACAGTTTATATATGCAGGAGGTCATCATGACAAATATGTTTGTTGGGTAACACTTCAAAGGTTTTATTGGCCTCTTGATGGCATTTTTTTTTTTAATTTCTCTAAATGTTAATTTCTTTAATATCTCTTTCATTAGCCTGAAGGAAAAAAATCACTATCAACCGATCCTACCTTTTCTGATTAGGACGCCTTACCACCAACAAAGAATTTTTTTAATAATGATCACGCACACATTGTTTTCAGCAATCTTGCACATAAATTCAATTAAATTAAACCTTCAGGACTATTTGTCAACAATTTCTGACAATTACTAAATACAACTGGATTGGGCAAGTCATATATGGGCTGAAAAATAAGTTTTACTTCAAATATAGTTGGCATTTTAAAGCCTATACAATGTACAGAGAAGAGAAATTGATCAGACTTTTATAGTGGGAATGGTTGTTTGCTTAAACTGAACTTTTTGTGGCTGTAATAAATATCAGTAACTGTTATAAATAATAATTATAAATTAATTTACTTTTAATTTAACTACCAATCTTATTGACAGGAGAGCTGCTAGCCTCTCACTGCATTTATTCGTTGCTACATGTGTCTTTAATGAGATTTAAAGGCAAACCTATTCCTCACAATTCTGCTGTGTAGCACATTTTCAGGATATATTCAGTCGTTGCTTTATTTCTTCACATTCACATCCAAACTGTGGACTGCACCCAAAGTGATGAAAATCAATCTCAACCAGTCTGAACTATATGAATCTGATTTGTTGAAAATTGTTCGCAAGCATGGAAGGATGGAGAAACACGGAGGGCATTATCACAAACAAGGCTTTGATGACTTACTTAAGTAGTCCATCAGCGAGGTTATCTATGGTGGAATCTATCACACTAGAGTCATCAATTAAACGAATCTCCTCACAGGCCACGGACAACCACAGTGGGTTCTCGGAAGACTCCTTAGCCAGCAGTTTCTCCACTTGACTCTCTGAGAGTGATCTGCGGTAACGGCCCAGCATCTCCTCAATTATACCCTGCAGAAAACAATGATTACTTCAGCATTTCCTGAATTATACCTCCAGGGCCAAAACAATAATTTAATATGATATCAATTACACAATGAAGACAACAACAAAAATTACAGCAATCTTCAAGGACAAAAAACAATACCTTACATTGTAACATCCCCTCAATTATACCAGAAGGGCAAAAGAAATAACTTAGAATGTTTTCAATTACACCTTGAGAACAAATATAATAAAAAAGAGGTCATCCTTCATGAAAAACAAAAGGGTTCCTCTTCATGAATAGCTGCACATGTGGTACAAGTTTAATGAACAGAAGGACAGACTAATGCCGCCCACAATGACAATAAACCCTGGACCATTTTGGCTGTGGGGTAAAAGGTACATTTTGGGAACATAGACTTTCTCCCCGATATCTATTGTCAGAGGCTACATGTGACTCTTACCTTTCTAGACTGCATATCAAGAGGGGTAATCTGTAACTCAAGAGGCTTGGTTTCTCGGCTCATCAGTGTTAAATGTTGTGGTGTGTCATTTATGAGAGAGAAGACACATCGCACTTGAGGGACCAGTTTCCGTGGCAACCAACTCATCACTAATGCTGCTTGATCTTCGGCAACCTACACATACAGGGACAACACCATTATTATTCAATTTTTTTGATTATTTGCTTTGCATTTAAAGTGGCAATCAAGAGTTTTTCGCTTTTATATAAGATAGCATTCAGGGTTATCAGTGGAGGAAAGGGGAGTAATTCATCATTCCTGACAAACCACATGACTTTTAATAGGCAAACTATCAACAGCTGGATTTAAGCCTCTGACCTTTGGGGCTGATCACGAGTGCCAAGGAGCAATCCATTGCTCCTGACAAACCTCATGACTCTTAATAGCTAAACAATCAACAGCTGGATTTGAACCCATGATCTGACTGGTCAGGGGTCGATCGACAGCAAAAAGGTCAACGTTTCATCCAAATGAACCGCAGAGGGCCTTAACAGCATGATTATACTTGTAAGCAATAACACAACATTTTACCTGCAAAATGCACAAGGCTAATGTGGAGGAAACATGTTAACAAGGTATATGAATTAAGAAGGACACAGACATTTGTGTGCTGTAATTTGGGCACACACATGACAACTTTATAGTAACAGATCTGGTTATTGGACATTAAAGCCACAGGATCACAAAGCTGTCTTTCACTAACATCAGACTTAGTCTTAACTTGGGACACCATTCTCGAACTTCTATTTA
Source organism: Liolophura sinensis (assembly GCF_032854445.1). NCBI lineage: Eukaryota > Metazoa > Mollusca > Polyplacophora > Chitonida > Chitonidae > Liolophura > Liolophura sinensis. The sequence goes on from NC_088301.1 coordinate 6,999,505, forward strand.
AGCTTAAACATAAACTTTCATTTTTAATTTGAAAGCCTAGGATAGGTTATTGTATTCTTAAGTCACAATTTTAGCTCAGCAAGCTGTTCTGAAGTTGTCCAAGACACACTTGTCATCCTGGGCCAGATATAAATGTATGAAGGCCTATAGCCAAAAAAAGTACTGTCAATAAATATTACCATTCGTACAGTAGTGAAAGACAAATTCTAAAGATGTGATATTATGCGCCTAAGAGCATAACATATACGCACCTGATTTAGGGCATCAACAAAGATAATGAGGGGTTTAGTGTTGGGGTTTGATAGTAGACTGCAGACCATCTGTGCTGCCGCCTCTAAGTTCTTGGGCATACTGGACTCCTGCACACAAAACAGAGCAGACAAACACATGTACACTGGATTCCTGTGTCCAAAACGCAACAGACAAATACATGTACACTGGACACTGTACCCAAAATAGAGCAGATCAACACACATACATGTATGTTAAACTCCTGTACCCAAAACAGAACAGATTATGTGTACTGGAACACAAAAACAAAGCCAAAAAACACATGCATACTCGACCCCTGTGCCCAATTAATTTTAGTTTTTTGATTGGTGTTTTACAGATTTAAACACTGGACTAATGTGCCCAAAACAGAGTAGATAAACAGATGTAAACACCGGACCACTATGCCCAAAACAGAACAGACAAACAGCTGTAAACACTGGACTACTGTGCCGAAAACAGAGCAGATAAACACATGTAAACACTGTACTACTGTGCCCAAAACTGAGCAGATAAAAAAATGTAAACACTGGAATACTGGACTACTGTACCGAAAACAGAGCAGATAAACACATGTAAACACTGGAACACTGGACTACTGCGTCCAAAACAGACCAGACAAACAGATGTAAATACTGGACTACTGTGCCCAAAACAGAGCAGATAAACACATGTAAACACTGGACTACTGTGCCCAAAACAGAGCAGATAAACACATGTAAACACTGGACTACTGTGCCCAAAACAGAGCAGATAAACACATGTAAACACTGGACTACTGTGCCCAAAACAGAGTAGATAAAGAGATGTAAACACTGAAACACTGGACCACTGTGCTCAAAACAGAGCAGATAAACACATGTAAACAGTGGACTACTGTGCCCAAAACACAGCAGATAAACACATACATAAAACAGATGAGATAAAGACATAGATGAACTTGACTTTGGTCCTACGCTGTATTAAATTTGTCTTCATTTTACAGTTTAGAAGCCACTTAAAAATGACAGAGCATTTGGTGATCCCTCAAAACCATTTTAATTTATCAGAATTTAGAACAGACAGCACATTAATCTATCACTTACAGTGAGAATACAGAAAGGTAAAATCAGTTGTTACTTACACTGGTGACTTCCATCTCAGACAATAGACGCTTTAACATGGGCTCCAGTGTGGTTGAGCCTGGCACGGCTCCAACAAAGTGATAGAACACGTGCCACTGACCACCTGCACACCTAACAAGTACAAAAACAGGCTACTTCAGTGTGCTTTAGTAAGGCCAGTACCACATAGTCTTATTAAATCGAGTTATATTTAATGTATTTCATCTAAAGTTAGGCACAGTATTTCAAAACGCACTTTGAAAAGAATATAAAGGCCTTAAAATGATTCTTCGGATGCCAAGACGTGAATATTTCTAATAAGAAATTAATCACAAATTGGAGTGGCGAACACCACTATTAAAGGCTTACCCTGCAAGCTGTCGCTTCTGAGCTTTACTGGAGATAAGCTCCGCAGCTTTACAGAGAATGGAGGACTTTCCACTACCTGGTCCCCCTAATAACAACAGTGGAACATCTTTTTCTTCGTGGGTTATGTATGCTTCAATCTGAAATGAACAAAACAACTGATTTATAGATAATCACACTATAATGCATGTCATCTAGCATGGTTATGTTAATACACACCTACTGTTATTCCAAGACAAATCTGTGACAGTTTGAATTTTTGAGATCATTCTTCAATTTCCATTATAGAGCTACTCCAGTGTCAAGACCTGTATGTCTTAAAAGGAGGGTAAAATGATAAGCATCAAGACTGAATTGCTTTCCTACAATGCCAAAAAAAAAATAACTGCATTATTAAAACCACTGTTGTTAGTCTCGGAGGATAATGCAGAAACAAAATTCTGTCGTTTCCAATTTTGCCTGGTGTGACTTCTTGCAAAAACACTTGACATCATCCATCACTGACGTATAGCCACAAATGGTGTTGCACTTTCAAACTCACATGATGTCACTCCAGCACAAATGACATACTTGATGTCACATCTGCCTGATCTGTCATCACAGAAAGAATATTATCACATCACAGAAAGTGACGATTTTCTTTTTGAGGACTTTTCACATCCAGTGATTCAACAGTGTTATTCATCATAAATTTCCATGGGTTGCGCAGTAAGCTCTATTCAGTACATCTATTCAGTTTATGTCATGTTAATATTTCTGCCTGGTTTCTCTCAGGACTGAAGTAGCACTTAAAGGTCAAAAAGCCCTGTAACACTGTAAGTATGCCAAAACCAAAATGGGGCCCATCCTGACAGGTAAACCATCGCATGGACCCTGACCAATGAGATTGCCCATATCCAGCCCTTCCATCAGCTTTGAGCCAAACGGATTGTCAGGTTGCAAGCTGTATTTATTTATTTGATTGATTTTTTATGCCCTACTCAAGAATATTTCACTTATATGATGTCGACCAGCATTATGGTGGGAGGAAACCGAGCAGAGAACGGAGGAAATCCACGACCATCCGCAGGTTGCTGACAGACTTTCTCACGTACAGCTGGATGCAAGCTGTAGTCCAACTCTTGATGCAGCTTTAAGCTAGGAGAATCGTGCTGGTTTACTTCTCAGCATCATCAGTTTGACAGGGTAAACAAATTATGACAACATTTTTTTATCCAAATTTTCATGTTTGGGGCATATTTTATGTCTAAAAAAATACTCCAATATTTTGTGCATATTTTCGATCAGTGGTCAGAAGTGTTCTAAGTGGCATCAACAGTGAACTTACCAGCTCAGCAGAACCAGCTTAACAACCCGCTTCTGGTCCACTCAATTCAGAATACTTCCCCCACAGAGAGGTTTTGAAAGCTCTCATCATTGTTGTCATGACTGCAGACTATATAATTTCTGGACAGAGCAGGGCCTGGCTTCACAAAGCACTCTTAACATTATGATCACTTTACGTTGTTATGGTAGTTATAAGCTCGTAATGTTAATAGAGCTTCGTGAAACTGGGCCCTGACTGCTTAAACCACTCCCAATAAGGCTAAGAACATTTATGGTACTTTTATATGTTATAACAAATCCCAAGCTACATGTTAAGAAAAACCAAACATTCTATGTATCCTTTACAAGTTGTGTACATGTCACATAAGATTCCTCCGGCTTACTTTGTCTAGGATATCCTCTCTGCCAATCACCATGGCACTCTTTCGCTTCAGGAAAGTATTCTGAGATTGTTTACTCAGGGTGTAAGGATTGTTGGAGGTGGGGAATTCCCCACAGTAATCTATGGATATCCGTTCCTTACAAAAGTCAAGTATCTGCAACAGAGAAAACTGTCATTGTGTAAAAATTCTGAGAGAGATACGGAGTGCAGAGAATTAAGCTGTAGTTTTATGAAGCTTGCATCTTCAGTGACACAAACAAACCTTTTAACGAACATGTTTGTAATAATAATTGTATGCTTAAATTCCAGTGAATAAAAGATTTACAGCACTGTGTATGGTGCCAGACTAAAATTACTTCAGCATTTTTCTCCACCTGTACCACTTTATTTATTTATTTGATTGGTGTTCTACGCCGTACACAAGAATATTTCACTTATACAACGGCGGCCAGCATTATGGTGGGTGGAAACCGGGCAGAGCCCGGGGGAAACCCACGACCATCTGCAGGTTGCTGGCAGACCTTCCCACATAAGGCCGGAGAGGAAGCCAGCATGAGCTGGACTTGAACTCACTGGGTCATTACGCTGCGCTAGCGTGCTAACGAACTGAGCCACGGAGGCCCCCCTTGTGAATATACCAGGTGCAGTAAATGATCTAAACTTTCACCCATGACAAACTTTCACATGATGCATGATTTAAGACAGCTCTGTTGATATTACAAAGGTGTTTTCAGGTCTGTTTGGAGATAGAAGGATACCCTACTGGGAAAATAAGCATTTCAGCACTAAAAGAAATATTTTACGACATTTACTTGCCTCCAAAAAGTACCAAATTAGGCCGCATGTTTATGCATGTATATGTCTGTAGATGATTCTCTGGGAAAAAACCTTTCAAGTGGTTTTACATTTCTCATTGTGCAGAAAAAACAGACCTTCTCAGACAAAACATGTAGTACTGTGACGAAAACATATGGATAGTCTCTTATTCATATCAGACTGACTCATGTTACCTGGAAGTAATGATGCTATATTGGAAGTGTATTTGTGATTACTTGACTGTACTGCGAATTTCACATCAAATACATGACCTGTATAAGAGCAACAACGAAACACGAAAATGGCGCAAAACATTCATAAATAACTGTCGTCTGCAGCTTACCTACACCTGGTGTTAAGTTCTAAAAGAATAATACAATACTGCATGAATATTCAGAGGAACTCTCGTATTGGCTGATTGAGCCGGAGATAAACAATCACCACAATTGAACATTAAACCTAGAAATTTATTTGGACATTGAACTGTGAGTCTTCCTACATGTCTGATGCATGTCTAATATTTTATTGTTTACGAAATTAAAATATAAGAAGAGTTTCATGGGGTTATTTTTGATAAAGGTATACGTTGTTGACAACTGATTACAACAACAGTCAAATTTCAATCACTGATTGTCACAGAATTCTGGTGTAAAAATGTACTCAATGTTTGCTTAGAAATTACAGTTTATGAAACAGGTATATATTGCTGGAGTTTCTATGGTCTTACCTTAATTAGAAGCTATTTAAATGTTTATTTCCGACCGAAATGATTCACATCACTTCGTCGTGGTTTGTAAAGCCCGCCAAGATGCTTAGCATTTCGGATTGGAGGCTTTAGAATCTACGATTTTGAAAATTACGAACACGGCTCATGTGTTATATTGGTATCGTTAGAAAGAGCAGATTTTATAGTATCTGTGTTCTTCAAATTAATATTGAACATAGCACTATTTGATAAAAAAATTACGGGGTTTTTCTTTATGTTGGCATGGGGAAAATTATGCTATTTCAGCCTTATTGCCTTCACCATCGTAGTAAATTATAGGCAGGGTGTAGTAAGAGGTGAACGCTGCTCAATGCACGTCAGCCAATCAAAATGTATTTTTTGGCGATTAGCACCACCTACTCTGTCTGCACGCTATAAAAGGACGCTCATGGCGTCTGGCAGATGGTCATGGAGGTCTACGACAGTCAAGACAAGGGCAAAGACAAAGGCAAAGACAAAGGCAAAGGCAAGGCAAGGCAAGATCAAGGCATAGGCAAGATCAAGGCAAAGGCACAGCGAGTTTGAAGAATACCACAAATGAAGATTCACAGTTACTGAAGTATACAGATGCAAGACACCTATACAACACGACAAGGAATCAGCACATCATCAGGGATCGCCGCTCTTCCCAAGAGGAGCCACTCTTGATTGACAGCGGGTGGAGCTTGTGTATATGATCTGGTGGGAGATTTGCTCAATCCAATGGGAGATTTGCTATCTTCAGTGTATTATGCAGGAAAGATTTAGTGTTATACTGAAGGAACTGTGACTATATGAGTTAAAGAGTTACTTCTCTTATATTAAAATATACCTAAGGGATTATGGTTAGGTAGAAATTCCAGCACATATACCTGTTGTAATATTTTTAAATTGCTAAAGACTGTTCACTGTCTATAGCCGTGTCAACAAGCCGCCCAGAGTTATTCCCCATGAAACTCTCTCTTACAAATGGTATTGCCAATTCTGAAGGAATATTTGATGATTTGACTGTATATATGTGAATAAATGGATTTCACTGTTTAGTGTTCGAACTGAAAAACAAATCTTCGGATCTTCTATTAATGAAATAAGTCATTGGAGTTTTCCTCCAAGAGTTATACTGGAACAATACATACTGGGAATGTATTTGCTGTATTAAATAGAGTAACAACATTGAATTAACTATTGGAGTATTGAGAGTAAATCCATATTTCTGTAGTGATGTCTCCAATTACTTGAGGTAAATATCGGTCTCCTACGCTACCAAAAATATAAGGCTTTTTACCTCAGAGTCGACAGAGATTAACTGGTGATAAACAGAGAGCAGAGCAAAACCTGTATTGTTAATCTCTGAAGGTTGCAAGACTGGGTTATTAAAGTGAAATCCGCTACAGTACTTTACTGCATACAATCTCAATTTGACCTGGTTTAACTGAATTCATTGCTATTAGAGGAATCAGAATCATTTTTATGTCACTGTACATGAAATGTATTGTAGAGTCTCACTCTCTTTCTGAAACAATCATCCACTTCAACCTTCGGCTTCCTCTTCTTACTGTCCAATCCTTTATATCTACAGGAATACTGTAAGAAGCGATTTAGCTGTAATGTAAAAAAGGGTCACACTTCATGTATACAGCATTTATACTGTCAATATTTAGACACTTCATATGTTGATGTGTTTTTTTTTCTGAAGGGAGCCCTTGCTTTAGTAATTTCAACACAAATTTTGCACTCACTTAAGTTAATTATTATAAAGGTTCAGGTGGTGTATGATCCAAAGTTATATGATCCAACTGATGTTGACAGAAACTCTAAATCACTAGCTAACATAATACACCAAAAAGATGAAAACAAGCTTTCCAAGGAAACTTATTTTCCCCATAAATGCAATGCAGAATTGTCCTAAATGCTAGCAAAATTTCTCTATTATTGTCGCGTACATGTATATGTCCATCACAATCAGTATTTACATGAAAACGTAGCTTACTGGGAACTTCTTTGTTATTTTGTAGCCCATCTCCTGTAGTCTGTCAGAAGCTCTTGCACGGTAAGCAAAGTTACATTTTTCCTCCTCTGGAACTGACTCCAGAAAAGTATCACTACGGATCACAAATAATGCTGAAACATAACAAATCGACAAAATTTATTATTCAAAATCTGACTCTATCACACTCTACCAAACCAAATGAATCTACATAGGTTTTCTCATTTGATCCAAACTAGATTATGACTGTACATAGTAATAATTATGATTATTCCTCTTGTGGCTCAGACATTGCTGGCATCTCACAGTTATGGTAGTCCCTCTCTGCAACTACTAGTTATGCTTGTGCTGCCTGTCACATTATACAGTCATGATTGTCCTCTCTGTCGCTTTATACAGTCTTGATTTTATGTCCTGTCACTTTATACAGCTACGATTGTCCTCTCTGTCTCTTAATCATGATTGTCCACCCTGTCACTTTATACAGTCATGACTGAATGCCCTGTCAATGTAAACAGTTATGATTGTCCACACTGTCACTTTATACAGTCATGGCTGTCCTTTGTTACTTTATATACTTATGAGTTACTTTTTACTGGGTGTGCCCAGTTACTTTATAGTCACGATTGTTCTGTGTCACTTTATAGTCATGATTGTCCTCTCTGTAATATTATACAGTCATGATTGTCCTTTCTATCACATTATAGTCATGATTATTCTCTGTCACTTTATAGAGCTACGATTGTCCTCTCTGTCTTAATCATGATTGTCCACCCTGTCACATTAAACAGTCATGACTGCCTGCCCTGTCACTTTATACAGTTATGAATGTCCACACCGTCACTTTATACAGTCATGACTGTCCTTTGTTACTTTATATACTTATGACTGTGTGCCCAGTTACTTTATAGTCACGATTGTTCTTTGTGTCACTTTATAGTCATGATTATCCTCTCTGTCATATTATACAGTCGTGATTGTCCTTTCTATCACTTTATCCAGTCATGACTGCCCTCTGTCACTTTATACAGCTACGATTGTCCGCTTTGTCTCTTAATCATGGTTGTCCACCCTGTCACATTAAACAGTCATGACTGCCTGCCCTGTCACTTTATACAGTTATGATTGTGCTCTCTGTCACTTTATAAATTGTTAAAAACCAAGCACTCATTCACTCTGCCACTGTATACAGTTCTGATTGTCCTCTCTATCACTTTATAGTTATGATTATCCTCTCTGTCACTTTATACAGCCACGATTGCCCACTGTCACTTTATGGTCATGACTGTCCCCTCTGTAACATTATACAGTCATGATTGTCCCCTCTGTAGCATTATACAGTCATGACTGTATGCCCTGTGACTTTAGAGTCATGATTTTTCTCTCTGTCATTTTATGTAGTCATGATTGTTCTCTCTGTCACATTATACAGTCATGATTGTCCTGTCTGTCATTTTAAAGTCACGATTGCCCTGTCACTTTAGACGGTCATGATTGCCCTCTCTGTCACTTTATACAGTCATGATTGTCCTCTCTGTCATTTTATATAGTCACGATTGTCTTCTGTCACATTATAGTCATGATTATTCTCTGTCACTTTATAGTCATGATTGCTCTCTGTGAATTTACAATCACGACTGCCCTCTCTGTCACCTTACACAGTCATGATTGTCCTCTGTCACTTTATACAGTCACAATTGTCCTCTCTGTAACTTTATACAGTCATTCAATCATGACTGTCCTCCCTGTGACTTTATACAATTATAATTGTCCTCCGAGTGACTCACAGATAATATGATCAGTGACTTACAGTCATGATAGTCCTCTCTGTCACTTTATACAGTCACGATTGTCCTGTCTGTCATTTTATATAGTTATTCAATCATGACTGTCCTCCCTGTGACTCACTGATAATATGATCAGTGACTTACAGTCATGATAGTCCTCTCTGTCACTTTATACAGTCACGATTGTCCTGTCTGTCATTTCATACAGTCATTCAATCATGACTGTCCTCCCTGTGACTCACTGATAATATGATCAGTAACTTACAGTTATGATTGTCCTCCCTATAAGCGCCGTACATGACCTCCAAGTCTTCGACCAGCAGACCGTATGCTTCCAGGAAATCCTCCACCATTTCGTCGTCATATTCTCCCCACATGGGTATCCAGCCCAGGGATTCACTGCATGGAGAAGGCAAGGAATGCACATTACCAGACTAGTCTAGGATACAGAAAACACTACTATACATGTATGTATATATGACTCTCCAATAATAGTTTGTAGTTTATTGGCACAGGATACTTCACATGCCATGATGTTGAGAAAGAAACAATTTGTTTCAAGACAACTGGAGCTCAGCTGGATGATGTCATAATACATGTACACAAGTAAACTTTGGCTTTCCTACGTTACACAACAATAAGACGCGATGTGACACAAATCACTGGGTCCAATGTCACATTCTATATATGTCGGTGCCGGGCCACAGCTATAAAAATCAATCCTTAATTTGTTCAGATACACAAAATCATATGATATCGTCAAATTATAAATATCAAATAGAATATTGAACAGTGAATGTGAAATACCGTAAATGTTGCTCTTGTGAAAGCTGGAAATGATAACGCACTCAACACTTGTCATTTATGCTTCTCAATAGCAAAAATAATACCTTTAATCAGCAATATCCTTGTAATAAGTCAAAAGCTTAACAGCTCCATTTAAACTTAATGGCTCATGTCACTTATGCAATCTTATATCCAATTTGCACTACTTACTGATGAGTATTGTGTGGCTCCTTCTATCTGGCAGTACATACCTGGTTAAGTTAATAAATAGTGGCATAACGTTGTTGTAATAGCAGTTTTCTATAGCAGTCTGTATTTTCTCCAAATCAGTCATGTCACGTTTGTCTGGATGACGACCTCCCTGTAACATAAGGGTAAAGACTGCAGGACTTACGTAAGTACACATACAATATACTTTGGCTTCACTCACCTAACGGCCATTTCAATGTAGAAATTCAATTCTTATTTGTTTCTCCTGGACTGATGCATGTAAGCCTATATGTAATTCACAGGCTTTTTATGCAAGTGTAAAAACAAAATAAAATTTAACAGCCTTTTTAATTTCAAATGCTTTTTATTTACTTTGGCAACTACTAAGTCTGGCCTACTTTCCCACACATGACATACACACCACACAAATAATGGAAGACAAATGGTCTTTAACCATGAGAAGACTTCACCAACAGCCACATGAGCTTTGTTAATCATTTATGGTGACCAAAGCCCCACAAGCAGATCTACAGGTAAATCTAGACTAGTACTGTGTTGAATGTAATGTGTACATTTTGAGCTTCAACATTGTGACATCATAGTCCCTTAGTGGCATAAGGTATACATAAGTGCTTTATAACACATTGAGGTGAATCAGAATATTTTAACATAGTCCAGTACATATAATAGTTAACAGTATTCATAATCAAAGACTTTTATTTCCTAAAATATTTACTTGTATTCAGTGTCAACCATTGGGTATCTGTGATCATATCTTAGACTGAAAGCAGAAGCATGAAAATCGTCAACACTCAAACTCACCCATTTCACAGAGCATTCCTGCAGTCTGACCTTCTTTGTTTCACACCAAGCCTTGAGATCTGGTAGAACCTACAAGCCATGATAGCAGAATTACCTTTTTAATTTGCATGATTATCTCAACACAATTCCCTCGTTTTAACAAATCATTAGCATGGGATTTGAAAAGACTGAAATAATTTGAAAACAATGTCAAAGGCCAAGAAATTACATGTTCATACCCCAGTCAATACCAAAACACTGATGAAGACTTACGCATGGGCAGAATACTATTGATCTATCAACTACAAAATGTTAACTGATATATGAGCTTTACATGGAGAGGAGCATGTAAAGGGTAATCTATATGTACACAAGAGCACTCTTTAATAATTGCTGATCTATTTACTTGCTGATTGTTGTCTAACGCCCTGCAAAGCAGCATACTCAAGAAACTTTCACTCCATATATGACAGCATTCTGTTTTCTGGCTAGATGAAAACAGTATGCCCAGGTTGATTTGATTCCTGGTGAAAGCTATTCAGATGTCATGACGTCATAGATAGATTTAACATCTGTACCCAGTGAGTGGGACATCTGGCTGGCCTACTTGTAACAATACTAATTATGACTTACCAAATGCGTGTTCTTGATTGACAGTTCGGAAAGGTCTATTGTCACTAGACTCCACAAAAATTGAAACGGGGGAGATTTAAACATTCATGTGCACTTGGGGAAAGTCCTCAGAACTCACCTGCTTACGTAACACCTCCCTCTCACTAAAGAAGTCATCATTATACGAGGTGATGAACAGCTTTACAGTCCGCCAATTCTCCTTCGATGGCCGATGTCTGTTTTTAGGACTGTTTTTGGACAAACTTTGTTCAGGGAGAGCACAGGCCATATTGCAAATGCTGAAAAATACAGAAATGTGACAAATAAAATCTGATTATTATTCAGCCTGCTAACACCTTAATACAAACATCTAAAACAGTTACAAAATTGGACTAGTGGATGGCAACTATAACTGTCTTCTGACTATCTTCAGCACTGCAATCCTTACTTAATGTATCCATATATGATATGTTATAGGACACCTAATGATAAAAACATTTTATATATATATACATATGTACATTTCAAAAGTATAAAAAAAACCTCCAGTTCTAAAGCCCTGTATACAGCAAGTACACATACGTGTAATTTTATATTGACTGAACAAATATTATTAATATTTCATGCATAAAAGTATACACCTTTCACTAAGGCTCACACACTTTATGATTATGTTATACATTATAAAATAATCATAAATATCATAAAGCCTTTTTAATGAAAAGAGTTGTCTGACTACAGATCAACATATAGATACAATGCTTAATGCCAATGTAGTTAAGAGGCAAAAAAAATAAAATCGATACAGTTATTATGATTTATGATACGGCTATATGGCCATAAATCTTTTCTATAGAGTAGGGGCACATGGTGGCAGTGCAGCGAGTGCGGAAAGCAGGTCTTTAGGTTGATGTAGAAAGGTGGTTTATTTACACTAGACTTCTTCCATAACAGAGACAGTTAGTGTGGATCTTCGTTGAGTACGAATGTAACACTCTTAGACTTAAGACTCCAACGATCCGAGGGCAGTATAAGAAAAGGAGATGGAGTCTTTCGGGGCTAATGGTCTAGATGACTAGTAAACTTAAATCTAGTCCCATATATTTTACACCTCCACAGGGTTCCAAACTCTACAGCAATCAACTTGGAAGCTTAGTCTTTTCGCACTTCGGAAAGGAACTTGGACAACTGTCAAATATGAAATGAAATGAAGCATACCCAAGTCAAAGAACCACAAGTCAGTTTATGACAGTCAAATTATTACTCAAAATAAACCTTCTTACTACCAATTTTACCTTATTTTAAGCACCAAATACCGGTCATCCAAGTTAAATATTGTAGACGACGGCTATGTTCTGACAAAAATGTTTGTGTATATTTCCTTCTCAGCATTACACTGCAATGACATTTTGCAGCCATTTATCTCCGCAGTGTGATACGGAAGACGCCTTCTTTGCAGAAGAGCTACAATTTTCTGGTTATATTAAATACAAAAAATGACAAGGAATGTCAAACATCTGTGAAAGAATAGTAAAAAACAAATAACCCTGAGTGTATTCAATTTTAAATACAGTTAGATTATGTAAATAATTGTAAAATCGACAGGTTTGTTGGCTCTCCTCGCTGTTTCCAGGGAGGTAATCTATGTTTGACTATCCCAGAATGCAGCGGTGGCATTCCTCTTCACAACCGCTTGCAGACGAACTACTGGACAGAGGGAGTTTGTCACAAAACTAAGAGGATTTGAAAAACCTGTAAAATGTGGGTATTGGATCTGTTAAAATTTAGTGTGTGTGGAACTCGTCTGTTTGCGTATTTTTTATTCTGTTTTTCATTTGAAACCACTGTCATGTTCTGGTGACACTGAATGTGAGGTTTGTGAGAGAGCTCGATGGGGCTATGTTTCTACATAAACATAGACCAAAAGAGCAATATGTTCACCAGACTAGCCAGTATAGGTTTTACACTATATTACATGTATACTCATACTGATATCAAGTCATTTCTCACCCAAGTCATTGATTTTGTTCCTAAGTCATTTCATACCATGTAAATTCATGTTGTACCCAAACCACTTTGCACCTACAGGTACATGTAGTCAGTTCGCACCAAACTACCCGATTTCGTTCCCAGGTCATGCAAGCTACCAAGCCGTAGTCGTATGCAATATGACTCGTTGTTTTATAGTTCTGATTTGACAGAGTCATAATTGTATAGTATTGCCAAACCATCCACTTCAAAACATATTTATTTGGGAGTCAGGTGCTCAGTCATAGTACATGTGTGGATTGTGTAGACCATTCTGACTTTTTCAATGGATAAGAATAAAAGGAGACTTGGAGGTATACAACTATATGGCTCTATGGTATGTGGAAATAATACTTAGTACTAAAATATGTTACTTTCTTGGTTTGCATCAGCTTGTCATTTACTACATCTACTTGTATGTTGGGCTTCATTTGTTTACATGTGCTAGATTTTGTTGCTGTGATGATTGTGATGGAATCGAAGTGTATTGTAAGTGACATCAGTCAAATGTATCAAAGGTCATCAATGGTCAGACAAAAAATATGCGAGGAGGATATATCGAAAACCAATTTTTAGCTCTATTTATTTACAGACTTCATTTGCCAGGTTGATAGCAGGATTATTAGATTATGTATCCATTGTTGTGTGAATGTTAGCATTCTGGTCATAAAGGTAATGAAGCAATCAGTCACAAAAATTGTGTTGATAACTCCATTTGAAACTGCATGTGCACCTGATATAAGTGAAATATCATTCACTAATACTATTATGACAACACTAGTTTAAGGTGATTCCCTTTCAATGGCTGGAACACACTAGGTGCAAATTCAAAACTGGCCATGGACAGGACATTTGTAGATTTCCTGCTGTCAGTGTTCTTGGGGTGTTAATGAGAGCTGTCTAATATTAATGGAAGATAACTACCAGGATTTGCTGAAAAAGTATGACTTCACGTCTCATAGGTGTCTACCTCATTTATCAAATACTATTTATGGTATTCAACCTTCATTATAGGTGCAGTATCCTATATTTATCCTGTCCTGGACATGTTGAGCTATTTGTGACTTACCACTCTTTCATTTCATTATGGCTTTTATGCTTGCTTCAGGAGTGTCCCTCCCAGTGCAGCAGGAAACCGTCCAATGACCAACAGGAGACAGCTGGGTTCAGGTATCTCTTTTGTATATTTTACAGTTGTGCATAGATTTCTGTGAACTATGTTTATGTGGGACAATTAGGCTTTGATATCCAATCCCAAAATCATCATTGAAATAATTGATTGTATTTGTGTTGTTGAAACTAAATAAGACATGCAGTTTACTGAAGTGTAGATCATTATTGTGATTTCAGCTGCTGGGCGACCACCAGGAACTGCCACAAGGCTGACCACAGCAATGGTAAGGCTTCATGTTCAGTGACTAGTTATTACAAAGTTTATACTGAATTTTCTCTACAAAATTGTTTTACATCTTGAACATAAATCACTAAAAAACTTAGAAGCATGGTTTGTTCATTTGTTTAAAGCATTCATCTTGCTGCAGAGAGTCAGACCAAGGCCAACGAGGTTGCAGGTTTGAGTCCAACTTGCACTATTCTAAATCTTAATTCTTTTAAACTGCCTCGGTGACCAGTATTGAAAACAGTGCTTTAGAGGTCAAGAACATTGAAGAATTACAGTAAGTCAAGAGGTTTGTCAGTTATTAGATCTGAGATTCTTGCCATTCTATTAAGCAAATCTTCCGAAGTACAGACCTGTTCTCTTCCATTCACTAACCTGGAACTCAGTCTTTTTAAGAGTGCGGCTCTCAACTTGTCATAGCTCCGCACTACAAAAAAAGGTTTCCTTTACTCTTGAAGTATTTCTGACATCATATTGTTTAGTTATTCATGAATATTAATGATAAGGGAATTAGCCCAGCGAAACCAAGCCCACCGAAACCAAGCCCACCCAAGAGTCATGTGATTAAAAAATAATTGCGACTGTATGGTTTTTATTTTTCACTGATAATGAAGTGATATGAATTCTGAATATACTTCAAAATTATTGGAAGCCTAGATGTTTGTGGCATACAGCTTTTACACTTTGAGGACAGCACAGCTTAGTAATTGTAACGATTCATAGTCGATAATATGTTGGGAAGCCAAGCTGGGAACATGGCAAACTTATCTCAAAGCTGACCTCTGTCCTAAAAGTGAAAATGTCTTTAATATCATGTATACACAGTAAATAAGTAAACTTAAATAATATACTATAATATGTTTTTAAATTGACAGAACCCTGGCACAGCCAGACCTGGTACCAGAGGTGGTCAGGGGGGTGGAGTGGGTAAGTCTGACATCTGATTGATTATATACTTATACCAGGTTGCTTAGTATGGGGCCATGAAAATGTGGAAAAGGTTAAAATTGAAAGTTTTGAAAAGCTGGGAAATTCAAGCGTTTTTGTAGCTAGGCCTGGGAAAGATTAGAAATGAGGCACCATTTTGGCACATGCATGCATTACAGAAGGGGAGTAACTTTATAGTTTATGTGTACATACAGTGAAATTTTCTTGGGAGAAATTTGTTTTTCAGCATCTTTGAAATTGCTGACTTGCTGGGTTCAACTGGGTTCAATTTTAATTATATTGATTCTGCTTCCTTGCACTTGGTGTAGTTTGAATATGCATACCATAACTCGTACCATAAATATAAAGGATGTTTAAAGAGCTACTTCAGTGCCAAGACCTATATGTCTTAAAAGCAGGGTGAAGTAATAAGAGGGGAGATAATCTGAATTGCTTTCACAAATTGTTAAAAAAAGTTACATTGTATGAAAACCGCTGTTGTTTTACTTTATAGTTTTGAAGGATAATACGGAAACAAAAGTTTTCTGTCGTTTCCAATTTGGCATGGTATGACATCATGCCTGAACACTTGATGTCATACTTTCAAACGCACATGACGCCATTCCAGCATAAATGACTTACTCAACGTCTCATCTGCCTGATTCATTGTCACACAAGGAATATTATCACGTCAAATTTTATGGAAACTGCAGAAGATTTTGTTTTTGAGAACTCTTCACATTTTGAGGTTAGTGGTAATTATTGTAAATATTTTTGAACCTTGGTGGTAGCTCTATTCCATAGGGTACCCTTTGTGTCATTTTACTAATTCTGTCTGGTTTCTCTTAAGACTGAAGTAGCACTTTAAGGCAAAAACAGTTTCATCATGAAGCTAAATTATAAGATTGGTCAAGAAAATGGAAAGAGTGCTTGTTCAGATTGCTAACTGCATGAATACCTGTAAATGTATGTTATGTTTGTGTCAGCCCTGAACACAACAGTGAATGTAGTGGACCGACCGATGACACAGCAAGGTCTGGGCGGCATGAAGACGGCTGCTAAAGGTAAGCAACTTCTCTGACATACATGTATCTGCCATTATCCTGGAAGGGTTAATAGATGTCCAGGTCCCTATCCACTTTGATCCAAGGCTAAGTGACAGGCAAAAGGAAAACATCATCCTGTGTGCTCAGAATATAACAGAAATAACAACATGAAACAGGCTCATTGTTCCCATGCTTTAAACAGATAATGTTATATTTGTAAGTGATGATGTCAATGAAATTTTAATCAGCTGCTACTTATGTGTGTGTCATTATTTTTTGAAGGTCAGCGACAGGTGCAGGACAGGTCATACTTCCTTGGTCTTATCAGGTACATGTATGCTTGTTGACTAGCCTAAATGACCTAAAATTTCGCCCACAAAAGTGCCTTTTTAAAGGCAAATAAATGTCACAAAATGTTGTTTTTGGTGCTGAACTTACAATTTTCCAGTAGAATATCATCCCATTTTCTGAGCAAACCTTATGAAATCAGTAGAGCTTTCAAAATCAGGAAATATTGGCAAGTTAGTCATGGACGAAATTTATGGTCATTTAGGATAATCTACAAGGTGCTATGCTCGGAACGTTGGGGGAAGTGATTTTAGACAAAGTAGAAAACTTTAGACAGTTATTAACTTTGAGGATGGACAGTGATGGTGACATCACTCTGTACATCCTCACTGAAGAAGGTCACCAAATTTTAATCCAACTTTGTCTTACATGAATCCATGGTAATCCAATTTCAGATTCCCTGTTCCCTGGGGAAGTAAGTGATAAAATGTATTCTGTATTAGAGATGTAAGTTGTGCCATCTGGCCAATCTTGTGGTCTGCTTGCTGTGCCAAAGACTGGCCTAGTATTGAATTACTCCATGTAACTCTGAGGTGAGTTACTCCATGTAACTCTGAGGTGAGTTACTCCATGTAACTCTGAGGTGAGTTACTCCATGTAACTCTGAGGTGAGTTACTACATGTAACTCAGAGGTTTCTTCATGGTGTGGCATTTGAAAATGATCACACCTACTCCTTCAATCGCAGTTTTCCTGTTGCGACTTTCATGCGCCAGCATGTGAAAATGCATGTACCTCTTGACTAAACTGTAATTCAGCCCCACTTTTGTTAGCTTCCCAAAACTATCAAAGAGGTCTGTAAAATAAATTCAGAAGCTTGAACAGCAGAACAGCTGAAACAGAAATACAATTATCCGTAGTCTAATTTTTGTGTTAGGAGTAATTAATATGCTGTCATTTTACATGGGGTATTATTTTTCTTGAAAGGGCCAAAATAACTGAGCTGAACACAGAAGTGGCTAAACTCGCCAAGGAAGTGGAAACTGCCAATGAAGAGAACTCCAGCTATCTCTCTTATGAGAAAAGGTATAGTAGTTCAATTATGCATGGCTGTAGTAAATCTTTGGTGATATACGTATATCAGTGTCCCGGCTGCAGTGGCATAGTGGCTAGAGTGTCTGTCATGTAAATGGTAGATCCAGGGTTAAATTGAGTCTTACGTAAGACTTTTGGATCGTTTATCTTCGTACTACATGTACCTTACTTGGTGCTTAGTTTGAGAAAAATGAACCATGTACTGCTCAGCCTGGTGTCAGTAGAGTGTGACTGGGTGGGGTGTCATGTCTGGTGTCTCCAGTCTAGTGTTCCAGAAAGGCAGCATTATAAGTATGTCAGCATTGGGTCTGGCCTGCTAGAAGGAGACGTAATCGTGTTATGACCGAAATGGTGTTGAATGTGACTTTAAACCTGAGTGAAATAAACAGACAAACATCTTTATATATACACGTAGTCTCAGACAGATCTTGTTATTGTGTGGGTTGAGACAAAATAGTACAACCAATGAACCACGGGGGACCTTTGTGTCTGATGGGGTTAGCACGCCATCGCGGCTGACAAACCTCCCACCATTGCCGTTGCTTTGAGTTCAAGTCCAGTTCTTGCTGGCTTCCTCTCCGGCCGTATTTGGGAAGGTCTTCCAGCAAGCTGCGGATGGTCGTGAGTTTCCTCCTACCATAATACTATCCGCTGTCGTATCAGTGAAATATTTTTGAGTATGGTGTAAACACGATTCGATAAATAAATCAGATAAGCATTGCACCACACTGATTAGAGGCTCCAATGGATGCAAACAGTGTTGCCTCTTGGTACAAGGCATTGAAGATCAATAGTCAATTATTGATTAATAATCGATGTTGGTAACAGGGCGGAGAAGTTGGCTGCTGAGATCAGAGATTACCAGGGAGAATTAGGGGACTATAACACGGTAAGTACATCTCCTTTTGAAAGATATTTCTGTCAATTTCAGGCTGAAGTGTCAAGACATGTAGTAATAGGCTCCATGAACAGGCCACCTTTCAGAAAAAAAAAAAATATTGTTGAACCCAAAGGTTACCTTGTTGTTGTTTTTTTTTGTCGTTTTGTTCTGACTAATGAAATAAGATAGGGGCTTTGAAGAAAGTAAGATTAAAAGAGAGAAATGTGTATGCTGTCAATTATCATGATTATGTGAGTGACAGTGAGG
The DNA here is from genome assembly GCF_032854445.1 of Liolophura sinensis. Taxonomy (NCBI): domain Eukaryota; kingdom Metazoa; phylum Mollusca; class Polyplacophora; order Chitonida; family Chitonidae; genus Liolophura; species Liolophura sinensis. Next base: position 7,018,625 of record NC_088301.1, read on the forward strand.
GAGATGGTTTAGACATAATCACTAATGTGGTGTTAACAGCACTTAACTGATCTTCACTAATTTTAAAGCATGTGTGTGTGTGTGATGTATTAAAGGAGTGAAATCTCGGAAATCAATGAAAAAAAAAAGAAGACATGTTAAAACTGAGAGGCTGAGAATTTTAGGTATCTTAAAGTTTACAGTCTCAGAATGTGCAAGTCTGCAGAAATTAGCCATTTACAATGTAAATATGGTTATCCCTCTTGGTATTGAAGGGCCAGAAGTGATTTTTTTGACAGTGGCATAATTTTAACTTCTTGGATCCAAATTCAGACTTCATTTGTTTCTCTCTAGTCTTTTTTAACATGTGAAATTCACAAGGTTTTCCTGTTTGTGCAAGGGCCCTTCACAAATTTGTTCACATGTTTAAATTGCCTTCTTGCTGGTTTTACGCAGCCTCAAGTCAGGAGGTTTGTCAGGCATCTGGTAAAAGTGGGTGTTACTCCAGGCATTCTAATTTCTTCCACCCATAAACCTGACTGGGAAGGTCTGCCAGCAACCTGCGGATGGTCGTGGGTTTCCCCCCGGGCTCTACTCGGTTTCCACCCACCATAATGCTGGCCGCCGTCGTATAAGTGAAATATTCTTGAGTACTGCGTAAAACACCAATCAAATCAAATCAAATAAACCTGACCACCATCATATACTAGTAAATGACAAAGTATGATGTTGCCAGTCAATATAAACACCAGTCGAAATAAATAAATAAGGTAATAAACTTTCTATAGTTAACCACCAACCAGAAAAATGAAAGAAGTTGATGTATTTACTGATTCATTACAGCTGGTGGATAAACTGAACACAGATGAGGATATACAAGATGTGGAGTTTGACTACAATGAGGTATGGGTGAGGCCTGAGTAATGAGAATTGTGACTGTACCTTTATAGTGCTATGTTCCTAATTACTGTTCTGTGTATTATCTTTTTGACATATTTAGGAAAGAAAAAAGAAAATAATTGAATTGTTTAATAGATCATGATGGTTTCAAATCTGTATAGATCTCATTCAACATTGTGATCGACATTGTTCTACATTGTAATAGAATATGAAACTTTGTGGTTTTAGAATATAATTTTTCAGTCTATGACTCAGTGGTGAAATTTCTTTGAGGATGATAACGATAAAATAGATGTTGTGTACTTTCAGCTGAAGTCTCAAAATGACAGAGAAAGTCAAAAGATTGAGGAACTCTTTGATATAAAACAAAGGTATGTGAGAAAGTAATGAATACATACATATGTAAGATTTTTATTTTTTAAGAGATTTTGACTTTAAGTAGCTTTTCTTCTGAAAACCATTTACATGTACATGTGCACGTCTTTCAAAAACTTTTAATGATTACTAATTTTTTGTCTTATTTGGATAGCGTAGGATAAATGTTATCTTCTTTTTTCGTCCATTTGGAGGTAATTTAAATATCTTTGCGCTAATTAAATATAATAGAGAGCTTCGAGGAACTATGTCAAACAAGCACGTGGTCTTAATATATTCTACATATTAAGCTGAAAAGGATGGAATTGTCGATATCCCAAAGGCCAATAACATGTTTTTCTTACATTTTGTTGGCTAGAAAATATTGGTCCTTGTCGTGACATAACCTACATACAACATGCTTTAATGGCCGAGCTCCCACTTCTCATAGTTTCATGCCTCAAAAACTAATCCTGCTTTATGTCATAGCTTTTTCATGCCATTTGTGATCAAAGATGGCTACCATTGGCCATCTTAACTTTCATTCATCTGCCTGTGACTTGTCCATATTGTGAACGTGATATATTAAAATCAAATCTAGGAACTGCATTCATACTTGGGTAGCCCCTTGCCATTGTTGAGAAAATGGGTGAAATTTCCTCTGTGATATGGTCAGACTTTCATTCGTCTCTCTGTGACCTAGATCGTATCATTGTTGCAAGTTTGGTTGGCATGGACCTTCTCCAGTGCCAGTGAGGTTGTTTGTTCAAGTCCAGCTCTTTCTGCCTCAGCCGCTGCTTGTCGTCAGGAGGGTTGTCAGGTACATGTATGTAGCCATGGTGGATGGTTTTACTGAGGGTACTGTGGTTTCCTCCACCCAAAAATCAACCGCCATTGTGTAAGTGAAGCATCCTATGAGTGAAGTGTTAAATTTGATTTTGATTGATGGTTTACACCAAACTCAAGAATATTTCACTGTTATGATCAGATGGCTTGGAAGAAACAGTGTTAAAAACCAATCAAATAAATAAAAAAAATAAAAATCCAATGCTAACTATTCAGCTTGTTATTACAGCAAAGACGTCCAAATAAAACAACTGGAGACTGAGCTAGATCAGGAAAAGAGAATGGCTGACAACTTGGTGAATGACATGGTAATGTTGAAACATGTTGTAAAACTGATGAGCCTAAAATCCTGGTTTTATTAATTTATCAAGTACATGATCGTCAGCTTGCAATCAGAGGAATAGAGAATGTGATAGGCAAAACCTGATATGACAATTTCAAAGTAATTATTATGATTAGGTTTACGTGGTAGGTTTCAGTGGTAGGTCTAGGGTCTTACACATCTGTCAGAAGGACACAGGTATAGAATGTCGAAAAATTTTCAAAGACTTTCAAGAAAAATCAGATGATAAAAGGTGAAAGCTAAAATTCCCTGGAACTTCATGGTTTTTACTATTCTTGGGTCTAACCCTGGTTTTTGTCCCATTATTTTTGAAATATGACTATTCTTTAATAATTCTTTTAATTACAAATTATGGAAACATATTAAATGTTGTGTATGAATTAAACACTAATTTTGATTATGAAGTCAGTCATAGGTGAAATAGGGAAGCCTGAAATAAATCTAAATTTTGTTAATTACCAGGAACCTGAAATGAGGCAGAAGTACTTCCATCTGAAGGACACAAATGAGCACCTGTTAAAACAGCTGGAATCTGGTCAGCAGGAACTGGACACACTCAACACAAAACTGGACAATTTGCAAGAGGTGAGCTGTTCAGGGAATGTTTATTATGCTGCCTTGAGGAGATGCAGTATTAAAGAGAATAATGTGTAAACAAAAACAAAATTATTGTCACTGTAAAAGACTTTCAGAAATAAGTTTTAAAATTTATTACTTGAGGCATATACCTGTATTCATTTTGTTAATTTTAATTTCTGTTTAGGAATTATCCATGTCTCAAGTGAAGCAAGAAGCAGGTAAGCTACAGTATGTGTATGAACTTGATACTTTTAATTGATCATAAATAAATTGAAGAGAGTAGAACAACTTTGAAAATCATGGGCTAATGAATTTGGAATTAAGAAAAAAAACAACCTGGGATACACGATGTTAGAGGAACTGGAAGCTAAAAGAAAAGGAAGAACCCAAATATAAAGGTATGCTATGTAAACACAGGACAACTATGGACTAACAGGTGAACTCAGGAAAACCTGATTTTGTTTTCAGTTAAATCAGTGATTTGCAGAAAAGGTACACCAAGCATTTTTAGCATTGCATTTTTAAACATGTTACTTTTTGTGCTGAAACTTCCATATTTCTAGTAGGATGTCATCCTTCCAAACAAACCTTATAGCACTTTTGTAAAATCAGTAGAAATCTCAGAATCAAACAGGGTGTGCAACTTTGTTATGGGCTAATGGGTACGTCATTTACCGTAATACATGAGGTACCCTAAATGATCCAAAATGGGTATGTATTGGTTATATAACTACATGTATAAATGCTGTTCTTGTTGTTAGTGCGGTTGTACGAGCAGGTCCATGAGTTGGAGGTGAAGAGAGACAGCTTGCTGGAGGAGGCGCAGTCTCGTGGAGACCCGGCGCAAGAGCGTGAAAAGCTGCTCAAACAGGTGAAAGAAGATAACCAGGAAATTGCCAGCATGGACAGACAGTACGTACACTGTGCTCAAATCTTTCCATGACTTTCATACAATCTTTAATTCAGTAACTTAATTGGGATCCTTCAGTGCTGTAAATTTCATAATTTAGCTCAACATAAAATTTGACAGTCGATGTCTGATAGTAGGAACACTACTGCTGTTGGGGTTTGTTATTCAGGAAGTGGCCACGTTTAAATAAAGTACTGTTCATCTCAAAGGCCACTTCATTCTGATTCAGATTCCAGATATGGTTTTCGTGATATTTCAAGGCATGATTGATGTGGACTAATCAATAGATAGGTAGTTCCACATGTATGTTCATGTTGAACGCAGGAGTAAAGCAGAGGATGCTTAACAGCTATTTGAAAGAAAGTATTTTTATGCATAGTTTCTAGTTGTTGATCTGATGAACCTTAATTACTTTACTTTTTATTTATTTATTTGATTGGTATTTTACGCCGTACTCAAGAATATTTCACTTAGACGACGGCGGCCAACATTATGGTGGGAGGAAACCATGCAGAGGGGGAAACCAGGGGAAAACTACAACCATCGGCAGGTTGCTGGGAGACCTTCCCACATTCCACTTTTTTTTTTTAGCTTTCTTTCACTTTAAATGAAGACTGTCTGTAAGACCTTTTTTTTTATCTACAGGGCAAATGAGTTTAGAGAGAAAACCTCCCAAGTTCAGGAAGATATTCGTCAACTTGATATGGACATTGAAGAAAATCAAGGTGTTTATATTCACATAGTGTCAGGTTATCCTTGGAGTAGTCTTCTCTGTACAGTGTGGTGATAGATAGCTGCCAACACATGATCATGTCCTAAATGATGAAGTTACGAGATACTGTTATCCTTGGAGTAGTCTTCTCTGTACAGAGTGGTGATGGATAGCTGCCAACACATGATCATGTCCTAAATGATGAAGTTACGAGATACTGTTATCCTTGTAGTAGTCCTCTCTGTACAGTATGGGGATAGATAGCTGCCAACACAAGATCATGTCCTAAATGATGACGTTACGAGATACTGTTATCCTTGTAGTAGTCCTCTCTGTACAGTATGGGGATAGATAGCTGCCATCATATGATCATGTCCTAGAAAATGAAGTTACAAGATACTGTTATCCTTGGAGTAGTCCTCTCTGTACGGTGTGGTGATAGATAGCTGCCAGCGCATGATCATGTCCTAAATGATGAAGTTACAAGATACAGTTATCCTTGGAGTAGTCTTCTCTGTACAGAGTGGTGATAGATAGCTGCCAACACATGATCATGTTCTAAAAAATGAAGTTACGAGATACTGGATTTACAAACAAGCCTCTAAATAATTTTCTGATAAAGTTGGTGCCTGATATGATTGGCTATTATTTTCGAGCTAGCCATGTGCATTATTATTTTGTGTGAATTACTCATCATGTCAGTCCCCTCTAACAGTCCATTGACAAAGGATGCTCTGTGGCTAGAGGTAATATCTTACTATGGCGAATTTATCCCTTTCATATAGGCTAGTCTTTGTACCTTTGTTTATTTCTCTGTTTCTCTGGACTGTTCAGTCTGAAATAAAAAATTACTATTACTATTATTATTGAAACAGGAACAAAGTTATTTCCAGAATTTTTGTCTTGTACCAAACAGTTGGCCTCTGTCAATATAATATTTAGGCAGAACATTTCTCGGTTTTTCTCAGTTTTCTTGCACAAAGTTGGTCCCAGAGGCCCGTTCTGCAAAGCTATTGAAATGCTGCATATTTACCATGGTGACATAGAAATTGCGCCACGCTTTATGGTTTACGACTGCTTAGTAGAAAGGGCCAATGATGTACATTGTTATCAATGTGTATAATCTTTTCACATGCCATACCACCTCCCACCCAATCCCATTGTTCCTTATTCAACAAGTACTGTTTTCTGTTGTAGGAGAGAGAAACCTTAAGTACAAAGAGCTGAAGAAAAGGGAAGAAACTATGAATGGTAAGATCATTAAGCTGTTAATTGTGCATCTACGTTAACATCGTCATACAGAGTGTTGATTCTTACTTCCTCATGTATATGTAGTTGCCAAACATTTCTCATTTATTTGCAAAACAAAATGTCAACAACTACATCTATGAATCTAAAAGTGCACAGACTGTTATAAAATACTTCCTTATACGGCTGGGGTAATCTTACAACGGGAAAAAGTCAGAAGTTATGTTCACTTGTACCTGTGACCTTGATGGTTTTACAGAGTTGGTTAAATTAACGGATTCATGAAAAGGAAGGAAAGTTATTATTTATATCTCTTTATTTTATGCATATTTTCTGTCCGTGGTCAACAATGATCTTACTGTGACAGACTGCTGTTGCGTGTAAAAAAAAAAGGCCAAAGCCATTTTACTGCCACACCTCACCTCCCTCTTGTCCCTCGCAATCCCATCCCAAGGAGAAATGGTTTTGTACTTTCATATGTAAGGACTCCTCCTGAACTGTATATTAAGAAATAAAAACCATACATTTCATGTATACTTTAAATAGCTTTGTTGCTACAATAAAAATACTTCTGGAGGAGTGTTGTATTGCTTTGCATGTTCTTAATACCTTTTTTTTTGTATTTGTATATTGCCTCTAATTTTGACAGAATTCCTGAACACATTTGAGGAGACCAAGGTTCAAGAACTGGTAATATCACTATATATTTAAAGAGGCATCTTTTATACTTTAGACACGGCACCCAGGGGGCGGTTACGATTATTCAGAAACACAGGTGTCGCCAGCTCAACCTAGCCAATCATGTCACGTTATTCACCGTTATTGTTACATGATTGGTCCACATAAGCTGACGACATTGATGTTTCTGCGTAATCGTAAGTGCCGTAGGTTACAAAAAACATAACTTAAGTACCATTCTCGGTCAGGGAATTCTCTTGCTTCACTTGCTCTCAGGATCTTGGTGGCAGAATTTACATGTCTTACAAGAATTTCACTGGAGGCCACTTAACTTCCTCCAGTATGATACACATGAAAAAGTGCAGGCCTACAAGAAAAGGGGAAGGGAAGTAACCAGTACAACTTGCCTAAGGTTAATTTATTTGATTAGTGTTTTACCCAGTACAAACAAGTATTCACATATAAGACGGCAGCCAGCATTATGGTGGGAAAAAACCGGGCAGAGCCTGGAGGAAACCCATGACCATCTGCAGGTTGCTGGAAGACCTTCCCACGCATGACCTGAGAGGAAGCCAGCATGAGACTGGCCTAAGGTGAATGGTTAACTGATGGCTTTCCGGTTTCCTGTAACTATAATACACTGACCATGATATAAGTGAAAAATTCATCAGTGTGCTGTTTCACAACAATTAAAAAATTGATATATTCATGTGGACACATTTTGATTACTTGTCAAACAGTTGAGCACTGTATAGGTATGCTAACCAGTTCTATGCTTGGTTTGTGACAGCTACAAGGTTTATACTCACCATTTATGATGTGGCACTTGATGAAGGATAGGAAGATCTTTATTAAAGAGTCTATACCAGAGAAAAATAAAGGATCGCCTCAAATCCAGTTGACTTTTTCCTATTCCCTTTGACAAATATCTGCCTTGTCTGATGTGTTCAGAATTGCTATTGAAGTTCTTAAACTTTATGATGTGGGATGCATTATGACTTTTTCAAATTTTAGAATCATTTTAACACTGTAATAGCACAGATTTACTGAAAGGCAGTAATTCAAGCTATTCTTGGTAAATAAAAAAAAGTTTGATTAGCAAATGTGCATTTATTGACAAAACAGCCTCTGTAAAGTGCAGCCTGTGGAGTCTTTGTGTCTTACATCATACATGCACATGTTATGTTACACTGCAGCTTATGGTGGAAAATACCTTATCTTTTAGGTTACTCACAGATAATTTGTTTGTTACTGATATATCTTACTTGGAACTGAGTTTTAACTGTAGTAAGGAACCCTTATTAAAGGTTTGTTTCAGTAAAATGTTTTGAATTGCATTGTACAGGAAAAGAAGGAGCATTTGGAGCAAAATATTGTGGCCTTGTTGGAACACATTAGCAGAGTAAGTAACTTGGTCTCAGCTCTGGAACCCTGGCGTGGCGTGCAATTCTTCATGGCGAGTTGTTAACCTTGATTCCTCAACCTTTTCGCGTGTGAAAGAGCATCTTTCATTGCAATTTATGCACATTTGTATTGATTTGATTTTCAAGGCAAAACTAATATTCTTGAGTACGGCGTAGAACACCAATCAAAAAAAAAAAAAAAAAAAATCAAGGCAAAACTCTATTGGTTGGGCTGGCCAATTCCAGGGCGTCAAAAAAAGTATAATTTTTATCAGTATACACAAAATAATGGCTTCAGAATATGCTTGAATAAACACCTTGCAAATATGCAAAATGGTTGAAGAGTTACAGTACATTTAGTAATAAAAGGCCCTATTGAGGGTCCTCCTCCCAGTACGCTTTGCCATGCTGATTCCTGGTCCTTGTCATCACAAATGCTCCGATGGTGATGCTCTGCAACCAGGATGGCCCATTGGTGTTGGTGTAATCTATATATCAAAACTGTTGTTTTTTTTTTACATTTTGTTAATTGTGAATTAAGGGTTCTGTGCTGAACTTTCGGATACTTAAGCTCATTTTAAACCTGCAGTGAATGATACATTTCTACATTAAATACACATATAGATGTAACAATACATATACTTTCATTTTGAAGGTAGAATGATACATTGTAGCAATGTGATGTCATTGTGCTAATAGCCAATTTAAAAAGACCCCAAATAACCCACCAGAGGTCTTCAATGTTTTTTTGTATTTTTAAATTATTCGCTGAAAAAAAAATGTACAGCCGGAAATGGCCTTTCAGATGATGTATACATACTTAAGCTGGCCTGTTATTTATAAACAGAGGGCACTGTGTATAAATTTTAAGCTGTGTGCACAGCCAAATCAGTGACACAGAGGATAGTCTGATCTCTACTGTTTTATCGGCTACAGCAGATCCGACAATAGACTATGGCTGCTCTGGGAGACGTACAGCCTTTGGTTGGTGGGTTTTTCTTTTAGCTGTTTAACTCCTTAACATCAAACATGGCAAAAAACTAAAACATGTTTCCCTTGGAACAGAGAGTATTGGACTATACATTCAAACAATGTTTCAGACATTTCTATCATTGTTAACTTGAAAAAGTAAACCTAAACAAAATTTGACCTTTTTTCTGTCCTCAGAACATGGGTCGCTTTTCCCATCTGCCCTCCCCCAAGGAACTGGCTAGAATGAAGGAGGATCTCTCATTTAAGGCTGGGGAGATGAAGAAATCTGAGGCCACAGCATCAGGACTGGCTTCAGGTATGTGTTAGTGCTTGCCCTACACACTTCTGTTGTGTAAATGAAGATCGCCATCAGCTGAAATGGCCTTTGGTTTGTATCCGTAAATCCAGTTTCCTTTATTAAGAACCAGCTTTAAAAAATTGATCTTGGGCATATCCTGTGTTTGTCAGAAAAAAAGGAAATTCTAGCAGAAAATGTTTAGGACTTTATTTATTTATTTATTTATTTGTTTGGTGTTTTATGCCGTACTCATGAATATTTCACTTATACGATGGCGGCCAGCATCATGGTGGGAGGAAACCGGGCAGAGCCCGGGGGAAACCCACAACGATCCGCAGGTTGCTGCAGACCTTCCCACATACGACCGGAGAGGAAGTCCGCATTAGCTGGACTTGAACTCACAGCGACCGCATTGGTGAGAGACTCCTGGGTCATTGGTGTTCAGGTCCATATGAGGACAATTTACTTCCTATTCCTAGGTCTGAGCTGATTGGATTTCTGGTTTCTAAAGGGCCCAACTGAACTTAGCAGGTTAATCTGTCTTGGCTATTAAATCCACTGTTGGGATTGTGTATGTCACACTCACTTCGTGTTAATTATAGCCTTAACTGCAGTGAACGTGGGGGCTTCTGGGGCTCAGTTGGTTAGCGCGCTAGCGCATCGTAATGACCCAGGAATCTCTCAACAATGCCGAGTTCAAGTGCTGCTTATGCTGGCTCCCTCTCCGGCCGTATGTGGGAAGGTCTGCTAGCAGGTTTTGTGTTCAAGATGACATTTGAGCTACTTACATGTGTCTTGAACAAGGAAATCACACAAATTCAGTTCTATAATATAATGCAAACAGCCTTGTCAGGACTGTGATGGATTTTGTGGCTGTCTTCAGAGAACGACAAGTTACAGCAGGACTTGCATAAGGTGGAACAGCTGGAAAATAAGATGACCTCAGAGATGGCTATCATCAAAGAGAAGATAGAGGCTATGGAGAAAGAGCTGGTCGTCTTCTCCAACATTGATGCCCTGAAGGAAAGTGCTGAGCAAAAGCGTAAGGTAAGGCAAACAGCCTGCGCTTAAGCGGGCATACCCTGTGCTTCTTATTTGTCTGACACTGTAATTATTCTGACGCTTTCCAGTAGGTGACTGATTTGTGTTGACACAAGGTAAGGCAAACAGCCTGCGCTTAAGTGGGCATACCCTGTGCTTCCTATTTGTCTGACACTGTAATTGTTCTGACGCTTTCCAGTAGGTGACTGATTTGTGTTGACGCAAGGTAAGGCAAACAGCCTGCGCTTAAGTGGGCATACCCTGTACTTCTTATTTGTCTGACACTGTAATTGTTCTGACGCTTTCCAGTAGGGGACTGATCTGTGTTGACTCAAGGTAAGACAAACAGCCTGCGCTTAAGTGGGCATACCCTGTGCTTCCTATTTGTCTGACACTGTAATTGTTCTGACGCTTTCCAGTAGGGGACTGATCTGTGTTGACTCAAGGTAAGGCAAACAGCCTGCGCTTAAGTGGGCATACCCTGTGCTTCCTATTTGTCTGACACTGTAATTGTTCAGACGCTTTCCAGTAGGTGACTGATCTGTGTTGACGCAAGGAAAGGCAAACAGCCTGCGCTTAAGTGGGCATACCCTGTACTTCTTATTTGTCTGACACTGTAATTGTTCTGACGCTTTCCAGTAGGGGACTGATCTGTGTTGACTCAAGGTAAGGCAAACAGCCTGCGCTTAAGTGGGCATACCCTGTGCTTCCTATTTGTCTGACACTGTAATTGTTCTGACGCTTTCCAGTAGGTGACTGATTTGTGTTGACGCAAGGTAAGGCAAACAGCCTGCGCTTAAGTGGGCATACCCTGTTCTTCTTATTTGTCTGACACTGTAATTGTTCTGACGCTTTCCAGTAGGGGACTGATCTGTGTTGACTCAAGGTAAGGCAAACAGCCTGCGCTTAAGTGAGCATACCCTGTGCTTCTTATTTGTCTGACACTGTAATTGTTCTGACGCTTTCCAGTAGGTGATTTGTGTTGACACAAGGTAAGGCAAACAGCCTGCGCTTAAGTGGGCATATCCTATGCTTCTTATTTGTCTGACACTGTAATTGTTCTGACGCTTTCCAGTAGGTGACTGATTTGTGTTGACAAAAGGTAAGGCAAACAGCCTGCGCTTAAGTGGGCATACCCTGTGCTTCCTATTTGTCTGACACTGTAATTATTCTGACGCTTTCCAGTAGGTGACTGATTTGTGTTGACAGAAACCATTGTTAAGTGGTTATAGCTACCTTACACAACTATTTTTCAGGTGGATCAATTTATGTTTTTACACTTCATCTCTCATTGATCATATTTATTTAATCTCAAAATTAAATTATTATGGCTAAAATTAGCCATATTTTCAAGACCTTTTTCTCAAATGTAGCCCAACATTTGATGGGTAGTAGTAATATAAACGAGGACAGTTTTGTCCAGCGTCTTGAAAAACTCAGGGAACAAGTCTGGGAAAAAGTTCTTCATGATACGTTTTACTTCATACCAAATATCTCGTGTGTTTCTGTATTACAATACCTCTCAAACCTTGATAAGAATAAGGCCAGTGGTCTAGACAATGTCAGTGCTAGATTGCTTTCATCCGCTTCCCTCATTATTGCGTACGACGTTAAACCCCAAGCACTCCCCCATTATGGCAAATCTTTGACCATGCTAATAAACAGATGTCTTATGACCAGTTCTTTTCCAGATATGTGGAAAATTGCTAAAGTTATCCCTTTTACGAAGGTGGTCCAAAGGATAAAGTTGAAAACCATCGTTCAGTATCTGTCCTACCCATTGAATGACATGTACATATCAGTTTATATGAGTATCTCTCAAAATTAAAATTATTGCATGAAAATCATTTGTTTTTCTCTCTTTATTCTCTTGTGAAACTGAGAATTGCCGATAATGGTTGAGCACTGGCAGAGGGCGAAAGATAATGGGGAAGTTATTGGAACCGTACTTGTAGACTCCAAAAAAACATTTGATACTGCATTCGTCATTATATACTACTTAAAAAACTTAAAGTATACAAATTTCACTCAACTTCTCTTACTTTTTTCCAGTTGTACCTATCTAACAGACAACAGAAGGTTGTTGTTGGAGTAGAAATGTCAAATGCTATGGATAATAAGGCCAGAGCCACGCAAGGCTCCATATTAGGACCTTTACTATTTATTCTATACATAAATGATCTTCCATTATTTCTGAAAGACAGTGGCAATTCTGTTGGGAACTATTTCACACATTGATATACTGTTGGTCAAGCAATGTTTTCTGACATTGAGTGTCATATAAACAGCAGTTTGGACTACATTAAAGACTGGTGCGACATAAACCTCATGCTCATGAATCACCAAAAATCTAAATACATGATACTGGGCTCCAGGTAAAGGCTGCAGTTAATCAAACATGTGCCTTTCTCTGTTGTGCTTGATGGAAGTACGAGTCAGTAATGCTAAACTGCTTGGTATTTATATTGATGAACATCTTTCCTGGAACACACAAATCAGAAATGTGTGTAAAAAGGTTTGTAAATTTTTAGGGATTCTACGAAGGAAGAGAGATCTTCTAACACGTCACTGGTGATATTTTCTGTAAGTCTTATGTTCTTCCTCACTGTGATTATTGCTCTTCAGTATTGGAAAACTGTTCAATTAAAAACAGAGAAAGGATAGTCAAGTTAAAGAAAAGAGCTGCTTGTTTAGTTTTGCAAGAAAGCATAAACATATCTGAAAGAACTTTACTTTCAGGAATAAAAACGATGCATTTTAATAAACGGGTAAACTACAAAATTCTTTGTATCATCTACAAAGCATTACATAATCACTGTCCAAACTATATTAAACAGCTTTTCCCTCCAAACAAACAGCTGCACAATATTGTTTTCAGATCAACACAACATAATATCTATCTTCCTAAAACAAGGACAAATTACACGACGGAGGTAAAACAAGGACAAATTACATGACGGAGGTAAAACAAGGACAAATTACATGACAGAGGTTTTACGTATATAGGCATCGAGCTATGGAACTGACTAAAAGAAGCCCCTTCTCTGTTAGCTTTCAATCACGCTTCTTAAAATCACAGTTATAGTCAGGTAACAAATGAAATGTGCATGTATGTATGCTTTGACTGTATCAGTTATACTTAAATGTATTATTATGATAGAAAATCTTTTCATAAGGCTATGTTCCTTTAACACGCTTGCACACATGTGCGTTGTTCAAACCAAACAGGGGATGGGAAAGAGGCCATCTTCCACTCACTGGGATTGTTTCTTTGTACATGTGTGTAGGGGGTTCCAGCCAGCAGGTGGAGGAGGGGGTCGGTAATGGGCCGTCTCCCACTACCTTACTTCTCCTGCTGGTGGGGACAGTTGCAGGAACAGTACTATTGCTTGTTGTTGATTTTTTGTATGTATGACTGTATATAGCTTCTCTTTTCAAACTACATGGTGCTTTAGCTGGTTTCACATGTATTGATGTATTGTTTGATTGAACGCTGAAGTACAGGTTTCCTGTATATTGTTTTCTCTGTGATGGCCGTGGGGAAGAACAGTTTCATTGTAAATTGACCAAGCTACCTTCACTAAATAAAGATATTATTATTATACAATTAAAAAAAGTTGGGGGGGGGGGGAGTTATTTTATATCGAGAAGTGATTCAAGTTGAAATAAAATGATCACAGCTTTTTTCAGTGGCACGAGCGAAGACATAAAAGCATCAGCGCTTTGCTAAAAAATGCGCTGGATTTACATTTTATGTGTTTTTATTGAAATGGGTTGCAAGTTATCTGACAGACATGTATTGGCATGCTTCTGCCAAGGTTGGAGGTATGTATCTAAGGCATTTCTTGATGCCTCCAGCCACATCAGTGTTATCATGGGTCACCGTGATTACTCTTTATGGTTGCTATGCCATTTCTTTGCGAATTTAAGTTCAAATAAACATCAACGTTTCTACTGCATATTTCTTAACCGATAAAAAGTCTTCTAATCGATGGAATGGGAAGTATTGCCTACAAAGAGTTAAAGTGAGCCATTGAATATTGAACAAAATATGAATGTTGGGTTTGTACAGAAACTTATGGAGGACAAGGTGGTTTTACAGAAGAGGCGAGAAACTTTCAAGAAAACCATGCAGTACCTGACATCGAAGTATGAAGGCCTTAAAGCTCAGCTGAATGAAAATGAAACTTTTGCTCAGGTAAGATATTTGCTGTAGACTTTTAGCTACAAATTGATGTTGGTCAATTAATTGAATTTAAGAGATAATCACAGTCAATTACTGATTGGATGTGAAATTAAGATTTGTGTATGTCTTTTCTGAGGTTCACAACTGCTTATGTATGACTTGACCTCTAAAAGTCAAGTGATTACAAGATCAAAAATGCCAATAAAACGTTTCAGGAAAGTGGGTGGATGAAACAAAACTTGTCAGGGACTTGTCACATGTACACATGTGACGCCTAGTGGTTTCCTTCAAGCTCGTCAGTTCCCACCTTTGGTTTTCCCAACAGCAGTGAAAAATTCCTGAATTAAGCGTTGAACATAAATCTAATGAATGAAGCATTCTTGTATGGCTGAATCTGTTGGTTTTGTTGTTGGCTTCAGGTCTATAGTCCACGCAGATGTGGCAGTATATTGTACACTTTTCTTCACTGGTTTCAATGTGATCTGTTTCAGCTTGGAAATTTGGAGAGAAAATGGCAGCACCATGAACAGAACAACTTTGTTATGAAAGAATGTATCCTTTTGTATATGCAATTGTTTAAGCTAGATTGCAATTTGTCAGAAGTGCAATTTCCTTTTGATCTGTGTATATTTATACATCATTGTGGTGATAGAACCATTCATGTTGAATGTTTTGTTGCCTCGCTAAAACATGTTCCTTATGGATATACAACTTCTTGGTTTATTAGCCCCACATTTCAACGTTTTAGATATTAACATCGTCATCAGTAGAATTCCATCATTGCAGAGTTGTTATAATAGCAAATTAATGCAGTGATGTCATTCACTTTGAAATAATGTTAGTATCTACATTGAAACGTCATGTTAACAAACTTAGAAATGGTATGTCCTTAAAGAATATTTATGGATCCATAATCAAAGAAGGCATTGTTGACTGTTAAAAATTATAATCCTAAACTGGAACAATCAAAATGTCATTCTTTTATAGCTTTGATGTCATCATTACTTAATGATGTAATCTCTGACTGCCTGTCTTTGTCATCCTGTATCTGCACATGTAAGTTTTCCTTGACCCACATTAGTCATTTCCACAAAGACAATGGAGTGTGACTACCGCCCTATTGCTCAGCATGTCCAGACCATGGTCACTGACTACCACAGCCTGTTACAGGACCAACTGTCAGGAAAACACTGATTACACTAACTATTCAGCTGTAGCAGTGTAACTATACATGTATATAGCCACAGATTCACTAGCATCATAAATGGCAGTGACCAGGTACAGCAGGCCACCAGGAATGTACATGTACATAAGTTTGTATGTGAGCTCTCATCGCATTGGCTGAAAGTATTATCTGACTGTACTGTTGATAGGC
Source organism: Liolophura sinensis (assembly GCF_032854445.1). Taxonomy (NCBI): domain Eukaryota; kingdom Metazoa; phylum Mollusca; class Polyplacophora; order Chitonida; family Chitonidae; genus Liolophura; species Liolophura sinensis. The sequence continues at coordinate 7,034,449 of NC_088301.1, forward strand.
TACATACGCATTTCAGGCTGTGCACTACTGCACAGGCCACAACAGAGCAGATGTGGTCAAATTAACAATCGTCAGTGGTCAGTGAAGTTTGAGGTTGAAGGTTCTTTCTACAGTTGGCAAAACAGCAGCATTTCAAAGTAACAAATAGCGTATATGGAAGTACATGTACATGTTTTCATGTAACAGAGGAATGGTGGCTGTACAATTTATCATTGCCAAACATTGCTCCACGAGTACATGCAGAAAAGCCCAAACAATGGGTTTCATTTTAGAGGTACATCTGTAGGTGTTCGCTGGCATGTACAGATTTTTTTCTGATGTGATTTTTTTGACTGTGCAGCATGGCATTTTGTGTTCATTTATTTAAACAGTATTCTGTGTTGGCCAATAAATTACTTTCCATAAATACGTCCTGAACCATAAAGAGTCGGTGGTTTTAGTACATCCCATGTGTAGATTTCTTTGTGGCATGTTTGATAACTTTTGTAAGTAAATTTTGAATCTAGAATTATAAAGTAGGCATGGCATATGCTAAATGAGAGAATACAGAAACATGATGTGGCGTGACTCAGTGCTCTAAGCTCATCCAGTTTAAATGGAAAAAGGTCAAACTGGGATTGCATGACATCACAACAGAAACTGATGCATTCTGGGCTTATAGAAAAAACTCCTTCCAGATTAGGTAAAATTTATAACATGGCAGTGCTTTTGATTTTCTTTGTGTTGCACGATTTTGCTTACTTTGAACTGTTATACAACATTGCAAAAATAATAAGATGTGCATCTTAAAATTTGCTTGGGATGCTAGCTCTTCTGATACATATACAAGTGGTCTAGTGTCTTTTAAGCAGACACGATAGCGGATGTACCTCATTTTTGCCATTTAACAAGTAGCCAAGCATTGATACAGTTTATCCTCAGTTAACAAATGTGATATGAGTATGGTAAAGTTTTATCATATTTAATGAGTTTAGAGAATGTACTTTTGTTCTCTTCATTTGAATATGTGTTCCACCATTTTAAGAGGACACAGATGTTATATTGGATTCTGTAACATGTTCTCTATGTTTTTGTTTTACAATCAACCCTTCTGTAGTTGTTCTCTTCATCTTGTTTCAAAGTGCAAAGATTATTTAAAAAACGCATTCCGTCCAAACAGGTAATCTATTCCAGTTTGCCTTTAGTTAGTTAGTTTTTGAAACTCAGGCCTGTACAATAAATTTGGGTTTCCCAACCAGAGTGTTGGGAACATTTCGAGTTCAATCTGTTTGTATTTGCCTGTTGTTATTTATTTATCTATTTTTGTTTTTGTTTTTGTTTTTTTCATAAGTTTGGTACAATGCCTCACTTTGTGAACGTGTATGCGCTTAAGCTATTTTCTTTGCATTTACAACAGTGAAGAATATTTCATTTGTGTGGTGACAGGATCTATGAAAATTCACTCTTTCCTATCTGGAAATTTCCCTCTCCTCTGTACATAACCTGGTTATTTGATAACATGTAGAACATATCTGTATGTATATTAATTGCTTGATGTATAGAGTAGATTTACTTGTTTCTCCACCACATTAATTGGCCTTGCATCACATTTTCCCTATTTTCATGTATCTGTGACATCTTGAGATAATTGATATGTTAGGGGCAAAATATTTGCCTGGGGGGCTTGTCCATTGAGAACAGTGTTCATGGGCGGGTGGGGCGGAATGCTCACAGCCCGCTGTTCCCAGATGACAACGACTAGTGGAAGAGACCACTATTGAGCCCAGATACTGTGCCTTTTTTAGGACTTACACTCTTATATGTGCATGTTCTTCCCCGACACTGCAAGATCA